>NC_137618.1:44067823-44667823 GCF_963280865.1 Gymnoscopelus braueri
CGGGCTTCTTCCTCTTCTTGACCGCATAAATCCCAGTGTTACTCAACATGGTTGTCAGATCTGCGGTTCTTCTGCTGCTGCTGCTTCTTCTCCTCCGGTCGTCGGTTCAATGACAAGAAGAACAACCAGTAACATCCACACAACTCTTTAATGCAGGCGCTTCATCCATAAGGACATGTTTAGAGGTGTTTTAAAGTAGACTTTGGTTAGTCGGAATAAAAATAATAACAGCCTATAGATATGATATCATAAGTCCCGATCAGACAGTGGGATCTGATCTATAAGCGAGTCCTCCTCCTCAGTCCGATCCTTCTTGGTAGATCTGTAGTGTGGTCTGTCTAACTGACCAGAGAAGAAGTGGAATGGAAGCAAAAAACAAAGCAAAGTTTTCTTCTTCTTTTTTTTTTAACTCCCCCTTCTCTTCTGTTCAATAGGGAATAAAACGCGTGATTTTCTTTCTCTCTCTCTCTCTCTCTCTCTCTCTCTCTCTCTCTCTCTCTCTCTCTCTCTCTCTCCCTCCTCCGATCACTTTTGATCCCCCCTTTTTGTTGATGAAACAAGGTCTTTTAACCGCCGTCCAGTCCAGCCCTAGAATAAACAATCCTATAGTCCTTGTTATTCTGGGTCACTTGGTGTAAAGTGATCCTCTTTGCGCAGGGCAGAGCGCACAGAGCGCAGGCTTACAGTGGAGCGCAGTGGGCCGGCTCTGTGAGGCCTATCGGCGTGTTGGGGAGGGACTCCCCCTTTCTTTGGTGTTTCGACCCCCAGGTGGGCGTGGTTATAGGCCTATGAAACCTATATAACCAGTGGTGGAAAAAGTACTCGAACGTTTAACTTAAGTGAAAGTAAAAGTATCAATACTGCAATGTGTAGAAGTACTCTGTTACAAGTAAAAGTCCGGCATTCAAAATTTACTTGAGTAAAAGTACAAAAGTATTGGTATCAAAATGTACGTATACTATATTTTCTGTGAGGTTACTAGGGTTATAGGTTTCATAGGCCCAGCCGCCCAGTGGTGTAAAGTAACTTACTTTACACCACTGGGCCTATGAAACCTATAACCCTAGTAACCTCACAGAAAATATTGCCTTCTTAACCCATCAGTGGTTCCCAAACCTTTTTTTTTTTTGGACGTGACCCAAAAGGAGGAATTTGATATCTTACCGGGACCAAAACTAGTGAAAATAGCCGATCTACAAGCTGCCATGCAACTATTTTCACTACTTCTAAAGTTTTTTTTAAACGTATTTTTTATGGGATTTTGATTTTTGTAGGAATTGTGAATATTTTGAATTATGAATTTTGAAAATTATGGAAAAAAATAAAAAAAAGACATTGAAAATCTTTTGAAATATATGTATTTTAAAATAAGACGTAAAAAAAGGGATATTTAGCCTACTTGCGAGTTGCGACCCATAAAAATGGCTCCGCGACCCCGAAAATGGGTCCGCGACCCGTGGTTTGGGAACCACTGCCTTATAACCTAACCTCAGAACCACGCCCACCTGGGCGAAACACCTGGGAAAGAGAGAGGCCGATCGGTTGTTGGCATGTGGGGCGTTTTCAGGAAATCATATAATGTTGCAGAGAGAGGCTGTTAAGGTGGACTGGAACTGTTGTAAGAGAGAGAGAGAGAGAGTCTGAGCAGTGGTGGAAAAAGTAGCCTACTCACACTTTTTACTTATGTAAAAGTATCAATACAGTACTGCAATGTAGAAATACTCTGTTGCAAGTAAAAGTCTGGAATTCGAATTGACTTAATTGACTTACTAAAAGTACAAAAGTATTGGTATCAAAATGTACTTAAAAAGTACCAAAAGTATAAAGTACTCATTGTTCAGAATGTGAAAATAGCAGATCTACAAGCTTACAATATGTCACTTCGCTACGCATTGTTAGCTTGTCGATCTGCAATTTTCAAATGGCCGAAATGTATATAGGGCTGAAGTGGTTATTGTATGTTTTGTAATAATAATCCAAATCCTCAAAGTAACCAGTAACTAAAGTTTCATACAATTGTAGTGGAGTAAAAGTAAAAGTACAGAAAATTGGAAATACTCCAGTAAAGTAAAAATACCTCAAAATTGTAATTGAGAGAGAGAGAGCATGTCAACTCATACCCCATTCCCCAACCAAACCTGTGGTTGGGGCCCCCCAAATTATTTGCAAAAATATTATAATAACATAGATATAACATTAATTTAAAAATATGAATGTTTAAAAAAAATGTAGCCCCTGGCACACAAAATTCCAATGTATTCAAAGTGTTCAAAACATTTTCAATATATATATTTTTTAATCCAAAAATAGCACAAGCTATGAGCTTGTATATCTGCTATTTTTGAATAGCCAACATATAAATGGATAAAGTGGTTAAAATGATTGTGATGTTACATTAGCTGGGGACCCCCTGGAAACCCTCCGGAAGGACCCCTGGGGGTCCCCGGACCCCACTTTGAGAACCACTGACACTACCTTTGCGCCATTGCTCCAAGCCACAACACAATCGATCGATTGATTGATTGATGGCCACCCATCTGACCATTTGGGTGGGCCGCGAATAACGCTTTCGGGATTTTCAAGTGGGCCTTTGAGCCAGAAAAGGTTTGGAAACCAATGTTGTAAAATATACTTGAGCGCCTCTATTCCTTTATTTTAATCGTTTGCATTAAATATAGCCTACATAAAGGCTATATATCTTTCTCTCTCTCACCACACACACACGCACGCGCGCGCGCACACACACACACACACACACACACACACACACACACACACACACACACACACACACACACACACACACACACACACACACACACACACACACACACACACACACACACACACACACACACACACACACACACACAAACTTTAAAGAAATGAAGCTATGTATGCTATGAATGTAATGGATCATTGCTAATGATCCCATTTTCCAATAGTACTCCAAGAATATATTGCTTATATCAGTATAGTATCAAAGTATAGTACTCAAACTTTCTAATTTCAAGGAGCCCCATAACTCTGAAAGCATGCAAATGGACCAAATGGACCCGTACGGGTCCATTTGGTTCCAGTTGTATGCTCTCAGAGTTCGAGACCTATTTATAAGGGTCCGTTTGGAACCCCCGCAAGAAACCATGAGGGGGGTCCCTCCCTCGACCCCCACTTTGGGAACCACTGGCTCATACCAGTGGTTCCTCCAAAATGGGGGTCCGGGGATCCCCAGGGGTCCTTGGGGGCCATGGGAGTTCCAGGGGGTCCCCAACAAAAATCTATTAATATAACATCACAATCATTTTAACCACTTTATCCATTTATACGTTAGCTATTAAAAAATAGCAGATAGATAAAAAAAATAGCAGACTCACAGAGCATCACTTCGTGCCATGCTGCAAGCTTGTATATCTGCTATTTTCTTTTATTTTCTTTTAAAAATACATTTAGAGCAGTACATCTGTTTAGAGTAGAACATTTTTGAAAAATCTCTAAAATGTTTGGAACATTTTAAATTATATATAAAAAAAACACAAACACACAAATCTTCTCTTCCGGGTGGTCCTTGCAGTGGTGTTAATAGAGTTGATAAAAGGGTCGTAAATCCTGCTCTCTGTTAATTAAAACTATTTGTAGTTAAACAGCTGAAAACCCAGTGTAAAAAGGATGAGACGAAATCAAAGACAGACACAGCACACAGGCCGGTTCTCAAATTAAAAAGGTTGACATTGTATTAAGAGAAAGAATCAATCCACGAGGCACCGTACAGCAAAAATGTCTCTCTGACTAAACAGTCAATGATCACGACAGTTATACACAATTGATATGAAGGTCGTTATCAGCTCTGACGATGAACTCTGTCCATGAGGAGCCTCGCTCGTAGGTTGAGAGAGAAGATGGCAAGCGGATGGTGTGACAGTTTATCTTGGACAAACAGCGTCCAAATGTCTCAAACAACACGTTGACCTAGGCTCTGACCGGCGTCGCTGGAGGTGTTGTTGCTTTGTCATAGATGGTCAAGTTAACTCCAATGAGCTGTTAATTGTATTCCTCCAGAGATTATCAGTGACCTCGGAGGGCCTGCGCTCTGTACAGCTCAAAACACATGCCGTCTCTAGAGGAAAGGAGAGAACTGATACTAGGATTAGTTTCGTACCACCTTGAACTTAATAAAATCATAGGATTGGTACTAGGCAAACTTGAGTTATGCCAAGCTGGCACACTAAAATAGGATATGAAGGCATATATATCAATATTGTCGACAAAATACATAGTTTAACTCTATCAGGTGTACGTTCTTTTTCCGGAGGTAAACAATAATCATTCCCTGCACGACATGCGCGTGGTTGTGGGTATACGCTAGCGTATTTCGGTGGATGAAATGGTTAGTAGAGGGCTACGCTTGGCTATGAAAATGTTCTGCAGGTCACCCTACGTATATAGCGTAACACGGTAGAACACTGGGTCCCTGGCAGGAAACCTTTTCAGATGGAGGGTCTGCGGCCAAATACATATCAATTTGGGGGTCCTTGACACAAAAGAAGTTTGAAAACCACTGGCTTATTCTGTATCTTGTCATATAAGCAATAATTGTTTTTAATTCCTCTTTGGCTGAGTCATTCAAACTCATCTCTCTCCTTGGCCTTGCTGCTCTGCTGTGCACCACGGCGCCCCCGCAGGTGGCTCACGCATACTACCACCCACGGCCACCCAAATGACATAATTATCCTTTTTCAAATAATTGTTATTTAGGTCTCACTTAAAACTTTAAGACCTATTGGGCTTATGCTGCAGGAGTAGCCATCTCGTGTAGGAGACTGAATGTTGATTTATCGTAGAAAAATTTCCCCATAAACACACCCATCTATTACTTCAACGGGGGCCTAAGCAAAGATAAACAACTAAGTAGATTTATGTACGCCATACAAGTGTGGGCATACACTGATGAACTAGTTGTTTATCTTTGCTCAATATAAGCCTCCATGCACTAACAGAATCTATGAGTTACGACGCGTTTTGAGCTGGTGGATCTGCTACTTTTGCTGCTTTTGAATTTGAATCCAATACTTACTACTTCTACTCCACATCTCAGATGCAAATATTGCACTTTTTTACTCTATCATTAATGCAAACCCCCCCTATTCTATACTTCAGCTATTCAAAAATAGCTGATCTACAAGAACACAATGTGCAACAACAACAACAAAATTATAATAATAATAATACTCTAAAAAAATTATACTCTACTTTTGCCGCTTTAAGTACATTTCACTGCCAATACTTTTGCACTTTTACTACAGTAAAATTGTGAAAACAGCAGGACACATAACAGCACTTCTTGTGGTATCGATACTTTTACTTAAGTAAATAAGTCTGAGTAGGCTACTTCCTCCACCACTGGCTGTACGTATGGTGTGGTTGGTACTTGGTTACAAATGTGCTGTTGGTTTTTATAGCTGATGCATATCTCCTCTCCTCACCTCAGCGGACCGCACCTCAGTGACAGTCAGTGGTGGAAAAAGTACTTACATTTTTGTTTTACTTAAGTAAAAGTATCAATACCACAATGTAAAAACACTCTGTACAAGTAAGCCCTGTATTCAAAATGTACAAACATGTAAAAGTACAAAAAGTATTGGCATCAAAATATACTTACAAAAGTAAAAGTACTCATTACCCACAACTTTCACAAGTTTTCAAAATGTAATATCTTTTGAAAACAGCAGATGCGATGCGTTGTGACCTTGTAGATCTGCTATTTTCAAAAAACCAAAGAATAGGGCTGATATATAGTGGTTAATGTTTTAAAATGATAATACAAATCTACAAAGTGACTATAACTAAACTTTTCTAATGATTTTAGTGGAGTAAAAAGTACAATATTTACCTCTGAGATGTAGTGGAGTGGAAGTAAAACGTATTGAAAATTGGAGATACTCCAGGAAATACCTCAAAATGTTACTTGAGTACAAATACTTGAGTAAATGTTTTACACCTCAGTGACAGTGTGTGAGAGGTGTTGCCCAACCGTCCCCATGGAGACCATTCACACTCCCCACATTCTCTTCTTCACCCTTTGTAAACAGCAGGTTGTTTATCTTCCTCATAGCGACCTGTCTATCACGGCCCACATTCTGCAGCTCAATGAAGCAACTTCAACATCCATGTTGAACGGTTGCCCAACACGGTGTTTCTCTCAAACATTTTCATGCGCCAATGACCCCTAAATTCATAACGTTGCTGTCGGGGGCAGAAACCTCTACTAGGCCTATCTCCATATTTTAACTTTTTTTTAATGGACCCCTGAGTCTACACCATACATGGGCAACTGGCGAACCCGGGGGCCACATGCAGCCCCCACCTGAATTCACTTAATGCGGCCTGCAGGTTAATATCGGATTGCTGATATATTATTGATTTCAGCTGTTACAATTCGAAACATGCAAACATGACCTGCTTTAATTACTTCAGTCTATATTAGTATAGCTTAATGACTAGTATTAAATTCAATTGTTTTTTTTATGTACAATGTATTTGTATTTAAATTCATATAGTTAACTAAATGCATTTAAATTAAATAAAAATGTTACTTTTCAGGATTCCAATAAAAAAATAGCGAATACCCCAAAAATCTGGATTACAATGAAAAGTAGCAAAAATAGCAGATCTACATGCTTTTCCATATATCCATATTTTAACTTTGTTTTAACGCCCTACTTGATCATACATACTGTAGCTACTACAGCGTCACACAAAAGCATCAAAAGTAGTAGCAGATCCGCAAGCTCGAAATGTGGCGCAAATCTAGCTTGTAGATCTGCTACTTTTGAGGCTTTTGAATTTGAATCCTGAAAAGTAATAGGGTTTGGAGATATGAGGTTTCCACCCGACAGAGATGATATGTATTCCCCCCCCCCCCCCCCCCCTTCTGAAAATACGTCTTGCCAGGAACCCCATACAAGATTTGTGTTATTAAAATCTGCAGATTTGGCAGATCTACAAGGGCATAACACGTCCGAAGTATATAGAGTTAAAGTGAGTGGGTATATTAACTCATTTTGCTGGGGACCCCCTGGAACCCCCTCAAGGACCCTTGGACCAGGACCTCCGTTTGAAACCACAATTTATACAGCTTTTAATTTCATTGTTTCAGTGGAAGTTTGAACTCAAAGTAGTTCAATAATTGGTTCATTTTGATCTACCTACCTGGATGTCTCTGAATCTACAGTCACTACAGTTTTAACTCCAGGGACAAAAACTTATGTAATGAACAATATTGTCCTCAAGAAACCTTAACCTGATCACAAGCATTCTCAACAAAACTTTCAGGCAGTACACATTCCGAAAAGGAAATCAGTAACAGTATTTATCCATCAGATGATATGTAGTGGAATTCTGGATCAATCAGTAATTGATGAGCCAAGAGAAGTCTGAGACATTATTCTGTGATGGATATGCTTTAATGTACATAATATCATGGAGAGAAGTACGTTAGACACACAGTCTGACACATATTGGTGGTACGGTAGTTCTGCCGACGAGCAAAGGGATCAGTTATACTCTATAGCTAACCATAACAGACAGGCTGTAACAAAAACACTTGCTATCAGGCCTAGCAGAGACATTTTGGCTCCTACAGGCTACCAAATATCATATCATAATGTATTGTATTATATAAGTATAAGTGATGGTAAAATATAAAGGTTAGATATAAACAACCATGAAAACAATATAGTAGTATAATTAATAATTCTTCCTCCCGATCCAATAGATTTTTTTTACAAATTATTGGCCCATCAGTAGCCTATCCTTCTAGCTGTTTGTAAAAGTGCTCAGAAATGTGTTCCATAGCAACTTAAAGGGATAGATCACCCATTTTTCCCCTCTATCGATTAGTCACCCCATGGAGACTTACTTGATATCCCTTTAACGACCTGCCATATCAGCTGCATCCTATCGTTGCTGTCGGGTGGAAACCTTGTATGTCCAAAACCGTTACTTTTGAGAAAATGTAAAAAAAAAAGAACCTGTGTTCCATTGGATCTAATGTAATTATTATTTAGCCACAAGCTTTCTTTTACTACTTTTGTGTGATAGTTAGACAAAGTAGGGCATTAATTTACGACAAAAACATACGGTACAAGGTTGAACTATAGGGAGATATGAGGTTTCTGCATGACAGCAATGCTACGCCGTTTGATTTGATTTAGATCTAATCGTTCCACTGACAACCAACTAGAATGTGACACTGTGATAAATAAGGTGGGTGTAATGGTATCTATTGACCTCAGGAAAGCATTTGGCACAAAGAAATGCCACATTTTAACTGTTTCACAGAGTATTTCATCAGTGCCAAAGAATGAATCAAATGAAACGATATCAAAATAATGTACGCTAGCACCCAGTGATCTATTGTGCACTCACTCACACACAAAAAAGGCTGCTCTTAAACATACCTCTACGTAAATGTATGACTAAAGGCTTACAGATCCCTGCCTACACCAGTATGTTTTTTCACAAAGAGAGCTTACAAATCATCTGAGCCATGATTTATGTGTCTGCTGAGAAGTTCCAGGTAAGTGTCTGATTTTAAATACTTAGATATTTTATTTTATATATACAGATACACACACACGCGCGTGTGCGTTCGTGCATGTTAAAGGTCATAAAATTGAGTCTGATATATGTTAAGTGTAGAACCAGTCTAACCATACAGGCTTCAAAGCTGTACATTATTACAATGATCGCCCCCCCAATGATTTACTGCTTAACCAGCTGGCCACAATAAGTCAGCAGCAGCAAAACATTAAAAGATCAATAAAATTCTCCATAAATAGGCTTTGAAAATAATCAATAAAAAAAACCAAAGAGTTATCATCAGTGCAACATTCTCATAGGGGCGGCAGTGGCTCGGGGGGTAGAGTGGCTCGCTTGGGAATAAGAAGGATCCCCATGCATGCTCCCCCCTGGGTTATTGTCGCAGTGTCCTTGAGCAAGACACTTAACCCCTAACTGCTCCTGATGAGCGATGTGCCCATCACCGCGGAGGTTGTGGGTTCAATTCCACCGTGGTGCAACCGGCTTTGTCGAGCGTCTATATGAACATAATCGGCCCGTGTTCGGGGGAGGGAATCTCATTAAATTCATACAATCTCATTAAATTCTATGATGCATGTCTTGTGTTTAAAGTTATATGTTTTGGCCCCACCTCCAGTTCAGTGAGGTTACCAAATAAAATACTTAAGGTAGCAAACACTCTATATCTGGAGAGGTAATAGTCTCATTCCATATACTGTAGGACAAGCTCTTTTAGTCAATCTGCATTCTCGTTAAAGCTGCACACTTTTGATATATGCTCTGCCATTACCAATACACAAGTAAAACGTACAACACATTTGAACACAACCTTAAGGAATGGCTTATATTGCTAGTCAGGTGTGTGATCATGAATTATTATTTTAACTCCTCAATGCTCTGTGAACAACTCACAGCTTAATGTTTTGCCAATATCAACCGATACCGATATATACAGTATATATGCGTTTTTTCACCAAAAGTCAACTAATTGTCACTCAGGTAACAACAATACGTATGTAATACAATATAATAGAGCTAATATAATATACAATACAGTGATGTTGTTAGGTTTTCAATGAAGTGAGTCCCGGGACTCACTGGTGGTCATTTGAATGAGTCCCACTAATCTTAGACTAGATGTTGGCCTATTTGACAGTGCAGCATAATTGCTCTGGTGCCTATAACATTAACGAGCGTCAACGAGCGTCAGCTGGACACAGACACACACACCTGCCCTCTGCAGTGCTCTAATTTGAAAGTGACTGGAGTCTGTCTAATTTCTCTCCAAAAGCCCTTGAATATGATGGAATATGATTAAGGATTACTGTGATTATGGTCAGCTCACATTTCATATCACACACACCATACAGTAAGAACTCCTGTTTTTTTTATTTTTTGATTGAATATTTTATTAGGCAAAAAATGTAAAACAGCACAGTTACATTTAAAATACTTTGTCTAACAGGTCCGTTCATAAAAGTCCTTGCGGACTTGTTTCCAATGAGGGCCTTGGTATTTAATTCATAGGCATATATAGTGGCACCACAGTTCAAATATCATTACAAAATAAACAGCCAAAAACAATATATAACACTATGTACAACAAAAAAATAAAAAAGAGGGGAAAAAAATATGTACAAGAACAGGGGGGGGGTCTGCTGTCTAACGGGAAAATGGTACTACCTCCACCTTTGGCCTCCTGAAAGGTGATTTTTTTAAGGCTCTTTTAAATGAGCCCAGCGAACTGCATTTTTTGAGGGATGGAGTTAGACTATTCCAATCCTGGGTGGCAGTGCTGTAGAAGGAGAATTTGCCCATGTTTGATTTATTATGTGAGTTATTATTATCTATTTTTAATTATACAGATATTTTCCAATATTACATTTTAATGCTAATTATCGGCCTCCCGATAATATCGGGAAGCAGATGATATCGGACATCCCTACTTTTCAGGCATATTTTACTATTTTGAAAAACATTTTTCAAATAGCCGATCTACATCGACACCTTGTGAGGTTGTAGATCGGCTATTTGAACTATTTTAGAATATTTTTCAAAATAGTAAAAAAAATCTAAATAGTTTAGGCATAAGGGGTAAGGTCAGGTGGAGCGCAAGATAGGGCCCTTTGTCTGTTGTCCCCCTTCTCTGACTAATCAACTACGGCTACATTATTTATACAATAACAGGCTTTGCTGGCGTATTGACATGTTTGTCTGCGTGTTTGTTATGTTTGCATGCCCGCATGTACTATTATAGTCCACTGCCCTGCTTCTGTCACTGTGCTGTATGTGTCGTTCATGTCTGTCAGCCTGTTATGGATGTGGTCTATTGTTGTGTTCACCTGTAGCCTACATGCAGTGGTATAAAGTAACAAAGTACATTTACTCAAGTAATGTACTTTTGTGAGGTATTTTTACTTTACTGGAGTATTTCCAATACCATTATTTGAAAACTTTAGTTAGTTAATTACTTATACTTACTAACTAACTTACTAGATTCTGATTATTATTACAAAACATAGATTAACCACTTCAGCCCTATATACATTTCGGCCATTTGAAAATAGCCGATCTATTGTGGGCTTGTAGATCTGCTATTTTCAAAAGATTTGTATCCATTCTATACATTTGAAAACTTGTGAAATGGGACATTTTGATACCAATACGTTTGTACTTTTACTTAAGTACATTTTGAATTCCGGACTTTTACTTGTAACAGTATTTCTACATTGCTGTATTGATACTTTTACTTTTACTTATCCATGTGTTTACTTTTTCCACCACTGCCCGCCTACATGTTTCTCTTGCACCATGTTCTCCCTCCCCGGGTCGTACTAACAACTACAGTGACGAGTTGGGTCACCCGTTGCATCACCCATTTGACGCGGCTGCATTCCGACCGTACGGCACGCGCGACGGCACTTCAACATTCCCGGTACACCCGGCCCACTGGAATGCGGAAGTGCCGTTCTCACTCCCAAACATTGAAATAGGTCGATGCGCCAGTAAAAACAAGCCAAGCGTGCTGTCCAGAAGCGGACTTGAACCCCGCAAGGCACCTCCGAGCAAGGCACACCCGAGCGAGGCACTAGCCGAGCAAGTGGTTGCGGAAAGCGGTACGACGTCTTGTCTGCTTATTATAAACGACTTTGGGCTTATTTTTTGTAAAGTCGCTTTTAAATATTGGAAGTTGTGGGTTTGCGGTTTATTGGGCTTGTACTTGTCTCTTAACCTGCCATTGACGAGATTTCTCGTTTTTCTCTGCATGGCTCATCCCGCCGTCGACAAGAAAAACGAGATTAAAAAAAAAAAAAAAAAAAAGATATATATATATATTTTTTTTTTGGTCATTTTAATTTTTCGTTTATCACAAAGGAAGCAGGAGATAACGCGCTGCAAAGATTTTCTGCTCCATTCACTTCAATGTTAAAAAATAAACGGAGACAAAATTCACATTTTACCTATTTTTGCAATGTATTGTCTCTGGCAGGGAAGGGGGTAGATTGTGTATAACTCTGGCAGTTAAAGAGTAAGTGCAGTTGATTATTTTGGGCTTGCTTCCTCAGTTGTTCAAAACAGTGGTTCTCAAACATTTTCATATCAAGGTCCCCCAAATTAATATGTATATTTGTCCGCGGACCTCCCCCCCAAGTATTTTGTGACCCCTCTACCAGATTTGCGTTGTTAATGTTTTAATTTTTTCTTTTTTTTTTAAAGATTCTTTTGAAAATAGCCGATCACAGATCAGCTTGTAGATCGGCTTTTTTCAAATATCCAATGTATATAGTTTTAAAGTGCTCATGTAGCCTATGGTCGCTTCTTTTAGGCTTGTTTACATAGACCTATAGTTGCTTAGTTCTCTTGCAAAATCTGGTAACATGCACTGACGATGTCCGCTCATGCTGACTCAGCCCTGTTTTAAGTTGCATATAATACCCATAATTGGAATCATAAATCATCCGTCTTCCTCAACATGTGACGTGAGAGAGATTTCACGCTGAGGAAGGCCGTTGGTGATCTACTGCTGTGAATACACATTAACATGAAGCCTTGAAGTCGTGGAGATTTGTTTCGTTTTTGTCACATTATAAGCCAATCATTTGGGGGTTTTGGGTTGTTTTTTGGGGGGGGGGGTTTTGGCAGGGGGTGCAGTTTATTGACAGTCCTCACTGCACTCGGGAAGAAGCTGTAATGCATCAGATGTTGATGCATTATGCCAGAACGAGCAGGATGCGTCCTGCTCGTTCTGGCATAATGCATCAACATCTGATGCAGAGGAGTCCCACCTCACAAAATTGGATTGATTGATTGATTGATTGAATACTTCATTAACACGATTGTTAACAGTACAGGTAGTACAGTCAAAGGTTATATAATACAAGGATAACACATAACACCGCTTGACGCAACGGTCGTCTATTGCTAGGTCATTGTTATTGTTGTGCTAACCCGCATGTACGTAATGTTAGTTTTTTTTTTGTTTTATGTTTTTAGCGAATGACGTTTGGCCGTTCAAAATTAGTCCCTTGGCAACATTGACTTTGGTTAATTAAAGTGTACTGTCCCTGATAAAAATGAATAAATAAATAGCAAAAGTATGTCAGTAATTCCAGCGTTGAATGAACTCATTCACTAGTGTGAAAGGGAAGTGGGTACTTTTGCTTTTTTGTTTACGACAGACCAATGTTATGCAAGAACTCTCTCGCTCTCTCTCTCTTTCTTTCTCTCTCTCTCTGTCTGTCTGTCTCTCTCACACACACACACACACACACACACACACACACACACACACACGCACACGCACATGCATGCATGCTTACACACACGCACATATACACACATACTCATTGATTGATGGACAACTGAAAGATCCTCGAGGTGTGGGGCTTAAGGTGGAAGCGGTGCCATGTCGTTGTGTCATTGTGAAAGGCTTCTTTCTGCCCTTGGGTCATGTGCATCAAACATCTACAGTATCTGCAGAACAAAGAGCACAAGGAAAAGGAACAGCTTGTTTGTGGAGGATGTACAATACCACAATGCTGCTACACAGCGACAGTCTCCAGTTTTTCAGGTCTGGCATCTCTGTGTTTTAACCTGCGCAGCCTTTTGGCCTTTCACCTTTTTACAAACATCTTCTTCCAGTTGAGGAAACGTGGAAGACTGGAATAGCCATGAAAATAATATAATAACATAATAATAATAATTATAATAATACAGATATACTACTAATACTACTTAATTTAAGAGTTGGCAGGCATGTATATGTAGGGTTGGCAGGAGGGCTGGGTTAAGTGAAGGGTGAGGAATCTAATAATGAGAGTTAAGATTAGGTTTTTGGGGAATGAATGAATGTACACAGAAAGCGAGTGTACAAAGTGTACCCGCATTACAGTGCAGGGAAACACTGGACGGCACACCACAAGCACAGTATACAATCGTGTGTGTGTGTGTGTGTGTGTGTGTGTGTGTGTGTGTGTGTGTGTGTGTGTGTGTGTGTGTGTGTGTGTGTGTGTGTGTGTGTGTGTGTGTGTGTGTGTGTGTGTGTGTGTGTGTGTGTGTGTGTGTGTGTGTGTGTGTGTGTGTGCGCATTCAGTGACCGTGCGTGTGAGCGTGGGAGAGCGGCAGCGCACGCGCAACGCCGACGTGCGTGCGTGAGTGCCATTATCTGGCATTGTAGTGTTCTTTCAATACTTCCTCTTTGCCCGGTTCATGTTACCAGGACATTGCTTTACCTCCACCCCTCGCGTTCCCATGAGGGGCGTCTAAATATAACCTGCCCACACTTGGGCAGCGAATGGCTGATGAGGCTTCCCACATGCACTGGTGGGCGGGGGGGGGATGACAAAGCAGCCAAAGAGTTATTCAGACGTGGGGGGGGTTCACAGGGAACATGGCGGCCGCGGTATGTGGCGTGCGGTCGCCGCAGAGGCTCGGTGCTGCAGCTGTTCCCATGGGTTTAATTCATAACGTTGTGTTTGTTTATATGGCCACGGCGCATTCCTCGGTGACACAGCCACCGGTGCGCGCATGGCCATCAACACCCGTAGCTCAATGTCTTTATCCCCGTCAATTCAGTCTGGGGGCTAGCATGGGTGGCGGTTTTGGTTTAGGTCGGGAGAGATGGAAGAACACTTCACACCCACATTATTGTTCTACATACACCCATTGCTTCAACCACCGGGCCAGCTGAACACAACACTGCTTTCTGTCATTGTGTCATCACGTTGACAGAGTTTAGGGCCTGTTGCTCGGGTCTGTTATTCTTGGAGCTCACAATGTGGACACGCAGCTGAAGTGATACGGACACACTTTTCAGCGCTGCTGTCTGGGAAACTTCTTGAACAAATCCAGATCTTTATAATCCAGTCAAAGTTTGCCCCTTCTGTTGTTCCCTGGGAAAAAAAAGTCTGAAGCCATGGCATCAGTGTTATAGGACTATATCACTACCAGGAATTGGCCGGCCGTCTCAAGTGATGTTACCCAACTTTTTCGCACTGGCCTTTGAAATGCAGAGTCATTTTTAAAACAAGCAGAGGCTTGAGAAAGAGCAGGACGGCTCTCCCCGGCATAGGGGAGGCCCCTAGCGTGTGAAGGTCGGGGAAGCATTTATAACACAACCGAGATGCAACTCAGACACCATTACGCACTCAGCCGCAGATCCATTAAAATTAACGTCAGGTTGTATAAACTGTCCTGGGAGTGTCACGGTGGCTGTTCATTTTGCAGCGGTGGTGGAGAGAGTTAACGGGGTGATGTTATTAGCTAACTATGGCAACAGCTTCTGTGCTGCTCTGCAGGGCAGCGTTGCCAGATTGCGTGAGAGAAATAAGCAACCAGGTCTATGAGAACGAGCCCAAAAGAGGAGACTAACACATGAGGACTTTAAACCAATACGCATCGGCTATTCGAAAATAGCCGATCGATCTACAAGCTCACAACGCGTCGCGATGCGACCAATATTTACAAGCATCGTTACAGAAAAACAAGCCCACAAGTCGCTTATAAGCGGACATGGCAACACTGAGACGGAGTGGGTGGGTGGTTGGTGGTGGGGGGGGGGGACATTAGCGGTCAGCAGGCGGACGGCTGTAATTGCTGCCCCATGTTTTGTGTTTTCTTTCTGTTCTTGTCTACAAGGCTGTCGAATGCCTTTCCTCTTCTACCGGACAGTAATCAAGGCGTTATCAACACCACCTGTTGTCCCCCCGTGACATGTCTTTCAGAGATAAATAAAAAACATGTCTGAAAAGAAATGCATGCAACATAATTGTAAATAAGGTCACGTAATGTAGCACAGTGAAGCAAAGCAACGCAACACAAGTGTTCTGGGAAAAAAAAGAAGAAAAAAAATAGATTCCTCCCACTCATAATAGGCAGCAAACGCTTCAAGTGTTGCAACAAAAAGAGCAAAGTGAAACTTTTTGCAGTAGCCTTCCTTGTAGGGCTAGAGCATTAAAAAAAAACTATTTTTGTTGCTATGGTTTTCCAGTTGTTTTAATGATAAACAATGCAGGCAAATTGCCTCCCCATTGGCACTGTTAAAAGCTACTCGGAGCTGCAGAGAAGTGAAATAAAAGCTGCCATAAAACCAGGGGAACTTTGGCACAGACAGATTGCCAAATCCCTCAGCTGGCCTCACAGGGCTTCAGCCGTGAGACCTGAATGTGGAGTATTGTTGTTTTACTACGGTGTACATTATGCACTAATTACTCTGGTTCCTGTGTGTGTGTGTGTGTGTGTGTGTGTGTGTGTGTGTGTGTGTGTGTGTGTGTGTGTGTGTGTGTGTGTGTGTGTGTGTGTGTGTGTGTGTGTGTGTGTGTAGTCTGAGTGCACAGGCACATGTCTGCACACAATGCCTTAAGTGCAGGGGTGTGTATGTTTGTGTGCTGCTGGGAGGTGTGTGTGTGTACAGTGAGAGAGAGAGAGATAGTGAGTGTGTGTGTGTGTGTGTGTGTGTGTGTGTGTGTGTGTGTGTGTGTGTGTGTGTGTGTGTGTGTGTGTGTGTGTGTGTGTGTGTGTGTGTGTGTGTGTGTGTGTATATGCATATGCATATGCATGCCAGTTTGTGTACATGCGTGCATGAGGGCGTGTGTGTGTGTGTGTGTGTGTGTGTGCCCGTGCGTGCATGCATGCATCGTGCATGTGTATGCACATATACTGTAACTGCTTGCAACTTTTCATGCACGGCCATGCTCATTCTTAAAACCATAGAAACTGGATTCATCCCCCTCCCCTCACTGTTATTATTGCAGAGACCCAAGGCTGCATAAAGTATGCATATTATGAATAATAATTGTAGCTTAATGGGTGAAAACGACCATAATTTCAATGTTGTTAAACTTGCATCCGTCTAAACGCTAAATTTAGCTCAAGCGGCAGTTTTGGTTAACAGGAGTTCGTCTGCACACGCATGCAGCTGAAAACACTATGTTTGCTCCCGGCCGCTCGCTGGCTGCCCGAGCAATGAAATATGAAGAAGTGTAACTGACGGTAGGCCATGTTTACATTCATGGTTTCCTAGGCGACAGAGGAAACAGGCTGCGAGTCACACTCCTAAGCTGACAGACTGGATGTGTTATGTAAAGCCTTGTGAATACAGGTGCTGCAGAGCAGGCAGACAGTCACAGTGAATAGTGTAGGTTCAGACAAAAGGTGGATCTAATTCAAAGCAGAATCAATATGTAACATTAACCACTTAAACGGGGGTCTTGTTCAGGTTGGCTGAGAAAGAGATGAAGCAGGGACCCCCACTACATATTGGATTCGTGTTGAATGTGTGTTTTCAGACATTTATGACTTAAACCCTCAATACTTTGTAAACTTGACCTACATACATGGTCTGCTCTTTTTTCCCCTGTACACCAAACCTCTTTGTAGAAAATAGCCAATCTACAAGCTCATAACGCGTCTGTGACGCGTTGTGAGCTTGTAGATCTGCAATTTTCAAGTGCTATTTGGGTACTGTAATGTATAAATAAAATAAAAAAAGAATATCCACCCAGAAAAAATAAAGAAGAAAAAAAAAACACTTGAACGCTGCTTTATTTTCTGGCTATTAAAAAAAAAATGTCATCACATCTTGACAAAATTGACAAATCTATATGGGGAAAAAAAGTAAGAAGTCTTATTGGGGTCCCTGGCATAAAATCTTTTCAAATCGGGGGGGTCTGTGGCCAAATAGCCTACATAATGAATTTGGGACGTCCTCGACATGATCAATGTTTGAGAAGCACCACCGAACCACAGTATACCACAGCGAGCATGGGGTGCGATTTTCGGTGTGAAAGCCATGACCAAAGAAAGCTCTTGGTTTACACACAAAGAATTGGTTGATTGACAATGTGATTGTTATGGTGCAACACTATACGCATTGAACACAAAAGTAAACAGGAGAATTACTGTAACCTACCCCTCGGGTCATTACATTTACTAGAAGTGCATGAGTAACTGCCACCCACAGGAAGCCTACATTTGAGATGTTCACTTTTTTTCAGTATCTTTCTCCAACATCAGCTTTGTGCATTTCCTGCAGTACTGAGAATCGCTCTGCCTCTCTCTGGCCCTCTATGCGTTTAAAAAAAAAAAAGTACTTTATTTTGTGTTTTTTTGTCAAATAGTACACAACAATAATTCAAGACACAAAATGAAAAAAAGACCAGCAGTACATACAGAAACAAAAATCAACCAGTGGTGGAAAAAGTTAAAATAAATTGTACTTAAGTAAAAGTATCAATACTGCAATTTGAGTTCTGTATTCAAATTGCACAAAAGTAAAAGTATTCATTATGCATAATGTCCCGTTACAAAAGGTATCACATGTATAAAATATTTTGAAAACAGCAGATCTTCAAGCTGGTGGTGGGAGCTTGTGAATCGGCTATTTTCAAATAGCCAAAGTTTAAATAGGGCGGAAGTGGTTAATGTGGTTACAAAGTAACTAGTAACTAAAGTTTTCAAATAATTTTTGTGGAGTACAAAGTACAATCTTTGTCTCTGAGATGTAGAGGAGTAGAAGTAAAAGTATTGAAAATTGGAAATACTCCAGTGAAGTAAAAGTACCTTTACTTGAGTAAACGTACTTAGTTACTTTCCACCCCTGAAATCAACAAGACAAAAAAAACTACAAGCACAAAAGACAAGAAAAAGGACACATGGGTGGAATCGATGACCACCAGAAAGCAGGGATAGCCAAAAATGGCTTATTTTCTATCAATTGCAGACCCCATGAAGCATCGTATTCCTAAGCATCGCATTCCTAAGCCAATAATTTGATGACTGGGTCATCGGTCAATAGGAGACGCCACCGTCATCAAATTATTGGCTTAGGAATGCGACAAAAATAAATAAATGAACTACTCCTTTAAGAGACCACAAGTGAAGGATGCACCATAGCAGCCAGACATCCAGATCACATACTCAACTATTGTCAAGCAAATGCCAGGAATGGCATCCACATTTTCTGGAACTTAGCTTGTGTATTCTGTCCGTCATGACGGATTTGTTCCATCTTAGCAATGGAGATCATCTCGTTGAGCCATCTCTTGAAACATGGAGAAGTTGATGACTTCCAGTTTAACAG
This sequence comes from Gymnoscopelus braueri, assembly GCF_963280865.1. Classification (NCBI taxonomy): domain Eukaryota; kingdom Metazoa; phylum Chordata; class Actinopteri; order Myctophiformes; family Myctophidae; genus Gymnoscopelus; species Gymnoscopelus braueri. Next base: position 44,086,980 of record NC_137618.1, read on the forward strand.
TATAACATTTTTTGGCAGCAACCATACCTGCCTTAAGCATCTGTTTTTGGTGGGAGGGAAGGCCCTCTGTGCGGTTTCCTCCCAATATTGTCGCTGTCGGGTGGGTGGAAACCTTGTATGTCCAAAACGTTCCTTTTTTTATTATTATATAAAAAATAATTAAAATAAATAAATAGTGAAAATAGCAGATCTACAAGCTCACAATGCGTCACGATGCAACGTGTTGTGAGCCTGTAGATCGTCTATTTTCACTACTTTTGTGCGACACTATTGTATGACCAAGAAGGGCGTTTATAGCCTACGAAAAAAATACATAAAGTTGAAATATTGAGATACAAGGTTTCTGCCTAACGGCAACGATATACATTATACTGTAGGTAATAGAGTCACTATGTAAATTGAGTTACATCGTTGATTAAGCAGACAATATCATTGCATTGTCTTTTCATTCCACTATGTAACTCAGTTTACGAATATGCATTAACTGCCAAGAAAGAAAGAAAGAAAGAAAGAACTGACTAGCTAGCTAGCTAATAATGACTTTGTTTCTATAAAGTAAAATAACTGATTTGTGGGTGGAAGTCATAGATGCATTTTCAATTCAATTCAATTTGATTAAAGTGTCAAATCACAACAACTTGTCTCAAGACACTTTACATGTAGAGAAGAGACCCGAGAGTCCCACCCTGAGCAAGCAATTTTGCGACAGTGGCAACGAAAAACTCCCCCTTAACTGGAAGAAACGTCAGGCAGAATGCATGCTATATAGCATGCAACTATAGCTGATTTCATTTTGTGTTACACATGCCCCCAGTGAATGTATGTGAACGTCTCAAACTAACTATTATATATTTTGCACACTATGGCTTTTACATGACATTACAAAGAGTTACTGGTCGTGAACACCATGGGCGATAGGGGTAGTTGCTGTGAGCGCCCCCTTTCTTGTCCTCTCAAAAACTCCCGCTGAACATCAACTGAATGGCACTGAGTGCCAGCAGGCCCTTATTGACATGGGAGCTTCTCTCCACTGTGGACGACCACAACAATGATACGCATTCAGACTGCAACGTCGAGCGCAGATGCAAGGCAAAGGAAAGGGTTGCTCCAAATTACAGCACTGCTAGTTCTGGCTGGCTGACATACAGGACGCATGCATCATCCGGTTGGATCTATACTGCAGGGGTCTTCAACCTTTTCAGGCCAAGTACCCCCTAGCTGAGAGAGAGAAGCAGGGACCCCCTCTACACATTGTATACAATTGAGTTGCAGATTAAATCTTTTCATAGATTTCATCAGTGTTGTGTGAACTAATGTTGTAAACCCTCAATACTTCAATCGTTGGCTCTGTACTTGATCTGCTTTTTTCCTTCAACACCAAACCTCATCAAACAGACGATCTACAAGCCCACAACGCCTCGCAGCGCGAGGCGTTCTGCTATTTTCGGCTAATGTTCTCCTCAGAATAGGGATTCTAATATCGAAGTGGTTAATGTAAAAAAAAAATCCTTTCACTAAAAAAATTGGTGGCCCCCCTTTAGTAACTCTGAGGACCCCCTAGGGGTCACCGGACCCCCTGTTGAAGACCCCTGATCTACTGGAACGATGGGGGCAGCCATTGTGGACATCACAAGGGCCCACGTTTAGATGTGACAATAGCCATTGGCTGTGGCAAGAGAGCTAATAATGTCAGCGTTCCACCTGGAGGGCACAGCCTGCACGCTCACTCATGTCAGCAGCCAGCCAGACAAGGACACTGTTACGCAAGACCAGCCCAGACGCTGAGATGGTTTTGATTGATTGAATACTGTATTAGTCAGAAGTGTAAACAGCACGTGGTACAGTAAGACATTAAGGCTAAGAGGATAAAAGTTCTGGGGACTTGTTTCCATTGAGGTCCTTATGTATTCAATGCCTCAACATAGCATAAAGAATTTGCACAATAACATTAAAAGGAAATCTGCTATCTTTCAAGAAATATGGGGACAGTTTATGCATTTTATGGAAGGCAATCCTTTAGGACCTGTTTTAATAGATAGTTCTGCTACTTTGTAATGTTGGAAGAAAAATTATGACCATGTCTGTTTTCTTTTTGTATTTCTTTTGTATTCTTCTTTTTTTGTTGCCTTTCTTTTCATATTATTACTGTGTTTCTATGTGATGTCTATCTGCTCTGTTTTTATTTGATTATTTATAGACATTTTATGAACACAAGAGCCATATTATTATATGTTATATAATTGAAAATGCCAATAAATATATTGTTAAAAAACATTATGTACAAAGGAGAAAAAGGAAAAACGGCAGCAGTGAATGACTTGAATCTACCTCCCCTTGTGGTCTCCTGATAGATGTTTTTTTCAGGCCAATTTTGAAAGAAAGCAGTGAATCAGTGGTGAGAGTCACAGCGTGTCAAAGGGTCTTTGACAGTCAAAGAGCTGGGATCAATGTTGCAGAGGGCCGGCCAGCCGCCAGCACCGACACAGTCACCATTGGTGGAAAGTAACTATATATGTACTCAAGTACCTGACTTAAGTACAATTTTGAGGTATTGGTACTTTACTTGAGTATTTCCAATTTCCTATACTTTTACTTCTACTCCACTACAAATATTTGAAAACTTTAGTAACTAGTTACATTGTAGAATTGTATTATTATTACAAAACATACATTAACCCACTTCAGCCCTATTTACATTTTGGCCATTTGAAAATAGCAGATCTACAAGCTCACAAGCTTGTAGATCGGCTATCTTCAAAATATTTGTAGACATTTGAAAAGTTGCAACGGGACATTCTGCATAATGAGTACTTTTACTTTTGGTACTTTAAGTACATTTTGATGCCAATACTATTATACCTTTACTCAAGTACATTTTGAATTCCGGACTTTTACTTGCAACAGAGTATTTCTACATTGCAGTATTGATACTTTTACTTAAGTAAAACATTTGAGTACTTTTTCCACCACTGACAGTCACTAAATAGGGCCGATCAGAGGAGACCCGTGCAGCTGTGAGGGAGATCTTTTTAGCGGGGTAAAAGAGGGCCTCTCTCTCCCGCACAGAGTTCAGGAGCTATGGGACCTACTGGAACAGTCCCTCAACATCTGGACCGTACCCAGACCACACTGGTCCAACATCATGAGATTGACACCAGGGATACTCACGTCGTCTGTTTTGGCCACAGTGACTGACAGTGGTGGAAAAAGTACTCAAATGTTTTACTTAAGTAACAGTATCAATACCCTGTTGTAGAAATGGTCAGTTACAAGTAAAAGTTCAGCATTCATAGTTTACGTGAGTAAAAGTACAAAAGTATTGGCATCAAAATATACTTAAAGTACCAAGAGTAAAAGTACTTATTACGCAGAATGTTTCACAGGTTATCATTATGTCTAAAATCTTGAAAGAATCTTTGAAAATAGCCAAAGTTTAAATAGGGCTGAAGTGGTCAGTGTATGTTTTGTAATAATAATCCAAATCTACACAATACAATACAATATTTGACTCTAAGATATAGTGGAGTAAAAGTAAAAGGATTAAAAGGACAATATTTGGGCCCTATCAAGACCTAGACAAATAAGACTTAACTTAAGACCTGGTAATTAAGATGTGCAAAATAGGGCCCTAATAACTGGTTCTGTGTGTATCACCGGCAGCTCAATGCTCTTAGCCAATGCCCCGCATTGACGATGCAGTCGACCACATCACAGACCCATGCAGCTGGTTGAGCTCGCTGGACCTCCACAGTGAGTACTGGCAGATATAGTCCCCCGAGACTCAGCAAACAGTCGACCGAGGTTGAGTCAAAGCCGGCCAATGCACTGCATGGTCTCTGTGGTGGTGGTTCTCAAACTTTACATTTCAAGGAACCCCCTTAAAGGACGACTTCACCCATTTTCAACCTATCTTCCTATATTTGGTCCTTACTAATGCTCATGATTAATGGTACCATTTTTTTCTACTCTGTATGTGTCTCAGAGGAGGGCTGTGGACAGTTCAGAAACCCGCCTGCCAGTGACATCATCGTTGGGAAGTTTTTTTTTCCAAACAAGATTTAAATTTTCTTTTTTTTATATTTGTATTAGCTTGATAACAATGGCTTCCATTATAGCATGCTAACTTTCCAGGAATAGAAAGTCAGCCGTTTCTATTAGCTTGGATTCCCCATCGATGATGTCACTGGTAGGCGGGTTTCTGAACTGTCCACAGCCCTCCTCTGAGACAGTGAATCGACAAAAATAGAACCATCATATAATGATCAATAGTGAGGACCAATTACAGTATATAAAGATAGGTAGAAAATGGCTGAAGTCGTCCTTTAACTCTGGCAGTATACAAATGGAACCAAATGGACCCGTTAGGGGTCCATTTGGTTCCATTTGTATGCTGTCAGAGTTACAGACTTGTAAGGGTCAATTTGGAACCCCCCCCAAGGAAGAGTCCCTGGACCCCACTTTGAGAACCATTGATCTGTGGTATTGGTTTTGGATAAAAAGTATGGCGTATTATTCTCAGTGGGCCAGCCTCACTGTCATCGAGAGCCTGCTGCTGTATCGCCAAGTGACAAAGTATTCCAACTGGTCCATGGCTTGGTGGTGGGGACGGGCCACTTCGGGGTCTCCAAAACCCTGCAACCCTGTCGACTTCGGGCCCGGTTGGTTCTATATACCGTCCATACTGCCAACGCGCCAACATGCCTACGCTGCAACACGTACCTCGTGCATGGGGGCCACCCTGGAATGTGTGGTGGGGGTCGACATCCTGGGCTCTTTTCCTGCGCCTAATCATGGAAACGAGACTCAGGTGTTCCAGGATGTCTGTCATCGGTTCAGAGTAAAATTTAAGACAAGGCCTATACCCCTCTATACATCCAGAGCTGTTATGTAGCAAGGCATGGCAGTTTTATTCAGTGGTGGAAAAAGTACTCAAATGTTTTACTTGTACTAGTAAAAGTATCAATACTGCAATGTAGAAATACTCTTTTACAAGTAAAAGTCCGGAATTAAAAATGTACTTGAGTAAAAGTACAAAGGTATTGGCATCAAAATGTTCTTAAAGTACCAAAAGTAAAAGTACTCATTATGCAGAAAGTCCCATTTCACAAGTTTTTTTTTTTTTTTAAATAGCCGATCTACAAGCTCACAATGCGGAGCTTGTAGATTTTTTTTAGAGTTACTGTATGTTTTGTAATAATAATCAGAATCTACAAAGTAGTAGTAACTAAAGTTTTCAAATAATTGTAGTGGAGTAAAAGCACAATATTTGCCTCTGAGATGTAGTTGAGTAGAAGTAAACATTGGAAATACTCCAGTAAAGTAAACAAAATACCTCAAAACTGTACTTAAGTACAGTACTTGAGTAGATGTACTTACTTTGCACCACTGGTTTTATTTGTACAGCACATTTCAACAACAAGCCAAGCAAAGGAAATACAGGAAACACAATCATACAATGACATTAGGATGCATAAAACAAAAGAAGTAACACAATAACAGTGCAAGAAAAGAGAAAGAAAAAGATACAAGAAAAGTAACTATAGAAAGTAAGTGGCAAACAGAAAGGTCTTTAGTTGTGTTTTAAAGAAATAAGAGTGGCAGCAGACCTGCACTTTTCTGGGAGTTTGTTCCAGATATGTGGTGCATAAAAACTAAATGCTGGGCAATATCATTCATGTGTACACCAACATGTCGTTGCCTTGCTAAACTAATGGCTTATGTCATTTTTTAAAGTTTTTCAAACAAAACTATATGATATTTCTCAATCATTTCACCCAAAATGTTTATAACAAATTATGATAGAAATAACACTGTCTGTCAGTTATGTAACATAAGAGATTTAAATAGGTTTAAATAGGATTAAATCTGACTTGGGCCAAACATTTTTTTTTAAATGGCCTAAATCAGTAAATAATTTGAGGCCAAAAAAATTGCCTATTTTGGCCTAAGTCACACTAGGGAGATAGGCCATTATACTAAAAGGGGAGTGAACAGCATGATCCTTTTCAATTAGGAGATGGGCGATTTTACCAGAGGTGGCCAGTGTCATGAGGAGCTGACTTAGGCAAAAATATCATTTTCCTCAAAAAATTACTTAGGCCATTAGTTTAGCAAGGTGACAATGTTTGATATCAGCTGCTAAAGTAATGTCTTTTTTGTTGACTGTGATAGCCTGCCTCATTATACTTATTTTTCATCAGGCACCTTATGTAGGTTGTATTGTCATTCTGTTATCTGACTTTTTCCCTTTGATTCTTTCTCTATTATTCGCGCGTCTTACTTGTATTATTACTATATGTTGTAACTGCAAATCGCTGGAGCTTGTACGGACAGTAATTTAAGCCGCTATGATGTGACAGTCAGTGGTGGAAAAAGTACTCACATTTTGCACTTAAGTAAAAGTATCAATACTGCAATGTAGAAATACTTTGTTACAAGTAAAAGTCCGGAATTCAAAAGTATTGGTATACAAATATAACTAAAGTACAAAAGTAAAAGTACTCATTATGCAGAATGTCCCATTTCACAAGTTTTCAAATGTAGATGCAAGACTTTTACTTGTAACAGAGAAAATAGCAGATCTACAAGCTCACAATGCGTCACGATGCCACGCATTGTGAGCTTGTAGATTTGCTATTTTCAAATGGCCAAAATGTATTTAGGGCTGAAGTGGTTAATGTATGTTTTGTAATAATAATCCAAATCTACAAAGTAACTAGTAACTAAAGTTTTCAAATAATTGTAGTGGAGTAAAAGTACAACATTTGCCTATGAGATGTAGTGGAGTAGAGGAAATACTCAAGTAAAGTACAAATACCTCAAAACTGTACTTAAGTACAGTAGGCTACTTGAGTACATGTACTTAGTTACTTTACACCACTGGTGACAGTAAACTTGAACTGAAGCTGAAGAAGTAGGGTGGAAGAGTGGCTTATTGCACCTCCTTGGCTCCCCATCCTCTCTGACTGCCAGCAGAGAGAGCCTGTGACCTCCACATGCCCCTGGTGCTCTGCTTGTACTAAAGTACAACAACAGTCCACACATCGCGCTCCAGTGGCTCTCATGTTCGGAAGAGAGCTACGGACCCCCCTGTGGACCGTTTGGGCTAGTGCGTGAGACGGAACTGGGGGGGGGGGGGGGCACAAAAACTTCCAGGCATGCCTTGGGGTGCACACCCTGACATTAATGCTTAATTGTTGGCGTGTGTTACTGAGTTGGAAAATGTTATTGAATGATTGTCTGAATACTTTATTAGTCAGAAATGTAAACAGCACAAGGTACACAGACAAAGGCTATTATAGGATAACTAAAAAAATGCCTGGGGTCTGGTTTCCATTGTGGCCCTATGTATTCAATTAATCACACAGAATACAAGAATACACAATAATACATGTCCTCAACAAATACAAAACACTATATGTACAAAGGAGAGAAAACCAAGGGGGAAAAGGGTAGTTGCTTTGCTTCTTTTTAGTATGAATTTTATGAGACTATTGTGCATTCCCTCCATTATATGGTACATTGCATGTAGGTACACAGAGACAGGGGTATCCATCAACTAGTTGATTCTTTGCAGCTGGTCAATGCCTTTCTGAGGCCTTCCCTTCCCTGACACCAGTGAGATGAATCAGTAGCACCATCTACTGGTGAAGACCACACATAGCAAACAGGCCCTCCTCTCTTAGACAGTAGTTCTGTCTGTTTTCTGCTTGTATTAAATACCATGTTTTCACATTATTGATAGGCTCGCTCATGTTATTGACCATGATCGATGGCATAAATATTGTTATATCGGTGTCACTATTGTTTTTACACGAAGATCTATGGCATCATGATTTTAGCCTAATGTTTCGGATCATTGTATAATCGTTTTAAATTGATGAACTCAGATGACATCATACACGAGCTCCCAAAAAAAAGAATAAATAAAACTGCTCAAACAGCCAAAAGCAACCTAATGGGAAGTCTGGAATATATTTCTATGTGCGGTTTATGATCGGGCAACGCTGGAGTTGGATCAGGAGTAGCCCTGAAACATGACTGTCATACCATGACAGTCATGGTGCCGAGTCCCCCTGGTCTAAAGTTGTGTTCGATTTTTTCACATTGCCATCTCTCACATAAACATAAACGTTCAGATTTCAAATATAAAGTGCTTACCACCGAGCCACGGATGTTACAAGGCGATGCGGACCGCGATGAGTACCCGTATCTCCCGTATTGTTCAATAAAAAGCATTTTAATCCCATCGCCGGCCATTTTCTTTTTTCTTTCTTTTTTTTTTGGTAATGTATCAGAGTGCAATACACCTCCCAACCATTAGTGTCGCATGGTTGAAAGTATCGGAGACAATTTGGATCGATTCAACTACGCGACCCTATTGGTTGGGAGGTGTATTGCACTCATATGTTATAATCCTATGTACAAAATAGCCACGGATCGGATTAAAATGCTTTTTATTGAACAATACGGAAGATACGGGTACTTCTGAGGACCCGTATATAATCTTAACGTCCGTGGCCATGGGGTAAGAACTTTATATTTGAAATATGAACGTTTAATGTAGATGTACGGGCTGTAAATAAAGAAAGTGCAAACACCAAGTTGAAGTTAATCCAGGACTGACAGTCATGTATCAGGGCTAGAGATGCATATGCTGTGACGTATATTTCGTGAGTCAGACCGAGGCTACAGAAAGGAAGGACCAGGCTGTGACGTATAACGATCGCGCCTCAGCCTGGAGGAGGAGGAGGTTGACAGCTAGTTTTCGGGTCAGGTTTGGTTCATAAGGACAGAGAACTATCATGGCTCTCAGGCTGGTCCGGCTGCTCGTCCCGTCCGGAGCAGAGGCTCTCAGAACGGGGACGACAACCTTACACAAGGTACCGTTACCGTACACCACAGTGACAACATGGTTTACGGTTCAGGGCATGAGGAAATCCTCAAGGACGAGCTAGGCTACAGTTGTCATCATAGCAACATGCTAACATGCTAATACTAACCATAACAATAGTCCTAGGATGGCTGTGATATTAGATATTATACATACATTTCATGTATTATATAATACACTGCCAGTGTGTTGTGTTGTGCACTCCGATCACCCAATAGTTAATTGCAGCGACTTGGAGTCAGCTTATAGTCCTATATAGTTCACATCCATGATTAGTGTGTTTTAGTCAAATATATCTCCTAAACTCGGACTACATTGTCCAATATCTGTGCTTTTCCACGAGCTTAACAGTGTTATAGAAAAAGGGACCCGTATGATAGCATGACTTCCTATATGGTCTAGCGGTTAGGATTCCTTAACCTTTTTAACAAACCACTTTAACTATTATTTTATACTTTGGCTATTTAGAAATAGCAGATAATATACTATACACAGTGATGAGCTGTGGATTTTTGCGTTAGGGGGGCTCTATTTTCTGACGTCACGTGCGTGCACTCATGTGCACATAACCGATCAGCTCAGTGCTAGTTGAAATACTGTATTCAACATGTGATGTTTAATGTAATTATCTCTTGTTATTTAGTTGCATTGTTAATTTGTTGTTTTTATTTTTCTTTCAATTAATTAATAATTTTATTTTCCTTTTTAGTTTTATATAAAAGCCCTTTACATTGACTCACCCACGCATAAGTACTTAAAATAATCAGACAACTTGTCTTTGTCTTGTCTCAGAGAACTGGTTCCTCTGCTAAGCGATCCCCTTCACACTCTGCAGTGCAGAGACTGTTGTCTCACACATTCAATTCAAGTCCATGGCTTTTCTCCAGTAGCCTAATGTTATGCAAAGCAGCCAGGTAGAGGCTATTGAGAACGGCTCGCCGCTGACGGCGCGAACCTTGAGAGGCTATTGTTTAAACTTTAAGGTGTTAAAGACCGCCGCTGACGGTGCTGTCTTGTGTTCTACAAGTCTTGCACAATGTGTACAATCATATCCAGGACGACGACGTGCTTTAGTATAGGCTTTATTTCAGACCGCTGCATTCACATGTTATCAGGAAGGCTGACTTCCACAGACTGACCCTGTACCTGGGGACACACCCCTTACGTGCGTTGTATCAACCAATCACAATGGCTATAGGAACAGACACTAGATGGTATTGTGGTATCAAATACCAGCATATTCTGTGAGAATATTACATCCCCCTTCTTTTGAAAAACTTACGCAGTATAGTTCTAGGTGAAATGTATCAATAAACAAACTAGTATTAATAGCAAAATAATATAATGTAGACCAAACAGCATAGTGCAATACTTCAAAAATACATACAAAGAAATGTTCAATTTCAGTTATCAGTAGGCAGAATCTTTGTAAACCAAATATGCAGTATACAGACCATACATTTCAAGTTTATTTTCTTTCGTATGCAACACAATACTTTCAAATGTAGCAAATCAATAATGTCCACAACAAACAAAAATAACTCAGTGTCCATACAATCAGTGACATTTCACAGGCTCAATTTCTTTTCTTCCTTTTTTTTTTTTTTTTTTTAACAATGCCTTAATGTCATGAAACTGACTCAGTCCTTGTGTGACTTTACCTACAAGTCCATAACACTTCTAGGTTTGACTGTACGTCCGGATCTTGTCTGATAAGGGACAGTCCCAGTGGGAGGTGTGGTGTCACCTGCTGCCTGTGGGGCATGTGGTGTGGTGTAATGTTCATCTGAGCTCACCTCATCACTGTGTGCTTCATTTGTGTCTAGTAGGTGGAATCTGTTTCGTCTGTACTCCCGTCCTTCGGTAGTACGTACGTGGTAGGATCTGCTTGTATCAGCTGGCTTGATGACGACTGCTGGTTTCCAGTAGCCATGCTGCTGGAGTCGGATGCTTTGTCCTGGCTGTAGCGATGTCATCGGGCGGGCTGATCGGTCGTAGTACTTCTTCTGATGCTGCTGTTGTTGTTCTCTCCTGGTGTAGACATCACCGTGGCTGACGACCTCTGGTTGAAGCTGCTGGTGGGTGTTGGGCAGGATTGAGCGTAGACGACGGCTCATGAACAGCTGGGCTGGTGTTTTGAAGTTGTCCACGGGTGTGTTACGGTATTCGAGAAGACTGATGTAGGGGTCTCTTTTATCAGCTTTGGCTTTTTCCATGAGTGACTTGGCAATGTGCACGGCTTTCTCGGCGAGGCCATTGCTGCGGGGATAGTATGGGCTGCTAGTGACATGCGTAAACTCCCATTCTTTGGCAAAGATTTCAAATTCCCTACAGCTATACTGGGGGCCACCATCAGAAAACAAAGTCTGGGGAACGCCGTGCCTGGCAAAGGCTGCCTTCAGCTTGTGAATCACGGCGGATGCCGTGGTGCTGTGTAGCTTATCCAGCTCGAAGTATCGGCTGTAATAATCTACAGTGACGATGTAGTTGTCGTTGTTCCAAGTGAACAGATCCGTAGCCACTGCTTGCCATGGCCTATCTGGGATCTGGTGACACATCATGGGCTCTTTGGTGTTAGAAGGTCTGTATGTGAGACAGGTGGGGCATTTTCCAATCATCTCCTCTATCTGCTTGTTCATCCCGGGCCAGAATAAGATGTCACGGGCTCTCAGCTTGCACTTTTCCATGCCCATGTGACCTGCATGTATTCGGGATAACATTTCTGTGCGCAGTGGGGTAGGGATAATGATTTTCTCCCCTTTGAATATGATGTCGTTCATCACAGAAAGTTCACCTCTGTGATTCCAGTACTCGGCTATGCTCTGAGGACAACTTCTCCTCTCCTCAGGCCAGCCTGACTTGATCGTGTCTATCAGTAGCATGAGCTGTGTGTCTTTCTCAGTCTCTGCTCTGATTTCTTTTAGTTTTGTGTCACTGACAGGTAAGTTGCTATACACTGTGTGCACCTGCATGTCCATACCTTCTCTGAGACTGTTATCCTGGTCAGACAGTGACTTCCTGGAGAGAGTGTCTGCGACAGGAATGTCCTTGCCTGGTCTGTGGATGATGGTGAAGTCATATCGCTGCAGCTGCAGAATCATCCTCTGTAGCCTCGGTGGCGCTGCTGCAAGCGGTTTCTTCATAATAGACTCCAGTGGCTTGTGGTCGCTTTCCACAATGGTGTGGCGTCCATAGACATACTGATGGAAACGCTTACATCCAAACAAGATAGCGTATAGCTCCTTCTCGATTTGGGCATAGTTCACTTCACTGTCACTGAGTGATTTTGATGCATAGCCGATGGGCTTTCCTTCTTGTAGTAAGACAGCACCAAGTCCATATTTTGATGCATCCACTTGGAGTCTGAGCTCCTTGCTGGGGTCATAGAATGTGAGGACTGGGCCTGGCTCACGTGTGATCAGCTCTTTCATTTTCTTGAATGCTACATCTTGCTGCGCGTCCCATACGAATTCACTTGAGTTCTTCATCAGTTGACGCAGGGGAGCGTTAATGTCTGCGAGCATAGGGGCAAATTTTGACAGATAGTTTATCGTGCCAAGAATTGTTTCGAGCTCACCTTTGTCCTTAGGTGGTTCCATGTCTCTCACGGCTCTGACTTTCGCTGGGTCAGGCTTGATTCCATCTTTTGAGATGATGTGCCCAAAATAGCTGACTTCTGTGGCACAGATGGTGCTTTTCTCTGGGTTGAGTTTTACTCCTCGCTCTCTAGAGCGCTGTAACATGGCACGGAGGTTCTCGTCGTGCTCCTCTTTAGTGTTAGCAAAGATTAGGACATCATCCACTATGGCGGTGACTCCCTGTAGACCCTCGTAGGTCTCGTCGACTCTCCGTTGAAACTCGTCTTGGGCCGATACTATTCCAAAAGGCAGGCGGAGGAACCTGTATCGCCCAAATACTGTGTTGAAGGTGGTCAGTTTGGACGACTCTTCTGTGAGCTTAATCGCCCAGTAGCCTGACCTGGCATCCATGACGCTGAAATAGCAGGCTCCTGCCAGCTTAGCTGTGATGTCGTCGAGAGTGGGCAAGGGATAATGTGGCCTCTTGATAGCCTTGTTCAAATCCTTGGGGTCGAGACATATTCTCAGCTTGCCTGTGCGTGGCTTTTCTGCTGCTACCATTGAATTGACCCATTCGGTCGGTTCTGTCACTTTGACAATGACCTGCTGCTTTTCCATGCTTTGTAGCTCCAGCTTGAGACGGTCACGTAGTGCAATAGGTACACGCCTTGGTGGGTGGACCACAGGCGTTGCATCGGGGTCAAGGTGGATGGTGCATTCACCAGGGAATAGTCCTATTCCTGTGAAAACATCTGCAAACTCATCTAGAATTGACACATCTGGCTTACCAGATACAGACAGTATGAGTTTAATCAGTCCAAAGTCCAGACATGCTTTTAAGCCTAGCACTGGGGGTGCACGTGTGTCCACAACATGCATTTTTAACATTAAGTTAATGTCCTTGTACTGGCATTTTATGCTGCATTTGCCCCTAACACTGAGTTGCTCACCTCCATAGCCATAGAGTGGGCGTAATGAAGGCTCAAGTACATCCTGTACTCCTAGAGATCTGAATACATCTGGGTTTATGACATTTGTGTCAGCACCAGTATCCAATTTGAAACGAACTACAGTCTTATTTGGGCCAACTTGTACATTTGCATAGGCTTGCTCTGTATTTTTGGTGTTGTTTCCTTGTGTCACTACATCAATAAACAAACCATCAATGTCTGCATCTTGGTCCTGATCCATTTCACTTACTGTGTGCACTTTGCTTGTTTTGGAACGACACACCTTTGCAAAGTGGTTCCACTTGTTGCAAATCTTGCATTGCTTGCCTTTTGCTGGGCAACTGTCCTTATATCCATGAGGCTTGTTTCCACAGTATCCACAGGGTTTAGAGTGGCCTCTGTCGCCCTCCTGGGGATTCCTGGGGAATTGCGCTGGATATCCCTTTGTCCATTCTTGGCGCGGTTTCCACGTAGCACCCTTTGATGTTTGCCGACTCACAGCATGAACAGCCTGTTCGCGCGGGCTGGCGCTGCTGCTAGCAAAACTCCTGAGCTGAGCTTGTGCCATATCATGAGTCCTGGCAATGTCTATTGCTCTATCCAAAGTTAGATCGGATCCGACGTTGAGTAGCTTCTCTCTCACTCTTGGTGAATTAATCCCAAAGACCACACGGTCTCGTACCATCTCTTCACTATTGTTATAGTTGCAGTCCTTAACAAGTAGTCTCAATTCTGTCACGAACTGTTCAAACGGCTCAGTAGCTCCTTGTACTTTCTCATGAAACTTGTATCTAGCGAAAATCACATTCACTTTGGGCTCTACATATGCTTGGAAACGGTCGTAGTATGTTTTCAATAGCTTACGTTCATCTTCAGTGAGCGTCCATGTATTGTAAACATCCCGGCCCTTATCTCCAATCCAAAGGAGCAAGTAGCTGCACTTTTCCTCTTCACTCTTTTTCTTGAAAGGACCAGAGCACATTAAATCCACATGTAACTTGAATTTACGCCATGCTTCGGGCAGGTTGCTCGCGTCCCAATCCATTCGGGGTGAAGGTACTCCAGCGACGTCCATTTTCGTCTTTTTTCTTCGTTTTTTTTTTTCTTTTTCGGGTTCGGGTTACTCTGACACCATGTCTTGTGTTCTACAAGTCTTGCACAATGTGTACAATCATATCCAGGACGACGACGTGCTTTAGTATAGGCTTTATTTCAGACCGCTGCATTCACATGTTATCAGGAAGGCTGACTTCCACAGACTGACCCTGTACCTGGGGACACACCCCTTACGTGCGTTGTATCAACCAATCACAATGGCTATAGGAACAGACACTAGATGGTAGTGTGGTATCAAATACCAGCATATTCTGTGAGAATATTACAGGTGCGTGCTCGTGGAGCACGTGCGAGCCCCCAGCCCCCATAGCGCCAGAGCTAAGGGGTCGCCGACCCCCTGAGCACCGCCTACAGCTAATCCCTGGATATACAAGTTCATAGCGTGGCACCGAGTGCCGTGCTATGAGCTTGTAGATCTGCTATTTCTAAGAAATTGTAAAAATGTGTGCAAATCTTTGAATATTTTTTTAAAGCAAACATTTTTAACTCAAATATTTGCTTCTGGGGGTCCCTGGAACAACATATTTTGAGATAGGGGTCGGATTTTGGGGGTCCTTGACATGAAAAAGTTGCAGAATCGGCTTAACTGCACATTATCAACAGGGCTTGTGTTGTTGTGTTTCAGGCTGGTATTCACACCAGCTCAGCGAGGAGTCTGCAGTATGGCTGGTGGGCCTACGTCCTGGGAGAGAGGACAACACCCAGATTCAACGAGACCAGCAAGATCATCTCCGTCGATGGAAACCTGGCCTCAGGGAAAGGAGCACTGGCTCAGAAGCTGGCAGACAAACTTGGTAATAATAACACACACTTACTTTACATTTTCAGTTACTAGGCAACTTGAAGTTACTTTTGTGGGCAGAAAATGAAACTATTGCACTTTCTTCTACTTCTTTAGTACAGAGTATATGCACAGTATTTTGTTTTAAATCCGGTAACAGTTTACTGCTACGGTATCAGCATAATATCTGACACTAGTAGTACTAGTGAATCAGACTTATTTATAGACGAGTTTATCTGTGCAAAACAATCTAGAGACAAGTTAATCAATTAACATATAGCCAATGCATGAACTTTCAAATTAAGTCCTACTGTGACTCACTCACATGCATGCATGGCATACATACATGCATACATGCATACATACATGCATGCATGCATGCATGCATGCATGCATGCATGCATGCATACATACATACATACATACATACATACATACATACATACATACATACATACATACATACATACATACATACATACATACATAATCAAATTAACGTTGGGGGTTCATCTGTGCTGGCCTTCAACAGTTACTGAGGGTCTGCTCTCAATATGGCTCAGACTGTTGACATTATTTTCAATGCAAAGAAGAGTAATATCATGATTATGAGAAGTAGGGAAGACAGTAAACTGTCATTCCTGTCTTTCTTCTGTCTGGTACTGCCCTTAAGGTCTGTGACGAGGTCAAGTACTTAGGCCATTATTTGACAAATGACCTATCTGATGATAGGGACACCTACAGACAACGTAGAATGTTATATGCACAGGCTAACATGATTGTTCGTAAGTTTAGTATGTGTTCAGCTTCTGTGAAGTCCACACTATTCAAAGCTTTTTGTACACCTATGTATTCACCTGTTTCCTAGGCTGTGTGTTTTCCACTTCCTGTCGATTTGATCCAATGAAATCCAATGAAACTGGTCAGATGACCAATGATATCCAATGAAATCGACAGGAAGTGGAAAACACACAGCCTAGGAAACAGGTGAATACTGCCCACTTGTGGCGGCGCTACAGAAAGAGCAGCATGCAGAAACTCAATGTAGCGTATAATGATGGCACGAGACTGCTGCTGAAAGTGCCACGATGCAGCAGTGCAAGCTGAATGTTCGTCAGTATCGGTGTACCCACCTGCTCCGCTGTACTGCGGAACCTCATGTACAAATGTATGTGTAGGCTGTCTGATTATGCCAACAGCAAAAGTTTAATCCTGAATAACCCTTTATTGAGCTCGGTCAGGTTTGTCTCTAAAATGTGAAACCATTGGCGGCGTGTAAGCCTGTATATGAATTTGATAATCATAAATTTGGCCGCCTCTGTTGTTTTTGTATGTTATTTTATGTTGCTATGGACCATGTGTCCTTAATAAAGTTTGATTGATTGATTGTCATTAGGAATGCTCTACATGCCCGAGGCTGACGCGTTCTACATCGACAAGATGACTGGAGAGAAACAGCCCCTGTCTCTCAGGTTCAACGGGATGTGCAGTTTGGAGAAGTTCTACACGGACCCCAAGGCTGCCGACGGGAACTCCTACAGGCTGCAGCTGTGGATGTACACCATGAGACTGCTGCAGTACTCTGATGCCATCGAACATTTACTCACCACGGGTGAGTTTCCATGTTGAAAAAAATGTCATACATTTTCAAATTCTTTCAATTTTTTTGGGGGACATTTTGTAACGGGGCCATGTGTTAAGAAAATAAATTTCAAATAACATCCCTCCATCTTATTCTGGGTTGTAGGCCAAGGAGTGATCTTGGAGCGGTCTCCCTACAGTGACATTGTTTTTTTGGAGGCCATGTACAAACAGGGTTACATCAGGAAGCAGTGTGAGTATTGCACTTTTTAAATTTAATTTAAAAACAATCCAGTATTACCGTATCTCTATTGTCATCTTATTACACACTTTGTTGTTGTTAGCACACACAGTCTTGCAAAACATCCCACACTAACATTCCGCTGCTTGCACCTGTACGAGTGAGTGAGTGACAAAATAAACCACCTTGATTCTTTATAACTTGCCCAGAATAGTGAGGCTAGGGTCTTCATGTGGTTAGTGTGGTTTGTCTTGTGTACAACCAGTGGTGTAAAGTAACTAAGTACTGTAAGTACTTAAGTACAGTTTTTAGGTATTTTTTACTTTACTGGAGTATTTCCAATGTTCAGTACTTTTACTTCTACTACACCTCGGAGGCAAATACTTTTACTAGAAACGTAAGTTTCTAGTAACTTTGTAGATATACATGACATAATGTACAGTAACCACTTCAGCCCTATACACATAAGTAAAACATGTAAGTACTTTTTTCCACCACTGCAGGTGTGGAACACTACAACGAGATCAAAGGCATCAGCATCTGTGAGTTCCTGCCCCCACATGCAGTCATCTATGTGGACACGCCGGTTGAAGAGGTGCAGAAGAGGTTGCAAGCGAGTGGAAAGGTAAAGAGACATACTGTTGCTTATTTACCAGGCTCGCATGCATGGCAGGGTATTGTAATATTTACTATAGTAATATATGGTAGTTTCTCAAACTTTTTCATGTCAAGGACCGCTAAATTGATACATATTTGGCCACGGACCCCCCATTTTAAAATGTTTTGTGCCAGGGACCCCCCGAAGAGAAGATTTGTGTTTGAAAAATGTATAGTTATTGAAAATAATTTCAAACATAGCACGTGTACAAGCTCGGCACGAAGTGACGCACTGTGAGCTTGTAGATCTGCTGTTTTTGAATGACCAACATGTCAATGGATAAAGTGGTTAAAATGATTGTGATGCCGTATTAACTACTTCTACTGGGGACCCCCTGGAACCCCACTTTGAGAACCACTGCTCTAAACAATCCCTGTCTGTGAACAAAGTGATATGAGAAAGGAAGGGCAGATGTTCATGAAACTTGGTGGGAATTGTCAGTAGACTGCCCCGAAGAGATGATTGCATTTTGCGTCAAAGGTCAAGGTCTCAATCAAGGTCAAAATTCCATAATATGTCTTATGTCAAGTCTTATTCAGCTGTATAGCCCTTAATCACTCTTACAGTCTCAGAGGGCTTTACATAAAGACAACATAAGCCAGATATTTTGGTGCAGGCAGGGCTTGCACCCCAAGATATGTTTATTTTGTTGTCAGTGACACATTAGTTACAGGGAAAGGGACTGAAACTGTGAAAATGTTAAATGTAACACATTTGCCCACCCCCTGACTTCTACAGAATACCTTTCTGCTACAATTGCCTTAAAAAGGATATTGGGTATTCAACTCTTGCCTGTTATTTTACCCACATCAACCCTGCCTCTATTTTGGGTTTATCATTATTATAAGTGAAAATGTTCAAACAGCGTGTTGTGAGCTTGTAGAACGGCTATTTTCGAATAGCCCAAGTATATAATGGGGCTCAAGTGGTTAATTCACCAGACACCTGGTAAAACACCTTATCCTGGAACAGTTGGATGTTGACACTTTTCCATTAAGTAAATAAACTGCTGAATAGTTTCCCCAATTAGCGATTAACTGGTCTGTGAATGAGTATGAATGGAAATTATGACTATGACTTCAAATAAATATCACCATTATGTTTTTTCTGATAAAAAAAAAAAGTGAAAATAGATCTACAAGCTCACAACCCGTCACGATGCTTGTTGATTGGCTATTTTCTCATAGCTTTTTTTTTTACACCACCATTGCACAAAGAAGTGCTTAATTAGACTCATTGATTATTAAAAATAAATATATTTTAAGATTTCTTTGGCTATTAAAAAATCGTGACAATTTGTGCAAAACTTTGAATACATATATTCTTTAAGCGAACATTTGTAACTCAAATCCTTGCTCCTGGGGGTGTCCCTGGAACAAAATATTTTGAAATGGGGGTCCGCGGCCAAATACATATCATTTTGGGTGGTCCTTGACATGAAAAAGTTTGAGAACCACTGATATTATAGCAATTTTTTTTTCAAAAAACTGTTAGGATTTAGAAGACATGTGAAGAATCAGCCTAACCCTGCTTGGGCCTTGTGTGAGGGGGAAGGGGAAAAACAAAGGAACAAATCCTTGGCTGAGGATTCTTTTCCTAGCTAACTAGGCTCATTTTCATTTCTTTCTTGTGCTTTACTACACGTGCTGCCCATTTAGGGTCTCACCGGCTTACACTTGGCAGGCAGGCAGAAATATGATTCACAGAGCCTGGCAGTCATTAGCACCCAATATACATAGTATATGTAATTATTATGCCCCAGGAAATTATCCCCTCTTTCAAGATAATCACCGAACCTTTACTGGAAACCGTGTCGGTGGAGCTGCAGTACAGTATGTACTTGTGTAACAAATGCATATATGTGTTAGCCCTGTGATTTGCATCGTTCTCTAATCCACAGCATGGTATAATCTGCACCTTGGGCGCTGGATCCATGCCATGGATCATTTTTAACTCTGTTCTTATGACAAGCTCCTTTTCACTGTTCTGCTTTTTTAACCCATTAACTCATTCAGTGCCATGCTTATTTATGGAATTCTGGCTCTGAGTGCACAACCAAAATTCATTGTTAAAAAATAAGTGCTTAGGAGCCAAGACACAGCCTTTTTTAGTAAGTAGTTAAACAAAGAGTGTTGCTATATCAGTGGTGCTCAAACTTCTTCATGTCAAGGACCACCCAAAATGATTATGTATTTGGCCGAGGACCCCATCTAAAACATATTTTGTTCCAGGGACCCCCCCCCCCCAGAAGCAAAGATTTGAGTCACAAATGTTCGCTTTAAAAATATATATATATATTCAAAGATTTGCACAAATGTTCACGTTTTTAAAAAAATAGCGGATCTACGAGCTTGTACTGTATATCTGCTAATTTTGGATAGCCAAAGAAATCTTAAATTGACACAGATGCGTTCTCTGTCTTATTGGGTTATACTAAGTTATGTTTAGGCTCTCCTGAAAGCTGTTGGGTTCAAGCCCTCTGCCTTCGGAATATTTTAAAAGAAAACTGTTTTTGAGGACATATTGTCTTTTTTTTATTTAGCATTTTGTAGTTTACATCTGAGGTGTAATGTGTAATTTATGAGTACACTAGGTCATTGGTTCTCAAACATTTTCCCCCAAATGATATGTATTTTGCACCCCTATCATCTGAAAAATGTTTTGTGCCAGGGAACCTCCAGAAGCAAAGATTTGAGTTAAATATCCTTTCAAGGTGATGCTACATTTAAGCACAAAGAAGTGACCGAATGAATCCACAGCTCTTAGGAAAGCAGCTTTCCTTATGTTGCACCATTTATAAGAGGTACCGGTACTTAATAACTTTTTTATTTCAGTCTTATCTTCAGAATGTGCCTCTGGCGTATCTGAAGAGCGTTGAGGACGCCTACAAGAAGTCCTTCCTGCCCAAAATCAGGTGAGGAGGGAAGGAAAAATAATCTTTGCTGTCGGGCAGAAACCTCTCATCTCCGTATTTGAACTTTTATTTTTTTTCGTAAACGCCCTATTTGATCAGAGTACAGCGTCACACAAAAGCGTCAAAAGTAGTGGACATAATGAGGTTTCCACCCGACAGAGACGACATCTAGATCTAGTGGTGGGATGACATTATTATTCGCATCGCAATGCTTTGTGAGCTTGTAGATTGTCTATTCACTACATTTGCGTGACACTGTCATACAACATAGTATGAAAAAAGATGAGATATGGAGATATGGATTCTGCCTGAAGTTATGCATCTTCTATTTATGGGACCAACAAGCGATATTTACAGCATTTTACAATATCTGTGATATAACTGTGATGTGAGTACAGATAAGCATTTTATTTCCTCTTGCAGTGAAAGTGCAGAATTGCTGGCTTATGATGCAACCCAAGCACAAGACATTGACAAGGTAAGAGCGCAGCGAGTGACAACTTTATTTATCATATCGGCCCTGTGCAATTCTTCTTTCCAAAACGAAGTGTTCCAATGTGCAATGCCAAAAAATACAATAACATTTTTGGATTGCAATTATTTTCGAACGACAATTTAATCGTCTAGCAAAATGTCATGATGTTGAATAGACCTGTCACAATTATTACATAATTGCCTAATTGCAATTATTTGAGATAATCACAATTATTTAATCCATTAAGACTAGGAACGCACGCATCTGTGTCATTTTATAGATTTCTTTGGCTATTCAAAAAATAGCAGATATACAAGCTCATATGAGCTTGTAGATCTACTGTTTTTTTTTTAAGAATCATGAAAATTTTTGCAAATCGTTGAATATGTATACATTTTAACTCAAATCTTTGCCTCTGGGGGTCCCTGGAACAAACATATTTTGAGGGGGGGGGGGGGCATTTGGGGGTCCTTCACATGATAACAGTTTGAGAACCACTGATATTATAGCAACATAAGGAAAAAAGAAGAAAAAAAATAGGATTTAGAAGACATTGTAGAATCCCCAGAAGCAAAGATTAAGTTGCAAATGTTCGCTTTAAAAATATATACATATTCAAAGATTAGCAAAAAAATTATCACGATTTTTTAAAAAAATGCCAAAGAAATCTAAAATGACACAGATGCGTTCACGTATTGAATGATTTAAAAAGTGAAATTGTATTCATATGTTCCAATGTCCAATGCCAAAAACACAATAAAATCGTTAATCGCAATTACTTGTGTGACAATCGTCAACTTAAATTTGTAATGGTCACAGCCCTAGATGGTGACAGCCCTACTTTCTATGTTGTGTCTGGCAGGTGGCAGAAGACATCGAGTATCTGAAGTTCGACAAAGGGCCTTGGCTGGAGCAGGACGACGTCACCTACCATTACATGAGGATGCTGTGAGTGTTCAAACCAATGAACCACCCTTTTCTCCAACACAAAAGTCACATCCATCACATTGTTGGATGTGATGTTCTAACTTTTTTCTTACATTTATGCCCTACTTGATCATACTGCAGCGTCACACAAAAGTAGCAGATCTACAAGCTCGAAACGCGGCGCGAAGCGATGCGTTTCGAGCTTGTAGATCTGCTACTTTTGAATTTGAATCCTGAAAAGTAACAGTTTTGGACATATGAGGTTTCCGTGGTGGTGGACATGTTATCAGACATCCAGTTGCCTGTTATTTTGAGTCATCGGGGAATAAAATGCAATGCATTGACAATTAATTAAACCGCTCGAGTGTTGAAACGCTAATCTTGCACTGTTTCTATCTGTGTTTGAACCCCTCTGACACACACACACACACACACACACACACCACACACACACACACACACACACACACACACACACACACACACACACACACACACACACACACACCTCGGTTTTTCAATATTTCTAATCAAGGTTGCCTGATTGTCTCTCGCTCCTCTAGGGTGGAAGACAAGCAGAAGGTGTCGAACCTCGTCTGCATACCAAAGTTCCTGCCAGAAATTACCGTCGGGGCTCACGAATTCGACGAGGCCTACTACGCTTACAGATCGGTATGTGGGGAAGGGGGGGAAGCGGCCGTACTTGGGGGGCTCAGCCACTCTCATAGTGGGGTCCGGGGACCCCCAGGGGTCCTTGGAGAAGGTTCCAGGGGGTCCCCCAGCAAAACTAGTTAAAGCTGCACTATGTAAATGTCCTCTTCTACCCCGGATTTGAACCCGGTTTCCTGCGCAGGTCCTGAATTCTTTTTTTTTTTTTACCCTTGAGCTAATAGAGCCCTGCCTGCTTGCTCAGGGGATAGATTGAATCTGTGTCAGACCCTGTGTCTAATCTAAATCTAATCTAAATGTCTCATTAGAAGAGCAGGGAAACAAAATACAACCACCCCAAATGTATAAGTTGTATTGTATTAACATACTCTATCATACAGATTGGGCATCATATGGTAAAGTGGCATGAAAATCAGTTTAAACAATGTTGAAAAAATGTAAATGTCTTAATATTTTTGATACATTATAAGAACACAAATCTTGTATGCGGGGTCCCTGGCACAAAATACTTTCAGATGGGGGCCAAATGCATACATATGTTACATACATACAAACACTTTAATGGCTCCACTCTGGCCGTGGTTTGCTGTTCCTCTACACTGTAGAATAAAGCATTCAAAAACTAATGGTTGGGGGTTTATTGAGTTATACAATACACACGTGTGGGTAGGGAGGTGTCACATTTCATTCTCTATTACTTCCGTCCTCATAATGAATATGTATATGCTATGCACTCTTTCCATGACTATGGCAGTCATCATACAGCATCGCCAGCCGTTTTTCAATATGAAGGAGCGGATCCTTTCCCCTCTGCTGAAATATGAAATGACTTGCAAATGCCAGATGTGAAATATTCGGCGGGAGGGGGGGGGGGGTCGGTATCATCAGTCTTGCAGGACAACACAGAGACTCTGACCTTTTGGGTTTATTGACTGGAGTCTAGTTTTTGTCTTATACCCCAGTTGCAAAAAATCACACAGCGTAAATGTGCTACAGGAGGCTTCGACCTGACATTTTGTGCGGCGGCAGATTGTGGCAGAAAAGAAGGAAGAACGCGGCGTGGGCTTTCAGTGGGGGGGGGGGGGGTATGTGATATTATGAGAACTCGGGCTGAATTTCTCTCCGTCTGTACCTTCTGGTGTTGACAGTGAGTCACCGTGGAAACGGTAACACAACACAACAAAAGGCAATTTATTCTCAACAGGATAGCTGTTTACAGTGGTGGACCAAAGTACATTTACTCGAGTACTCTAGTTAAGTACATTTATTTGAGTGTGTATTTTTTTGGATACTGTTATGACTTTCACTCCACTACATTTCAAAGACAAATATTGTACGTCTGACTGCATTACATGTCTAGGAAGGGAAAACGCGCATTAGACACAACAGCCCTATTTGTTGAGGACCCCCAACAAAATGAGTTAATCACAAATGTAATCGATAGAAAAAGATTATTCAGTGCCATCAGAATTATTCTGTGAAAGGCTGAGCTGAAATGCAATTAAAACACTGAAATGCAAATGAATGCACAGTGTAAAATAATTTATCTTAAGTAATGCATATAGTGGGACATTGAACCCGAAGTCAGCCTCCTGCTTTATATATAGCTGCCTGCTGATTAACTCAACAGGCCATTAGACAACGTAAATGAAGAGATGATTACACTCTAGAAGAGTCAACACCCCCGCAAACGGGTATAAAAGTTCAGCTCGACTGACCCAAAATGTACCCTCTCCCCACTACATACATCTGAAGTCAGCCAGGTGATAAATCCTGTGGAGATGGCTCTAATGGATAATCCACAGACACTCGGGCAGGCTTTTAACAGTTATCTAATTTAAGAAGCCCGCCGCCCCCCTGTTCCCTTAACCCATTAAGACTGGGAACGCATCTGTCATTTTAGATTTTAACTACTTTAACCATTATCTTATACTTTGGCTATTCAAAAAGAGCAGACCTACAAGCTCGTAGCGCTGCACTCGGTGCCGCGCTACGAGCTTGTAGAGCTGCTATTTTTTTTTAAATCATAAAGTTTTGCAAATCTTTTTAAAGTTATTTTTAAAGCGAACATTTGTAACTCAAATCTTTGCTTCTGGGGATTCTACAAATGTCTTCTAAATCCTTACAGTTTTTTGAAAAAAACGTATGTTGCTATAATCAGTGGTACACAAACCTTTACATGTCAAGGACCCCCAAAATTATATGTATTTGGCCGCGGAGCCCCATCTCAAAATATGTTGTTCCAGGGACCCCCCAGAAGCAAAGATTTGAGTTACAAATGTTCGCTTAAAAAAAATCTCTCTCTCTCTCTATATATATATATATATATATATATATATATATATATATATATATATATATATATATATATATATATATATATATATATATATATATATATATATATATATATATATTCAAAGATTTGCACGATTTTTCAAAAATTGCAGATCTACAAGCTCGTAGTGCGGCACTCGGTGCCGCGCTGTGAGCTTGTATATCTGCTATTTTTGAATAGCCCAAAGAAATCTTAAAATGACACAAGATGCGTTCCCGGTCTTAATGGGTTAAGCTTTGAAGAAGGAGCCACTCAAGACCCATCCATCGTCGGGGTTGTGCGATGACGGTGAAGACTAATAGTGGAGCAAAGTGCTCGTGTCACCGCGGGCCGACCGTACGGTCCATCACTCGCCCGGCCCTTGGCAAACAGCATGTTATGAGTTACTGCTAATGTGAAGCCACATCACTGACAGAGTGATGGACAGTCTGGCTGCTCCCCGTCACCCCGACTCTGTCCTGCCATCCGTCTTGGCGTTTTGGAAACAAAAAACTACCTAGCGTTGAACCCACCAAGCCTGTTTTCACTTTACGGCGAGCCGAGTTTTACAATTAGGTTGACAACATAACTTAATGCTAAGACTTGACGAAGGCTGGAGAGCCCAAACGTTTTGTTTTAAGGCATAATACGGAGAAGGAAAAAAAAACTTCTTGATCTTGTCACTCTGAGAGCAATCTGGGAACCCATCGGCAAAATCTTTTTTAATTTGCCTCTGGGGGCACCGCCCAATTCCCCGTGCCGACCTCTTCCGGTGGTGCTCCTTTGTCTTCATTCCTAATAACAACTCGACACGTTGTAATGGGAGTTGCCGACAGATTCAGCTGCGGAGCTCTGAATCTGTCTTGAGAGATTACTCTGAGAATAACCCTTCACTTGCCAAACACTCATCATGGCAAATGCAATGCAGTGGTTCTCAAACTTTTTTTTGATGTCAAGGGGCCCCCAAATTAATTTGCAATTGGCCATGGTCCATGGACCCCCAATCTAAATATGTTGTGCCAGGGACCCCCATACAAGATTTGTAGTGTTAAAATGTTTCAAGGGTTAGAGAAAATAGCATTGCGACGCATTGTGAGATTGTAAATCGCGTATTTTCAAATAATCTCTATATATATATATATATAGGGGTTAAAGTGGTTGAACAGATTTTGATGCTATATTACGGTAATCAAATAAATGAGTTTTGTATAAAAAAAATATTGTTTATACATCAATGAATCGATGCAAAAACATGCAATTTGTTTTATATTCGATTAATTTGATCAACCAGTTGGTGTCGTGCAAAAATAGCGAGACCAGCTAACAATGCGTTGCATCGTGGCGGGTTGTGAGCTTGTAGATCTGTTGTCTTGCCCCTTCCATTTAAGTCTTACTTTATACCTAGTCTAGCCATATGACTTTGTTGCCTACAATGTGTTTTCTCTTTTCCTGTAGCTTCCTGGAAAGAAGTACGCACCAGGCTACAATGCCGACATTGGGGACAAATTAATCTGGCTGAAATAAAGGTGTGCTGCTGACTGTAAATGAATCTGAGCACCTGTTCCAGTCTGCCCTGTGGGCAGAGAAATCTGCATTTGACCTAGTTGTTGACCTCTCTGTCCATACTCTGCATCAAGGAGAAACTGTACATCCTAAATAAATAAAACACGTATGTATTAAAAAACTAAAATGAAAAAACTCTGTAATGCTCTTTCTTTCATTCTAGCAGCTCTTCACTGTTGCCTGTGTCATAAAATGACATGAATTATATCCTTTTCAGGATATAAGTGAGTTTTGAACAACATTTTGTTTGCTAGGTATCCGATGGCAATAGGTTCACACTTAAGTGTACAGTAGATCAGTAGACCACAAATGGGGACCCATTTTCTTTTTAGTTTCCTACCAAAAAGAAAAGAAAAATAGAAGATCTACAAGCTCACAACGTGTACTATCGCACAGCATTGTGAGCTTGTAGATCGGCTATTTTCATTTCATTTTATTTAGTTTCGCACATGGTGGCGTTTCACAGTACAATACAGTTCCCATCAAAGAACAACAATTCATCTAGTCTAAATACACCCATGGGCGAAAAGGAGCAGGAAGAAGAGAAAAAAATTATTAATATCGCTACATCTCGCTACACCCTGAAGATGGCCTCAAAGGAGAAGACCTGCCACGACGGCAATGGACCCTGCTGAACCGCCTGCGTACTGGGGTTGGCTGCTTCTAAACATCTATGAAGAAGTGGGGCCTGGCGTACAGAACAGCATGCGAGTGCGGGGAGCTTGAGCAGACTGCTGACCACACAATCACGGCCTCTTTGATGGGAGGAGGGCGTGGCTGCACGACATTGAGGTGGACATCTGATGATAATGCATGAAACAAGATGATCTACATCAGGCCTACTAATAGCCTCTGCAAAAAAATGCTTGTACATAGGCAATGTTGGTGGTTTTTAATCTTTTTGTAAATGTTCGCCTATCAAAGGACAAAATAGGGATCATGCCAGATTGGAAGTGGCTAAATCATTTCAGTGATGTTTTTTTTAGAAGGACCAAACGATTAGTTGTGAGGAGGGAGGACCTGTCACAAGTCAAGAATGAAAGCCACGGTTCTGCCGGCTTGTTTTCCCCTGATGTGTGATAATATGTATATATATATAATCAATGTAAAAGTGATTTGGACGATGCTCAATGCAGTGAGTACAGGACTATCTTTCTCTTTACAAGAGTCTCACTATACTCCCCAATCTGCTGTTAGCTGACTCCTCAGTATTGGTAATTGGCTGCTGTATTCCTTGTAACTACATCAGACAAGCCATTTAGTCACTAGTACAGTACTTCATGACTGCTAATGTGACCCCCTGCTAAAAGACTCAGCTCAATGCTGGAGTTACTTATCCTTCCATTTATTGGCTTGAAGATACCTTTTCACTCGCTGATACTTGGAACAAAGACATTTGTTTTCACAAGGCAGGGTTTATGTCAAAACAAAATGTACCTAAAGACTCACCTCGCCTTAGTCCGTAGCGTTAAAACTGATGCCCTACCAATCAGTTTTAAGCAAAGGTTAAAATGTAATTTAGATAGCATGTTATTTAGACATGGCAGTTTCATTTGTTGACCTGGCATCCTATAGTTTGTATCGTTTGAAAGATTATTGTGGGGTCGGTAAGGCAAACAGAGTTTGTAGCTAAAAGTATGAAGGACTAGTTGGGGGTAAAAAAAACGGGCAGAATAAGTATATAAGAATAAATAGTGAAGATAACATTAGTTTTAGACAAAGTGTTTGACTGTACTCGTGCTGTTTTTACATTGCTGTGCCTGCCTGAGGCACTGAAGGTTACAGGTTTGATTCCTATCACTGACATCGCATGAAAGTATCCCCAACATCTTGACAAATTTGGAATAAATATACATATTATTTTTAAGTTTTAAATATAAGTCTTTCTCATGGGGGCACTACATCTTTCACATGGGGGTCTACATGTTAATTTGGGGGGTCCTGATTTAGAACCACCGGGTCCAAAGAGACAGGTTGTGGGTTCAAGGCCCGACAAGTTTGACTCTGACTTATAGTACTTTCATTTTTTGACATAAGTATTTTAATCCGAGTGCCATAGCTGAGTTTACCTAACCTGGGCCCTATTCCTGGAAAGGTGAATTAGAGCTAAAGCCTGGCTTTAACCCCTATCCTGGCTTAATTTAGCCAGGATTAGGGCTGAATCGGTTCCTAGAAAGCTGAATTATCTAGTTTAGCCAGTTCACCCTGGCTAAGTTTAGCCATGACCCGATTCCACGAAAGAGAATTTAAGCAAGCCTACCTTAGTTACCATGGCAATTTAGCTGTGAAGTTAGCCTGGTCAGGAGCAGGCTAACAGCCAAGCTTACTTAATCCAGTGTCTTTGTTCTTCAAGTTTTTCCACAGTTAATTCAACACATGTGTGACTCGACTCACATGTGTGACATGACTCATTTGAATGACCCTGCATTCAAATAAAATGAAATCAATACAATAAGATATAATCAATGTAATTATATTACTGAAATAGTGTGTGACCATGAATCATAACGGATATATATATATATATATATATATATATATATATATATATATATATATATATATATATATATATATATATATATAAATAAATGTCCCCCCAATAATTTTATTGCTGCTACAAAATATTTACTCTCATGTACACAAGATGTAATAAAGAAACCTTACAAACATTACAAAATGTCTTTGGCCTACAAATATACAAACTTGGGTCAGTGCTGACTGGAGGAGTCTGATTTCACCTTACCAGAGTAAAAAGTGAAAGCATTATTGCGGACGCATGCGCAGTTACCCACTACAGACGGTTACCAAAACACTCGCCCCAAAACACACTCGCCCACCTGGTATTCCTAAACGTAACCTCAGTAAACTATGTCTAAACCTAACCTTATTCCTAAACGTAACATCAGTAAAACTATGCCTATTACTAAACTTATTTCTAACCTTATCCTCAGTAAAACAAATACAAGAACCGCTGGTCCGCGAAAACAAATGGGGGTAGCGTGCTTTGGGGCGAGACTTTCGGTTACCGCAGCTGCGAGTGAACAGACCATCTCCCGATCTCCGTGGAGTAATTAAACACTAAAAATACATGGATTACGTTCACACTAACACCCTGGAGCGATTTAGAAGCACTTTATAAGAAATCTAACACTTATGTTGATTTAAAGTTAGTACAGTTAGTTAGTTAGTGTTTTATTGTCGGACATTCATCATCATGGCAGGTTATAATATGACAGCCCCTCTTGGCTCTTGGCCGCCGTATCGGCCCGTTCCGACCCACAATGTAGTAATACTGAGTGCCAAAGCATATACCCTGTGCCCTTTTATACAGTACCAGGTAGGCCAACATATTTGCATTCCTACTGTATGGGTGATGGTCGCTACACTGAATGGACTCGGGCGTGGGCCGTGGCTGTGTGTGAAACGGATGATGGCCGTATCGATTGACGGACGATCGTAGCTATTGTTCTCGAGGGGCTGGGTTCACACCTTCTTCAAACGGCGCGGCACACCTCAGCAGTAGCCCCGGCCCAAAATTGGGACGTTTGCCTTGATAAACACTGAACTACACAACCCAAATCTCTACCAAAGTGGGGTTATTGGTTATTGCGTGTCTCGTCCCATCCCCCGTCCCCCGCTCATCCCGTCGCGGTCAACCCCCCCGTCCCCCGTCCCGTCCCGTGCGTCCCGTTGCAGCCCCCGTCACAGTACACCGCCCTGCCCCCCCGTCCCGTCCCGTCCCGTCCCGTCCCGTCCGTACGTCCTGTTGCCCGTCCGTCGCAAACACACACACACACACACACACACACACACACACACACACACACACACACTCTGTGTGTGCTTGCAATACTTTGCCACGCTTTCTCCCTGGATCTATTTATTGCGGTCGCGTTTCCTTTCTTGCTTAAATACATTTTACTTCCTTGTATGATTTCATGAGCTGCTGCAGTGCTGCTGTTCAGCCACAGAGAAGAACGCCGCTCTGGTTTTGGACTCCGTGATTGGTCAAGTTCAAGGATTCTGCTATCGACTTTCATGGTCTTTTATAGAAATACTTGAAGCCTGGCTTCATTATCCTGGCTCGACACAGCCTGGCTTGACAAGGTCTAGCTCGACAAAGTCGCTCCTTTTCAGCCTGGCTTGGCGTTCCAGGAACCGAATAAACCAGGCTATACGGACCCGACTTTGTCAAGCCTGGATTTGACTTAAGGCCAGGCTTATTTAATTCACCTTTCGAGGAATAGGGCCCTGGTAGGATTAGGATCAAACTTTTAGAGGTTAGGTGTAGGGGTTGGAATTTGAGTTAAACAGCATGATTTACACTCAGATCTATAAGCTTTTTGTGAGCTTGTGGATCTGCTATTTTTCGGCTTTGAGCTCACGGTTAAACGGTGTGTGAGTGCACGCGGAACTGGAAAAAAATACTCTGGGCATGACTAATTCCTGGAACAGAAAAAAAATTACTCTGTTCATGACTAATTCCTGGAACTGGAAAAAAAGACTGGGCATGACTAATTCCTGGAACTGAAAAAAAATACTCTGGGCATGACTAATTCCTGGAACTGAAAAAAAATATATATACTCTGGGCATGACTAATTCCTGGAACTGGAAAAAAAGATTATACTTGGGCATGACCAATTCCTGGAACTGGAAAAAAACATTACATACTCTGGGCATGACTAATTCCTGGAACTGGAAGAAGAAAATACTCTGGGCATGACTAATTCCTGGAACTGGAAAACAAAACCATTACATACTCTCTGCATGAGTAATAACTGGAAATGAAAAAAAAATACGATTTTTTTGTAATTTTTTTTCCAGTTCCAGGAATTAGTCATGCCCAGAGTATGTAATGTTTTTTTTCCAGTTCCAGGAATTAGTCATGCCCAGAGTATGTAATGTTTTTTTTCCAGTTCCAGGAATTAGTCATGCCCAGAGTATTATTATTTTTTGGTCGGAGCTAAATAGAGGAAGGGGCGGAGCTAGAGAGCGGAAGGGGCGGGGCTAAAGAGAGAAAGGGTGGAGCTAGAGGGGTGTAATAGAAGATATATATGAATGATAGTTATAATAACTATCACTAAGATACTATTACGATATGATTGACTATGCTAGAATATAGCAGAGTACTGATTGTAATAGTTATCATATATTACAATAGAAGATATATGATAGTGATAACTATCGCAATAACTGTTACAGAAGATATATAATAGTTCTATAATAGTTATCATAACTATTACAATATCATAGATTAAAGACAATATCAGTAGGACACTGTAGGGAATTGAACCCCGTCCTAGTAAACCAGGAGTTCCATACCAGTGTCTTTGAAGTTGTGAGTGTTTTCTTTCTTGGAGGATAGTACAGTCATACAAACCTTTCTATTGGAACAATGTCATATAAAATCATGTTGGAACCACTGTTAAAATGCAGCTGTATATCGTTGTTGTCAGGCAAAAATTCCAATAGGGTGTCGTGTCACCCTAATAGGTTGACCCTAGGGTGTCCATAATTATGTAGCCCCATTTGGAACCTCTCCCTCGGCCTCCGCTACCGCTCCAAGATGAGGTCCCACACAGCTTGGTGCCTGTTGGGCGGGACATTTTCGAATATTTTCCACTATGCATGATTCTTACCCTTTTCCGCACATCGTATCCAAAAAGTAAAGGTATTCTACCCTGCTCTCAGATGTTTTAACTTCTAGCGGAAAATAAAATCTAACTGACGGGTTGAAACCAGCGTTTAAATCGCTTATTTAGTCAGTCTGTGGCCAGTCAACCCCCGTCTGCATGTGCAGTGGAGTCCCGTAAGGTTGCATTGGGAAAACATGGCCACAGGCTGAGAGCAGGGTAGAATACCTTTACTTTTTGGATACGATGTGCGGGAAAGAGTAATAATCATGCATAGTGGAAAATATTCGAAAATGTCATGCCCAACAGGCACCGAACTGTGTGGGACCTCATCTCGTTTTACAAAGCTGTTAAATGTTAATAATGTTTAGTTACCTGCTTGCAACTGTGGAGAGCTGGAGTTCCTGTGGAGAGCTGGTTTTTGCACTGCATTGCAAACTTATAATATAACACTGAATCTCTCGGATGCATGTTTACCTGCTCTGTGTCTGTCCGTCCCTCTCTCTCGTCCGGGCTGAAACACATTACTGCTACTCTGTGTTCCCGTGTGGAGGGAGGACTGCAGTTCAGGAAGTGACCTCACAGAATTGTCATGGTTGGTTATCTTATGTTGATTTAAAGTTAGTACAGTTAGTTAGTTAGTGTTTTATTGTCGGACATTCATCATCATGGCAGGTTATAATATGACAGCCCCTCTTGGCTCTTGGCCGCCGTATCGGCCCGTTCCGACCCACAATGTAGTAATACTGAGTGCCAAAGCATATACCCTGTGCCCTTTTATACAGTACCAGGTAGGCCAACATATTTGCATTCCTACTGTATGGGTGATGGTCGCTACACTGAATGGACTCGGGCGTGGGCCGTGGCTGTGTGTGAAACGGATGATGGCCGTATCGATTGACGGACGATCGTAGCTATTGTTCTCGAGGGGCTGGGTTCACACCTTCTTCAAACGGCGCGGCACACCTCAGCAGTAGCCCCGGCCCAAAATTGGGACGTTTGCCGAGGAATAGGGCCTGGGCATGACTAATTCCTGGAACAGAAAAAAAATTACTCTGTTCATGACTAATTCCTGGAACTGGAAAAAAAGACTGGGCATGACTAATTCCTGGAACTGAAAAAAAATACTCTGGGCATGACTAATTCCTGGAACTGAAAAAAAATATATATACTCTGGGCATGACTAATTCCTGGAACTGGAAAAAAAGATTATACTTGGGCATGACCAATTCCTGGAACTGGAAAAAAACATTACATACTCTGGGCATGACTAATTCCTGGAACTGGAAGAAGAAAATACTCTGGGCATGACTAATTCCTGGAACTGGAAAACAAAACCATTACATACTCTCTGCATGAGTAATAACTGGAAATGAAAAAAAAATACGATTTTTTTGTAATTTTTTTTCCAGTTCCAGGAATTAGTCATGCCCAGAGTATGTAATGTTTTTTTTCCAGTTCCAGGAATTAGTCATGCCCAGAGTATGTAATGTTTTTTTTCCAGTTCCAGGAATTAGTCATGCCCAGAGTATTATTATTTTTTGGTCGGAGCTAAATAGAGGAAGGGGCGGAGCTAGAGAGCGGAAGGGGCGGGGCTAAAGAGAGAAAGGGTGGAGCTAGAGGGGTGTAATAGAAGATATATATGAATGATAGTTATAATAACTATCACTAAGATACTATTACGATATGATTGACTATGCTAGAATATAGCAGAGTACTGATTGTAATAGTTATCATATATTACAATAGAAGATATATGATAGTGATAACTATCGCAATAACTGTTACAGAAGATATATAATAGTTCTATAATAGTTATCATAACTATTACAATATCATAGATTAAAGACAATATCAGTAGGACACTGTAGGGAATTGAACCCCGTCCTAGTAAACCAGGAGTTCCATACCAGTGTCTTTGAAGTTGTGAGTGTTTTCTTTCTTGGAGGATAGTACAGTCATACAAACCTTTCTATTGGAACAATGTCATATAAAATCATGTTGGAACCACTGTTAAAATGCAGCTGTATATCGTTGTTGTCAGGCAAAAATTCCAATAGGGTGTCGTGTCACCCTAATAGGTTGACCCTAGGGTGTCCATAATTATGTAGCCCCATTTGGAACCTCTCCCTCGGCCTCCGCTACCGCTCCAAGATGAGGTCCCACACAGCTTGGTGCCTGTTGGGCGGGACATTTTCGAATATTTTCCACTATGCATGATTCTTACCCTTTTCCGCACATCGTATCCAAAAAGTAAAGGTATGCTACCCTGCTCTCAGATGTTTTAACTTCTAGCGGAAAATAAAATCTAACTGACGGGTTGAAACCAGCGTTTAAATCGCTTATTTAGTCAGTCTGTGGCCAGTCAACCCCCGTCTGCATGTGCAGTGGAGTCCCGTAAGGTTGCATTGGGAAAACATGGCCACAGGCTGAGAGCAGGGTAGAATACCTTTACTTTTTGGATACGATGTGCGGGAAAGAGTAATAATCATGCATAGTGGAAAATATTCGAAAATGTCATGCCCAACAGGCACCGAACTGTGTGGGACCTCATCTCGTTTTACAAAGCTGTTAAATGTTAATAATGTTTAGTTACCTGCTTGCAACTGTGGAGAGCTGGAGTTCCTGTGGAGAGCTGGTTTTTGCACTGCATTGCAAACTTATAATATAACACTGAATCTCTCGGATGCATGTTTACCTGCTCTGTGTCTGTCCGTCCCTCTCTCTCGTCCGGGCTGAAACACATTACTGCTACTCTGTGTTCCCGTGTGGAGGGAGGACTGCAGTTCAGGAAGTGACCTCACAGAATTGTCATGGTTGGTTATCTTATGTTGATTTAAAGTTAGTACAGTTAGTTAGTTAGTGTTTTATTGTCGGACATTCATCATCATGGCAGGTTATAATATGACAGCCCCTCTTGGCTCTTGGCCGCCGTATCGGCCCGTTCCGACCCACAATGTAGTAATACTGAGTGCCAAAGCATATACCCTGTGCCCTTTTATACAGTACCAGGTAGGCCAACATATTTGCATTCCTACTGTATGGGTGATGGTCGCTACACTGAATGGACTCGGGCGTGGGCCGTGGCTGTGTGTGAAACGGATGATGGCCGTATCGATTGACGGACGATCGTAGCTATTGTTCTCGAGGGGCTGGGTTCACACCTTCTTCAAACGGCGCGGCACACCTCAGCAGTAGCCCCGGCCCAAAATTGGGACGTTTGCCGAGGAATAGGGCCTGGGCATGACTAATTCCTGGAACAGAAAAAAAATTACTCTGTTCATGACTAATTCCTGGAACTGGAAAAAAAGACTGGGCATGACTAATTCCTGGAACTGAAAAAAAATACTCTGGGCATGACTAATTCCTGGAACTGAAAAAAAATATATATACTCTGGGCATGACTAATTCCTGGAACTGGAAAAAAAGATTATACTTGGGCATGACCAATTCCTGGAACTGGAAAAAAACATTACATACTCTGGGCATGACTAATTCCTGGAACTGGAAGAAGAAAATACTCTGGGCATGACTAATTCCTGGAACTGGAAAACAAAACCATTACATACTCTCTGCATGAGTAATAACTGGAAATGAAAAAAAAATACGATTTTTTTGTAATTTTTTTTCCAGTTCCAGGAATTAGTCATGCCCAGAGTATGTAATGTTTTTTTTCCAGTTCCAGGAATTAGTCATGCCCAGAGTATGTAATGTTTTTTTTCCAGTTCCAGGAATTAGTCATGCCCAGAGTATTATTATTTTTTGGTCGGAGCTAAATAGAGGAAGGGGCGGAGCTAGAGAGCGGAAGGGGCGGGGCTAAAGAGAGAAAGGGTGGAGCTAGAGGGGTGTAATAGAAGATATATATGAATGATAGTTATAATAACTATCACTAAGATACTATTACGATATGATTGACTATGCTAGAATATAGCAGAGTACTGATTGTAATAGTTATCATATATTACAATAGAAGATATATGATAGTGATAACTATCGCAATAACTGTTACAGAAGATATATAATAGTTCTATAATAGTTATCATAACTATTACAATATCATAGATTAAAGACAATATCAGTAGGACACTGTAGGGAATTGAACCCCGTCCTAGTAAACCAGGAGTTCCATACCAGTGTCTTTGAAGTTGTGAGTGTTTTCTTTCTTGGAGGATAGTACAGTCATACAAACCTTTCTATTGGAACAATGTCATATAAAATCATGTTGGAACCACTGTTAAAATGCAGCTGTATATCGTTGTTGTCAGGCAAAAATTCCAATAGGGTGTCGTGTCACCCTAATAGGTTGACCCTAGGGTGTCCATAATTATGTAGCCCCATTTGGAACCTCTCCCTCGGCCTCCGCTACCGCTCCAAGATGAGGTCCCACACAGCTTGGTGCCTGTTGGGCGGGACATTTTCGAATATTTTCCACTATGCATGATTCTTACCCTTTTCCGCACATCGTATCCAAAAAGTAAAGGTATGCTACCCTGCTCTCAGATGTTTTAACTTCTAGCGGAAAATAAAATCTAACTGACGGGTTGAAACCAGCGTTTAAATCGCTTATTTAGTCAGTCTGTGGCCAGTCAACCCCCGTCTGCATGTGCAGTGGAGTCCCGTAAGGTTGCATTGGGAAAACATGGCCACAGGCTGAGAGCAGGGTAGAATACCTTTACTTTTTGGATACGATGTGCGGGAAAGAGTAATAATCATGCATAGTGGAAAATATTCGAAAATGTCATGCCCAACAGGCACCGAACTGTGTGGGACCTCATCTCGTTTTACAAAGCTGTTAAATGTTAATAATGTTTAGTTACCTGCTTGCAACTGTGGAGAGCTGGAGTTCCTGTGGAGAGCTGGTTTTTGCACTGCATTGCAAACTTATAATATAACACTGAATCTCTCGGATGCATGTTTACCTGCTCTGTGTCTGTCCGTCCCTCTCTCTCGTCCGGGCTGAAACACATTACTGCTACTCTGTGTTCCCGTGTGGAGGGAGGACTGCAGTTCAGGAAGTGACCTCACAGAATTGTCATGGTTGGTTATCTTATGTTGATTTAAAGTTAGTACAGTTAGTTAGTTAGTGTTTTATTGTCGGACATTCATCATCATGGCAGGTTATAATATGACAGCCCCTCTTGGCTCTTGGCCGCCGTATCGGCCCGTTCCGACCCACAATGTAGTAATACTGAGTGCCAAAGCATATACCCTGTGCCCTTTTATACAGTACCAGGTAGGCCAACATATTTGCATTCCTACTGTATGGGTGATGGTCGCTACACTGAATGGACTCGGGCGTGGGCCGTGGCTGTGTGTGAAACGGATGATGGCCGTATCGATTGACGGACGATCGTAGCTATTGTTCTCGAGGGGCTGGGTTCACACCTTCTTCAAACGGCGCGGCACACCTCAGCAGTAGCCCCGGCCCAAAATTGGGACGTTTGCCGAGGAATAGGGCCTGGGCATGACTAATTCCTGGAACAGAAAAAAAATTACTCTGTTCATGACTAATTCCTGGAACTGGAAAAAAAGACTGGGCATGACTAATTCCTGGAACTGAAAAAAAATACTCTGGGCATGACTAATTCCTGGAACTGAAAAAAAATATATATACTCTGGGCATGACTAATTCCTGGAACTGGAAAAAAAGATTATACTTGGGCATGACCAATTCCTGGAACTGGAAAAAAACATTACATACTCTGGGCATGACTAATTCCTGGAACTGGAAGAAGAAAATACTCTGGGCATGACTAATTCCTGGAACTGGAAAACAAAACCATTACATACTCTCTGCATGAGTAATAACTGGAAATGAAAAAAAAATACGATTTTTTTGTAATTTTTTTTCCAGTTCCAGGAATTAGTCATGCCCAGAGTATGTAATGTTTTTTTTCCAGTTCCAGGAATTAGTCATGCCCAGAGTATGTAATGTTTTTTTTCCAGTTCCAGGAATTAGTCATGCCCAGAGTATTATTATTTTTTGGTCGGAGCTAAATAGAGGAAGGGGCGGAGCTAGAGAGCGGAAGGGGCGGGGCTAAAGAGAGAAAGGGTGGAGCTAGAGGGGTGTAATAGAAGATATATATGAATGATAGTTATAATAACTATCACTAAGATACTATTACGATATGATTGACTATGCTATATATAGCAGAGTACTGATTGTAATAGTTATCATATATTACAATAGAAGATATATGATAGTGATAACTATCGCAATAACTGTTACAGAAGATATATAATAGTTCTATAATAGTTATCATAACTATTACAATATCATAGATTAAAGACAATATCAGTAGGACACTGTAGGGAATTGAACCCCATCCTAGTAAACCAGGAGTTCCATACCAGTGTCTTTGAAGTTGTGAGTGTTTTCTTTCTTGGAGGATAGTACAGTCATACAAACCTTTCTATTGGAACAATGTCATATAAAATCATGTTGGAACCACTGTTAAAATGCAGCTGTATATCGTTGTTGTCAGGCAAAAATTCCAATAGGGTGTCGTGTCACCCTAATAGGTTGACCCTAGGGTGTCCATAATTATGTAGCCCCATTTGGAACCTCTCCCTCGGCCTCCGCTACCGCTCCAAGATGAGGTCCCACACAGCTTGGTGCCTGTTGGGCGGGACATTTTCGAATATTTTCCACTATGCATGATTCTTACCCTTTTCCGCACATCGTATCCAAAAAGTAAAGGTATTCTACCGTGCTCTCAGATGTTTTAACTTCTAGCGGAAAATAAAATCTAACTGACGGGTTGAAACCAGCGTTTAAATCGCTTATTTAGTCAGTCTGTGGCCAGTCAACCCCCGTCTGCATGTGCAGTGGAGTCCCGTAAGGTTGCATTGGGAAAACATGGCCACAGGCTGAGAGCAGGGTAGAATACCTTTACTTTTTGGATACGATGTGCGGGAAAGAGTAATAATCATGCATAGTGGAAAATATTCGAAAATGTCATGCCCAACAGGCACCGAACTGTGTGGGACCTCATCTCGTTTTACAAAGCTGTTAAATGCTAATAATGTTTAGTTACCTGCTTGCAACTGTGGAGAGCTGGAGTTCCTGTGGAGAGCTGGTTTTTGCACTGCATTGCAAACTTATAATATAACACTGAATCTCTCGGATGCATGTTTACCTGCTCTGTGTCTGTCCGTCCCTCTCTCTCGTCCGGGCTGAAACACATTACTGCTACTCTGTGTTCCCGTGTGGAGGGAGGACTGCAGTTCAGGAAGTGACCTCACAGAATTGTCATGGTTGGTTATCTTATGTTGATTTAAAGTTAGTACAGTTAGTTAGTTAGTGTTTTATTGTCGGACATTCATCATCATGGCAGGTTATAATATGACAGCCCCTCTTGGCTCTTGGCCGCCGTATCGGCCCGTTCCGACCCACAATGTAGTAATACTGAGTGCCAAAGCATATACCCTGTGCCCTTTTATACAGTACCAGGTAGGCCAACATATTTGCATTCCTACTGTATGGGTGATGGTCGCTACACTGAATGGACTCGGGCGTGGGCCGTGGCTGTGTGTGAAACGGATGATGGCCGTATCGATTGACGGACGATCGTAGCTATTGTTCTCGAGGGGCTGGGTTCACACCTTCTTCAAACGGCGCGGCACACCTCAGCAGTAGCCCCGGCCCAAAATTGGGACGTTTGCCTTGATAAACACTGAACTACACAACCCAAATCTCTACCAAAGTGGGGTTATTGGTTATTGCGTGTCTCGTCCCATCCCCCGTCCCCCGCTCATCCCGTCGCGGTCAACCCCCCCGTCCCCCGTCCCGTCCCGTGCGTCCCGTTGCAGCCCCCGTCACAGTACACCGCCCTGCCCCCCCGTCCCGTCCCGTCCCGTCCGTACGTCCTGTTGCCCGTCCGTCGCAAACACACACACACACACACACACACACACACTCTGTGTGTGCTTGCAATACTTTGCCACGCTTTCTCCCTGGATCTATTTATTGCGGTCGCGTTTCCTTTCTTGCTTAAATACATTTTACTTCCTTGTATGATTTCATGAGCTGCTGCAGTGCTGCTGTTCAGCCACAGAGAAGAACGCCGCTCTGGTTTTGGACTCCGTGATTGGTCAAGTTCAAGGATTCTGCTATCGACTTTCATGGTCTTTTATAGAAATACTTGAAGCCTGGCTTCATTATCCTGGCTCGACACAGCCTGGCTTGACAAGGTCTAGCTCGACAAAGTCGCTCCTTTTCAGCCTGGCTTGGCGTTCCAGGAACCGAATAAACCAGGCTATACGGACCCGACTTTGTCAAGCCTGGATTTGACTTAAGGC
This sequence comes from Gymnoscopelus braueri, assembly GCF_963280865.1. Classification (NCBI taxonomy): domain Eukaryota; kingdom Metazoa; phylum Chordata; class Actinopteri; order Myctophiformes; family Myctophidae; genus Gymnoscopelus; species Gymnoscopelus braueri. Next base: position 44,127,581 of record NC_137618.1, read on the forward strand.
CAGGCTTATTTAATTCACCTTTCGAGGAATAGGGCCCTGGTAGGATTAGGATCAAACTTTTAGAGGTTAGGTGTAGGGGTTGGAATTTGAGTTAAACAGCATGATTTACACTCAGATCTATAAGCTTTTTGTGAGCTTGTGGATCTGCTATTTTTCGGCTTTGAGCTCACGGTTAAACGGTGTGTGAGTGCACGCGGAACTGGAAAAAAATACTCTGGGCATGACTAATTCCTGGAACAGAAAAAAAATTACTCTGTTCATGACTAATTCCTGGAACTGGAAAAAAAGACTGGGCATGACTAATTCCTGGAACTGAAAAAAAATACTCTGGGCATGACTAATTCCTGGAACTGAAAAAAAATATATATACTCTGGGCATGACTAATTCCTGGAACTGGAAAAAAAGATTATACTTGGGCATGACCAATTCCTGGAACTGGAAAAAAACATTACATACTCTGGGCATGACTAATTCCTGGAACTGGAAGAAGAAAATACTCTGGGCATGACTAATTCCTGGAACTGGAAAACAAAACCATTACATACTCTCTGCATGAGTAATAACTGGAAATGAAAAAAAAATACGATTTTTTTGTAATTTTTTTTCCAGTTCCAGGAATTAGTCATGCCCAGAGTATGTAATGTTTTTTTTCCAGTTCCAGGAATTAGTCATGCCCAGAGTATGTAATGTTTTTTTTCCAGTTCCAGGAATTAGTCATGCCCAGAGTATTATTATTTTTTGGTCGGAGCTAAATAGAGGAAGGGGCGGAGCTAGAGAGCGGAAGGGGCGGGGCTAAAGAGAGAAAGGGTGGAGCTAGAGGGGTGTAATAGAAGATATATATGAATGATAGTTATAATAACTATCACTAAGATACTATTACGATATGATTGACTATGCTAGAATATAGCAGAGTACTGATTGTAATAGTTATCATATATTACAATAGAAGATATATGATAGTGATAACTATCGCAATAACTGTTACAGAAGATATATAATAGTTCTATAATAGTTATCATAACTATTACAATATCATAGATTAAAGACAATATCAGTAGGACACTGTAGGGAATTGAACCCCGTCCTAGTAAACCAGGAGTTCCATACCAGTGTCTTTGAAGTTGTGAGTGTTTTCTTTCTTGGAGGATAGTACAGTCATACAAACCTTTCTATTGGAACAATGTCATATAAAATCATGTTGGAACCACTGTTAAAATGCAGCTGTATATCGTTGTTGTCAGGCAAAAATTCCAATAGGGTGTCGTGTCACCCTAATAGGTTGACCCTAGGGTGTCCATAATTATGTAGCCCCATTTGGAACCTCTCCCTCGGCCTCCGCTACCGCTCCAAGATGAGGTCCCACACAGCTTGGTGCCTGTTGGGCGGGACATTTTCGAATATTTTCCACTATGCATGATTCTTACCCTTTTCCGCACATCGTATCCAAAAAGTAAAGGTATGCTACCCTGCTCTCAGATGTTTTAACTTCTAGCGGAAAATAAAATCTAACTGACGGGTTGAAACCAGCGTTTAAATCGCTTATTTAGTCAGTCTGTGGCCAGTCAACCCCCGTCTGCATGTGCAGTGGAGTCCCGTAAGGTTGCATTGGGAAAACATGGCCACAGGCTGAGAGCAGGGTAGAATACCTTTACTTTTTGGATACGATGTGCGGGAAAGAGTAATAATCATGCATAGTGGAAAATATTCGAAAATGTCATGCCCAACAGGCACCGAACTGTGTGGGACCTCATCTCGTTTTACAAAGCTGTTAAATGTTAATAATGTTTAGTTACCTGCTTGCAACTGTGGAGAGCTGGAGTTCCTGTGGAGAGCTGGTTTTTGCACTGCATTGCAAACTTATAATATAACACTGAATCTCTCGGATGCATGTTTACCTGCTCTGTGTCTGTCCGTCCCTCTCTCTCGTCCGGGCTGAAACACATTACTGCTACTCTGTGTTCCCGTGTGGAGGGAGGACTGCAGTTCAGGAAGTGACCTCACAGAATTGTCATGGTTGGTTATCTTATGTTGATTTAAAGTTAGTACAGTTAGTTAGTTAGTGTTTTATTGTCGGACATTCATCATCATGGCAGGTTATAATATGACAGCCCCTCTTGGCTCTTGGCCGCCGTATCGGCCCGTTCCGACCCACAATGTAGTAATACTGAGTGCCAAAGCATATACCCTGTGCCCTTTTATACAGTACCAGGTAGGCCAACATATTTGCATTCCTACTGTATGGGTGATGGTCGCTACACTGAATGGACTCGGGCGTGGGCCGTGGCTGTGTGTGAAACGGATGATGGCCGTATCGATTGACGGACGATCGTAGCTATTGTTCTCGAGGGGCTGGGTTCACACCTTCTTCAAACGGCGCGGCACACCTCAGCAGTAGCCCCGGCCCAAAATTGGGACGTTTGCCGAGGAATAGGGCCTGGGCATGACTAATTCCTGGAACAGAAAAAAAATTACTCTGTTCATGACTAATTCCTGGAACTGGAAAAAAAGACTGGGCATGACTAATTCCTGGAACTGAAAAAAAATACTCTGGGCATGACTAATTCCTGGAACTGAAAAAATATATATATACTCTGGGCATGACTAATTCCTGGAACTGGAAAAAAAGATTATACTTGGGCATGACCAATTCCTGGAACTGGAAAAAAACATTACATACTCTGGGCATGACTAATTCCTGGAACTGGAAGAAGAAAATACTCTGGGCATGACTAATTCCTGGAACTGGAAAACAAAACCATTACATACTCTCTGCATGAGTAATAACTGGAAATGAAAAAAAAATACGATTTTTTTGTAATTTTTTTTCCAGTTCCAGGAATTAGTCATGCCCAGAGTATGTAATGTTTTTTTTCCAGTTCCAGGAATTAGTCATGCCCAGAGTATGTAATGTTTTTTTTCCAGTTCCAGGAATTAGTCATGCCCAGAGTATTATTATTTTTTGGTCGGAGCTAAATAGAGGAAGGGGCGGAGCTAGAGAGCGGAAGGGGCGGGGCTAAAGAGAGAAAGGGTGGAGCTAGAGGGGTGTAATAGAAGATATATATGAATGATAGTTATAATAACTATCACTAAGATACTATTACGATATGATTGACTATGCTATATATAGCAGAGTACTGATTGTAATAGTTATCATATATTACAATAGAAGATATATGATAGTGATAACTATCGCAATAACTGTTACAGAAGATATATAATAGTTCTATAATAGTTATCATAACTATTACAATATCATAGATTAAAGACAATATCAGTAGGACACTGTAGGGAATTGAACCCCATCCTAGTAAACCAGGAGTTCCATACCAGTGTCTTTGAAGTTGTGAGTGTTTTCTTTCTTGGAGGATAGTACAGTCATACAAACCTTTCTATTGGAACAATGTCATATAAAATCATGTTGGAACCACTGTTAAAATGCAGCTGTATATCGTTGTTGTCAGGCAAAAATTCCAATAGGGTGTCGTGTCACCCTAATAGGTTGACCCTAGGGTGTCCATAATTATGTAGCCCCATTTGGAACCTCTCCCTCGGCCTCCGCTACCGCTCCAAGATGAGGTCCCACACAGCTTGGTGCCTGTTGGGCGGGACATTTTCGAATATTTTCCACTATGCATGATTCTTACCCTTTTCCGCACATCGTATCCAAAAAGTAAAGGTATTCTACCCTGCTCTCAGATGTTTTAACTTCTAGCGGAAAATAAAATCTAACTGACGGGTTGAAACCAGCGTTTAAATCGCTTATTTAGTCAGTCTGTGGCCAGTCAACCCCCGTCTGCATGTGCAGTGGAGTCCCGTAAGGTTGCATTGGGAAAACATGGCCACAGGCTGAGAGCAGGGTAGAATACCTTTACTTTTTGGATACGATGTGCGGGAAAGAGTAATAATCATGCATAGTGGAAAATATTCGAAAATGTCATGCCCAACAGGCACCGAACTGTGTGGGACCTCATCTCGTTTTACAAAGCTGTTAAATGCTAATAATGTTTAGTTACCTGCTTGCAACTGTGGAGAGCTGGAGTTCCTGTGGAGAGCTGGTTTTTGCACTGCATTGCAAACTTATAATATAACACTGAATCTCTCGGATGCATGTTTACCTGCTCTGTGTCTGTCCGTCCCTCTCTCTCGTCCGGGCTGAAACACATTACTGCTACTCTGTGTTCCCGTGTGGAGGGAGGACTGCAGTTCAGGAAGTGACCTCACAGAATTGTCATGGTTGGTTATCTTATGTTGATTTAAAGTTAGTACAGTTAGTTAGTTAGTGTTTTATTGTCGGACATTCATCATCATGGCAGGTTATAATATGACAGCCCCTCTTGGCTCTTGGCCGCCGTATCGGCCCGTTCCGACCCACAATGTAGTAATACTGAGTGCCAAAGCATATACCCTGTGCCCTTTTATACAGTACCAGGTAGGCCAACATATTTGCATTCCTACTGTATGGGTGATGGTCGCTACACTGAATGGACTCGGGCGTGGGCCGTGGCTGTGTGTGAAACGGATGATGGCCGTATCGATTGACGGACGATCGTAGCTATTGTTCTCGAGGGGCTGGGTTCACACCTTCTTCAAACGGCGCGGCACACCTCAGCAGTAGCCCCGGCCCAAAATTGGGACGTTTGCCTTGATAAACACTGAACTACACAACCCAAATCTCTACCAAAGTGGGGTTATTGGTTATTGCGTGTCTCGTCCCATCCCCCGTCCCCCGCTCATCCCGTCGCGGTCAACCCCCCCGTCCCCCGTCCCGTCCCGTGCGTCCCGTTGCAGCCCCCGTCACAGTACACCGCCCTGCCCCCCCGTCCCGTCCCGTCCCGTCCGTACGTCCTGTTGCCCGTCCGTCGCAAACACACACACACACACACACACACACACACTCTGTGTGTGCTTGCAATACTTTGCCACGCTTTCTCCCTGGATCTATTTATTGCGGTCGCGTTTCCTTTCTTGCTTAAATACATTTTACTTCCTTGTATGATTTCATGAGCTGCTGCAGTGCTGCTGTTCAGCCACAGAGAAGAACGCCGCTCTGGTTTTGGACTCCGTGATTGGTCAAGTTCAAGGATTCTGCTATCGACTTTCATGGTCTTTTATAGAAATACTTGAAGCCTGGCTTCATTATCCTGGCTCGACACAGCCTGGCTTGACAAGGTCTAGCTCGACAAAGTCGCTCCTTTTCAGCCTGGCTTGGCGTTCCAGGAACCGAATAAACCAGGCTATACGGACCCGACTTTGTCAAGCCTGGATTTGACTTAAGGCCAGGCTTATTTAATTCACCTTTCGAGGAATAGGGCCCTGGTAGGATTAGGATCAAACTTTTAGAGGTTAGGTGTAGGGGTTGGAATTTGAGTTAAACAGCATGATTTACACTCAGATCTATAAGCTTTTTGTGAGCTTGTGGATCTGCTATTTTTCGGCTTTGAGCTCACGGTTAAACGGTGTGTGAGTGCACGCGGAACTGGAAAAAAATACTCTGGGCATGACTAATTCCTGGAACAGAAAAAAAATTACTCTGTTCATGACTAATTCCTGGAACTGGAAAAAAAGACTGGGCATGACTAATTCCTGGAACTGAAAAAAAATACTCTGGGCATGACTAATTCCTGGAACTGAAAAAAAATATATATACTCTGGGCATGACTAATTCCTGGAACTGGAAAAAAAGATTATACTTGGGCATGACCAATTCCTGGAACTGGAAAAAAACATTACATACTCTGGGCATGACTAATTCCTGGAACTGGAAGAAGAAAATACTCTGGGCATGACTAATTCCTGGAACTGGAAAACAAAACCATTACATACTCTCTGCATGAGTAATAACTGGAAATGAAAAAAAAATACGATTTTTTTGTAATTTTTTTTCCAGTTCCAGGAATTAGTCATGCCCAGAGTATGTAATGTTTTTTTTCCAGTTCCAGGAATTAGTCATGCCCAGAGTATGTAATGTTTTTTTTCCAGTTCCAGGAATTAGTCATGCCCAGAGTATTATTATTTTTTGGTCGGAGCTAAATAGAGGAAGGGGCGGAGCTAGAGAGCGGAAGGGGCGGGGCTAAAGAGAGAAAGGGTGGAGCTAGAGGGGTGTAATAGAAGATATATATGAATGATAGTTATAATAACTATCACTAAGATACTATTACGATATGATTGACTATGCTATATATAGCAGAGTACTGATTGTAATAGTTATCATATATTACAATAGAAGATATATGATAGTGATAACTATCGCAATAACTGTTACAGAAGATATATAATAGTTCTATAATAGTTATCATAACTATTACAATATCATAGATTAAAGACAATATCAGTAGGACACTGTAGGGAATTGAACCCCATCCTAGTAAACCAGGAGTTCCATACCAGTGTCTTTGAAGTTGTGAGTGTTTTCTTTCTTGGAGGATAGTACAGTCATACAAACCTTTCTATTGGAACAATGTCATATAAAATCATGTTGGAACCACTGTTAAAATGCAGCTGTATATCGTTGTTGTCAGGCAAAAATTCCAATAGGGTGTCGTGTCACCCTAATAGGTTGACCCTAGGGTGTCCATAATTATGTAGCCCCATTTGGAACCTCTCCCTCGGCCTCCGCTACCGCTCCAAGATGAGGTCCCACACAGCTTGGTGCCTGTTGGGCGGGACATTTTCGAATATTTTCCACTATGCATGATTCTTACCCTTTTCCGCACATCGTATCCAAAAAGTAAAGGTATTCTACCCTGCTCTCAGATGTTTTAACTTCTAGCGGAAAATAAAATCTAACTGACGGGTTGAAACCAGCGTTTAAATCGCTTATTTAGTCAGTCTGTGGCCAGTCAACCCCCGTCTGCATGTGCAGTGGAGTCCCGTAAGGTTGCATTGGGAAAACATGGCCACAGGCTGAGAGCAGGGTAGAATACCTTTACTTTTTGGATACGATGTGCGGGAAAGAGTAATAATCATGCATAGTGGAAAATATTCGAAAATGTCATGCCCAACAGGCAACGAACTGTGTGGGACCTCATCTCGTTTTACAAAGCTGTTAAATGTTAATAATGTTTAGTTACCTGCTTGCAACTGTGGAGAGCTGGAGTTCCTGTGGAGAGCTGGTTTTTGCACTGCATTGCAAACTTATAATATAACACTGAATCTCTCGGATGCATGTTTACCTGCTCTGTGTCTGTCCGTCCCTCTCTCTCGTCCGGGCTGAAACACATTACTGCTACTCTGTGTTCCCGTGTGGAGGGAGGACTGCAGTTCAGGAAGTGACCTCACAGAATTGTCATGGTTGGTTATCTGGGTTACATAAAATTTCAGGTGGGTGTTTTTTTGTGTGCCATAACCCCCCAACTTTACTGTCTGGAAACAGCGGGGAGCAACACTGCTCCTCGCCCCCACTGTACTGCACTGTTAGTACATCGATGAGTATTGGCTTCGGTGCCTCCATAGGCTGGACTTGAACCTGTGGCCCTGCTTGCAGAGACCACAGAGGTGTCCACCAAACTATCCGCTGCCCTACGGCACCTCCACACATTTACACACGTTTCTTTTAGTGCTTTTAAGTGTGGTTTCTGGATAACATGATTCAGAGTAAAGCAGGGGGATATGAACCCACAACCTTTGGATCATGTGGACAGTGTCTTAACACAGTGCCATGCTGCCTACTACCAATGTGGCAATGTGTGTGCCTAAGAATGATATGAGGCTAGTTGTTATAGTGCAGAGAACACATTTCACGTATGTGCATAACAGTATATATACATATGAGCTTGACCTTTTCATCATCAGAGGACAACAGGATTGGAACAGATGTTTTCACATCTCAGTATATTATTGTGGGATCGTTAAGGCGATCACACTAATGTAACCTTCACTATTTCTTTATTCTTTATTCCCCCCGTTTTTGACCCCTAAATAGTCCTTCATACTTTTAGCTACAGACACCGTGCCTACTTAGGACATATCGGCTACCATTTGATTTTTTAAAAATAATTAGTACTCTTAGAGATAATTCACTTTTAATTGCTAAAGAAATCCCATTCATTTCAATGGGGAAATGCCATTTAGCTACAGTGGAGCCTAGCAACCACCTATTATACCCTAGCAACCAGCACACTGTGTATGTGTTTACCTTGCTTAGCTGTCACTCTGGATCAATCTGGGAACCCATCGCCAACTGAAAATGAAAAACAGCGCCCTCTGCTGTTTGTTCTATGTCTGTTGGCTCTGGGCGGACGATAACGTAACACCAGAGCACAAGGAAACCGGTGTTTGTGATGCGCCTTCAGCGCATCACTTCCGGTTGGTGCGACTATGTTTTCATTCCCACTAACAATATTTCTACACGGAACACTAACACCACTTCTCCCAGAGAACATGGATCGTTTTGGTTATAAGCCCACTTGTTTCTATGATGAAAGAGTAAGTTAAAATGTGAATATATTTCCGTGGTTTTGTCTGCTCCGCGGACGCTATTGTTAAATTAGTTTCGGTTTGTTTCGAGGGGGAAAGATCGACGGACATGTGAATCCCGCCCACTACATGTGATTGGGTAAAGCGCGGCCTACTTCCTGATCTGAATGCGCACTCGTTATGACGAACCTCCCCGACAGATTCCAACGCAGTGCAGAAGCTGTTCTTGAGAGATTACTCTGGATTAACAGCGTCTGATAAATGCCTAAATTCTAAAGTTTACATTCCCAAATAACTTCTGGTTTGGTGGATTTAATGCGGCACCATTTCCCCCAGATGAGCCGCGAGTCGACAGACAACTGCAGCAGGAAGCCACGGTCGGTACTTTTTGTGATTTTGTGTAGCTTTTGCACATCAATAAGATGATGGGCTTAATGTGGCGCTATGCAGCTGTCACTGTGCACAAACAAATTAAACAAGCTCCCAGTGGACCTATTTACACGCTGTGCTTAGATTCTCCTTGCCTTATCTCCATATTTAAACTTTTGTATTTTTTTTTCATAAATTAACGCCCTACTTGATCATACTGAGCGTTGCACAAGTGTTATAAAAAAATAAAAATAACAATACATGTCATCAAGAAATACAAACACTATGTACAAAAGAGATGGGCCAATTACATGTACTTCCCCTTGTGGTTTCCTGATGTTTTTTCAGGCCAATTTTGAAAGAAACCAGTGATACACATACTTTAATGGATGATGACCGGGCAGAGTAGTAGAATGAGAATTCCCCCATGTTTGTTCTGTGGCTGTCGCTCACTTAGTTAGAAGTAGTTAGACAGGTATGAGAGTATGAGCGTAAGGTTTTACGTACTGTATGTACCTAATTGTATTGTCTCTTTGACTATCTTAAATGCCAACCCCTTACCTCAGGCCTTCTACCCTGCAGTGGTGTAAAGTAACTAAGTACATTTACTCAAGTACTGTACTTAAGTACAATTTTGAGGTACTTTTACTTTACTGGAGTATGTCCATACTTTTACTTCTACTCCACTACATCTCAGAGACAAATATTGTACTTTTACTCCACTACAATTATTTGAAAACTTTAGTTAGTAGTTACTTTGCAGATATACATTATTAAATTATAAAACATACATTAACCACTTTAGCACTATTTTATACCTAGGCTATTTGAAAATAGCCGATCTACAAGCTCGCGACACATTGTGAGCTTGTAGATCTGCTATTTTCAAACATTTCAGTACATTTACACTTTTACTCAAGTAAATTTTGAATTCTGGACTTTTACTTGTAACGGAGTACTTCTATATTGCAGTATTGATACTTTTACTTAAGTAAAACATTTCAGTACTTTTTCCACCGCTGCTACCCTGAGCCATCCCAAACTAGCAAAGTGTGTTGGAATTATAGGCGGATCATGGGCTTAAGGCATAGAAGTAGTCGAATCAGTTTGTAGTTAATTTTCTAGTTCATATTGAGTTTGACGTTGAGTGAAAAATCTAACTCAAAAGAGACAGTCAGTAATAATACATGAGACAATAATCAGCTGATCCTCACCGCTGTCTTTCTTGCAGCTAATATCCATAAACGCATTATGGTAGATGCATGAAGCAATAAAGTGATAATTGCGATTCAAAACGGATATGGAAATACTGACATCTTTGTTTTAATGGAAAAAAATCCGTCAACAACAGAGGGCCACCGCAGCCATTAATGGGATTGTCTCTGTGCCAAACTAAATGGGTGCTGTCACAGAGATGTCCTAATGTCCTCCATCACTGTCCGTAGCAACGCTCATCACACCGTCTCTGTTGGGTGGAAACCTCATATGTCCGAAACTGTTACTTTTCAGGATTCAAATTCCCAAAACAGCAAAAAGCAGCAGATCTACAAGCTCGAAACGCGCCGCGTTTCGCGCCGCGTTTCGAGCTTGCGGATCAGCTACTTTTGATGCTTTTGTGTGACGCTGTAGTATGATCAAGTAGGGCATTGATTTACGAAAAAAAAAAAAAAAGTTAGAATATGGAGATGAGAGGTTTCCGCCCCGACAGCAAAAATACAAGCTGCATCCAAGGGCAAGCTCTGTACGTGACTACAGTACATGTTTTGAGTATCTCGTTTCTGTCGGTACTCCAGCACTGTAACTCAAGTACACATTTTTGACACAGCAACTTTTACTCGTAGTTGAGTAATATTTGACCAGGGAGTATCTATACTTTGACTCAAGTACTGGAGGTTGAGTAGTTTGTCCACTGCTGGGCAAGTGGCAGTAAGTGGCCCAACTAAGTACACAGAGAAGGTCATTTGCTGGCAATCTGCCGTCCATTTGCAGGACTGTAGTACATCACTCCTCCTGGGCTGTGCCGTCACCAGTGGCGAAACAAAGTACTCAACTCCAGTACTTGAGTCAGAGTATAGATACTCCTAGTCAAATATTACTCAACTACAAGTGAAAGTTGCTCTGCCAAATTTGTACTTGAGTTAAAGTACTGGAGTGTGTTTCAAAAATGTACTAGTATTCAAAAGTAGAAGTATATTTACATTTTTATATCAATGCCTTTCTGTATTAAAATACTGTATAGAATTTTTCCCCAACATTTTTCCTTATTTCTTTTTTTATATCAATAATAGTGAAAATAGCTGATCTACAAGCTCACAACATGTGTCGGCGTTGTGAGTTTGTAGATCTGCTATTTTCAAAAGATTTGTCTACATATTGCACTTGTGAAATGGGACATTCTGCATAATGAGTACTTTTACCTTTGGCACTTTAAGTATATTTTGATGCCAATACTTTTGTACTTTTACTCAAGTAAATAATGTCAGTACTTTTTCCACCACTGCCCAAGTCACAGACAAGGTCATTTATACTGGCAATCTGCCGTCCTTTTTTTGGGGGGGGGCCGAGCACTCCTCCTGGGCTGTCCTGTGCCGTCACACAGAGACCATCGTCCCTGACCTCTGTGGACCAGGGACACAGCTTGTCTGTCACACCCAGAGATGGCACACTCTATAGGGGCACCGAGATACAGAGCAGCTGGCATCATGGCATCCTGATGGCTGCCTGGTTGGTGGCTCCTTGCCAGAGCTGTGTGCTTACTGTACTCGACAGGATTCAGACACACATGAAGAGCCCTCAGCCAGACAATGGTGGAAGAAGTTCTCAGATTATTATTATTATTGTAAAAGTAAAAACGTCAACGTAGCAATACCACAATATAAAAAACTTGTATTAAAAGATAAAAAGTCCAGTACAAAGGTATTAAAAATATCAAAATGTACTGAGTCTATGGAGACTAAATGTTTGAAGAATGTACAGTATCAAACTTTTTCAAAAATAGCAGATCTACGAGCTCACATTTGAGTTTGTAGATGAATGGCTGTTGTCACCATGACTCAGCCATAACCATATAGTTCCCAATGCAGCTACGCCCACATATTGTCTAACCTCAATGTGTCGTCATGGCATCAGGCGCAAACAAATCAGTCAGCTCCATAGTATGGGCACAAATGGGGTTTGCCCATATATGGGCATATACTGATGACATCACGATCTCCATGTATGGGAATAAAAGGGACAAGGGCTAACAGATACAGAGATCTCCATATATGGGCATATTGGTCGGATCGGTACCTCTAATCTAAATCTGCTAAGTAACTAGTGATTAAAGTTGTAGTGAGTAAAAAAGTATACTATTTGCCTCTGAGATGTAGTGGAGTAGTAGTACTTTAGGCTACTTAAGTATAAAGTATAATAAAAAAAATATTCTTAAGTAAAGTAAAAGTACCCCAAACTTGTAGTCAAGTACAGTTACTTTCCACCAGTGCATCCAGGATACTTGGCCATCGAGATCAATGATTCTCAAATGGTCCAGGTGTACCTTGGGGTTTGGTGATGAACACACACACACACACACACACACACACACACACTCTTTTCCTTACCTCATTGTGACCTGTATTTTGCTTTCAAATTTCAAATACATTCTTGGATAGTTTTTTTAATACTATATATTTCTTCAGTAAATGCAGATGTTTGTCAACTTTTATTTGGAAAAGATATTTTAACATATTTTAACAAAGAAAAATGGAGATAATAGGGTTCTGACCGACAGCAACGGTATACCTTTACCACAGACAGTTGCAGCTTTTGTCTTTTTTCTTCCAGACTTTCCTCTCACACTACACCTCCCGTCAGCACAACGAATGAATGCTCCACCAGGGAGTCTCACCGCAATCTGTAGTTTTAATGCAAGGATTTTCTTCTTTTCCCCCCCAGTTCCTGAACAGCACAGATCGCTGTGTGAGGTAAATACAGCACAGCTTAACAATCTCATCCCCATATGTTCCCCTCAGTCAGTATGTCTTACTGAGGCTTTAGGCCAATCTGGTTGTTATTTAACTTTTCAGCTTCATCATTTCAGTGTGCTGTATTTCAGTGATCCTCAACCTGTTTAATGATAATATAACATTAATATAATATATTGACTCTGTCGGGTGGAAACCTCTCTAAAACTGTGACTTTTCAGGATTCAAATTCAAAAATAGCAAAAGTAGCAGATAAAAGACAATCTTGAGCTTGCAGATCTGCTACTGTTGATGCTTTTGTGTGACGCCGTAGTATGATCAAGTAGGGCGTTAATTTAAGAAAAAACAACAACCTGGCAACAATATATAAATGCAGAATTTTGTTTCTTTAACACCTTTAAAAAGGTTCCCCACCCCACAAATTGATAGGTATTTGTCTGTGGACCCCCATCTGAATTTATTTTGGCCCAGGGACCCCCCAGAAGAGACGATTTGTGTAAAAAAATAAACAGCACTTTTGTTGGTGCACTTAGATAGCGCCTTTATCCAAGGCGCTTTACAATGTGAATTGCACACACACACACACACACACACACACACATTCACACCGACGGCAGAGGAAACCATTGAAGGCACGCTCATCGGGAGCAATTAGGGGTTCAGTGTCTTGCTCAAGGACACTTCGGCACTATAACTCTGGGGGAGCCCGGGATCGATCTGGTTTCCCAAGCGGCCGCTCTTTTACCTCCTGAGCCACTGCTTAACAACAACACAAACCTTCTCTTATGGGGGTCCCTGGCTGGCACAAAATGTTTTCAGATGGGGGTCCACTGCTGAATACATAATAATTTTGGGGTCCTTGACATGAAAAGGTTTGAGAACCACTGCGATAGACAAGGCCTTAACCCATTCAATCGGGGAACGCATCGTTGTCATTTTAGATGTCTTTGGCTATTCAAAAATAGCAGATCTACAAGCTCATGAGCTTGTAAATCAGCTATTTTTTTTAAAAATCTTGAACATTTGTGCAAATCTTTGAATATATATATACATTTTTAACTCAAATATTTGCTCCTGGGGGTCCCTGGAACAAAATATTTTGAGATGAGGGGGTCCGCGGCCAAATACATATCATTTTGGGTGGTCCTTGACATGAAAAAGTTTGAGAACCATCGATATATAGCAACATAAGTAAACAATAAATTAAAATGTAATTAAAAAAAACTGTTAGGATTTAGAAGACATTTGTAGAATCCCCAGAAGCAAAGATTTGAGTTAAAAAAACATAGATTTGCAAAAATTGTCACGATTTCATTTTTTTTTAAAGGAGATCGACAAGCTCATAACGCGGCACTCTGTGCCATGCTATGAGCTGAGATCTGCTATTTTTGAACAGCCTAAATGATAAAATAATGGTTAAAGCAAAAAATATAAAATGACACTATGCGTTCCCGGATACGTGTGTATCCATTTACAAATCCCACATGAAGCACTTTGTTACTTTTCCCCCTCTTTTTTATTTCTTTATTTTGGGGCGTGACCATACATATTAACGCAGCATCAAAACTACAGCAGTACAACAATATAAAGTGCATACACACATAGAACCTAAGAATATTTAAGTAAACAGTGAACTCTATTGTGCACAATACAAGCTGCACATTAAACTGTAAAAGTAAAATTCACTAACTATACTATTTCCTGGACTCAACATTCTCATTGTCAAAGTTGCGCGGTGCAAGAATACACAGGCCCAGCAAGCTATAAGAAAATGAATGACTTCTAGCCAAACTCTGCAATGCACATGGGGTCTCGAGTTTACGGCTGATTATTTGGCTAAAGATTAGATCTTTTTTTTCACTCCCTTTTAGTCTGGTTTTTGTTCCGTGGGGGGAATCGGGGGCTCCGGCAGGCTGGGATGACCAGTGCTATTCATCCAGCTCTTTCTCGAGAGAAAATGATTAATTTCTACTCCTTTTTTGTCTGCTTGGAGGAGCCCCTTGTTGATTGCCGGGCAGATACCAGGATAGCAGGACACCGTGGGGCTCAATGAGCTGAGTGTGCATGAGAGACGAGGGGAATTCTCCAATTACTCGCTTCCCGCTGCCAGATTCCTGCCATGATATCTCCTCTCCCCCCGCGATCCGGCACCGGGGAGTGTGTGAAATGCAAAACTACCTTATCCAGAGAACCACACAGTGCATGCTTCCTCACCGGGCTGCTTCCATGCATCCAGATTGAACACATCAGTAAGGGTGCCATGCCAACTAATCGATTCATAAAAATATATATATCGATAATCTTTAATAAAATAATCAATTTATTATCGATATCCCTATTTTGGTGTCAGTATAGGCGAAAAGGTTCCGAAAACGACTTTACATTTTCTGAAAGATTTTTTTTAAATCTACAAATTCACAATGCGTCGCGATGCGCGGTGCTCTAAGCTTGTATGACTGCTATTTTCTTTTTTCTTTAAACTTTCTGCAAACTTTAGATGCCAATCTTAGCCAATCAGGGTAGAATATGAGGAATCGGACAGATCCGTACATGACTATAGAGATAATGTGCACCGATTTGCGTGATGTTTGGTCTGTATCTGTATGAGTAAAATAAAAAATCGGCCTCCTGGTGGCGCTATAAAAGGCTGATGTGAAAAATGCAGGTTAGAGGTTTTTCCTCTAGGGAGTGTGCGCGCAAAGTTTCACGCCGATCGGTCCAGTTATAGTTAAAAACGCAAATCAGCGCCAGACGCAAGTGGAAAGTTGCATACCGTAGTGCAGCTTTAAGTACAGTAAGTAAATGTAGTTAGTACTGTCCACCACCGGTGGTTTGCTCAGAGGCACAGCGGGTGAGCCTCCCCACTAACACTGCTGAGAGAGGATGACAGTGAAGAATGATATGATTCTGTCCTCCCTGCTCTGATCCTGAAGAAAGGCTGGTGAAGCTGAAACCGTGGCAAATCAAAAGAGAAAAGCATACGGAGCAGGAGCGTTGCCACACATTTATTTCCCTTTACTTATCAGTGAATAATATGTCGTCGCTGTCGGGGCAGAAAACTCTTATAAAATGTTTTGTGTTACTACTACTTGATCATACTACAGCGTCAGCTTCACAAAAAATGGCCCCTTATGGGTGTGTAACTCTGAGAGTATACAAATGGAACCAAATGGACCCATAAGGGTCCATTTGGTTCTCTCAGAGTTATGGGGGTCCTTGAAATTAAAAGGTTTGAGAACCACTGTGCTACACTAAATGGAACAGAGCCTTCATTAGTATCATTGGTAACACCTGTGAAGGAAGTGAGGAAGAGGCTCAATCCCTTTCAAATATGGTTGCTGTGCATAGAGCCTATTGAGATGACACTACTGTGCATACGAGACGACACGCAGAGTGACGCAAAACGTGTCACATAGGCCCCGCCCGTCACATTTCCCAACCCGGAAGAAGGGATGAAAAAGGGAGTATGCGCTGGGTGAGCAACTCCATACAAGTGAATGGGTGGGGATTTGCGGTGCCCTCTCTATTATTTTTTTTAACTCTATGCTAATGCTACTTTTGAATTTGAATCCTGAAAAGTAACAGTTTTGGACATGATGAGGTTTCCACCCGACAGAGACGATGTGATGGTAATAATAACGGTAAAAGCTAGCGGGGTAACAGTTCATAAAGTGCACCCTTAGGGCCACAAGGGGGCATAATGCCTTCCATGTGTTGGTTTCTATCTGCACACGCTCCTGGTGAAGTTTAATCTAATCAGTGGTGAATTATTATTATTATTATAGTTTTTTTTCCTGAGGCTATGGAGATGCTGTTTGCTGATTTCTTCTCTTTTTCTTTTCCAAAGCAGAAGTAATAAATGATGTGGAGCAATACTATTACAGTATTGGTTAAGTGGTCAGATGGGTGGGCCAACTCATTTTTCACGGTTTTAAATAAAAATACAAAGCCTTTTTTTTTTTTTCAGATTTGTTTTTTAACATTAATATCATATTATCTATAAAATCAGTGTTTCGACAATTATTTGGGGGCCCACTTGCAATATCCTCACGGCCCACAGGTGGGGAATCGCTGACATACAGGCAAATAATATAAACTGTAAAATCCTGAGTGTTAATTTAACTCTGAGAGTGTATAAATGTAACCAAATGGACCTTTACTTACTTACGTCTTAAACCCTATACATAGTCCTTTGACTGGAGTCCCCTCAGGGCTCTATAATAGGCCCCCGCCTTTTTTTACCCCTCGACACCAAATCACTCTTTGCAGAAAATTGCCAATTGTTCCTTCTCAGGGTTACAAATGGACAAATGAACACTGAGGATTCTTACTGTATAGCCAACGTATTGGGACCATTCATAGCCATTGATTTTCCTTTGCTGTGTCTTTGAAATGGATTGAACACCAAATGATACACATATTAGACCGAGCAATCGATTGTGAGAATAATCTTGGGCCTTATAGAATAGAAAATGTATTCGTTATTTGGTATTTACCTCAATAACATGCTTATAGTCTTTACTCGTGTACAGCAGTACTCTCAACCCCAGTACTTGAGTCAAAGTATAGATACTGGTCAAATATTACTCAACTACATAAGTCAAAGTTTCTCCGTCAAATGTATACTCGAGTTGAAGTACTGGCTTAGTATTCAAAAGTACATGAAATACTTAAAGGACGACTTCACCCATTTTCAACCTATCTTCATATAATAGGCCCTCATTAATGCTCATGATAAAATGGTACAATTTTTTTCTACTTGGTCTGTGTCTCATAGGAGGACTGTGGACAGTCCAGAAACCTGTCTACCAGTGACATCATCATTAGGCAGGATTTTTTTTTTTCAACAAGATTTAAAACATTTTATTTAGATTTGTATTAACGCGAGAACAATGGCTTCTATTATTGCATTGCAACTTTCCAGGAATACAAAGCCTGCAGTTTCTATTAGCTTGGATTCCCCATCGATGATGTCACTTTTTTTTTTTGTATATAATTTTTATTTTTCCATGCTCCCCCCCCTTTTTTGTACATATATTTTTTAAATGCTTTTTTTTGTACATAGTGGTATTTTTTCTGTATTATCTGTATTTTCATGTTGATTTTTGAACTGTTTGGTTGCTACTATATATGTCTATGAAATTAACTCAAGGACCCCAACGGAAACAAGTCCGCAAGGACTTTTTTGGCCGGACCTTTTAGACAAAAGCATTATTAATGTAACTGTGTTGTTTTACATTCTTTTGCCTAATAAAAAATTCAATCAATCAATCAATCAATCAATCAATCAATCAATCAAAAAACTGGTAGACGGGTTTCTGAACTGTCCACAGCTCTCCTATGAGACACAGACTGAGTAGAAAAAAATTGTATCGTTTTATCATGAGCATTAGTGAGGACCAATTATATGAAGATAGGTTGAAAATGGGTGAAGTCGTCCTTCAAGTATTCAAAAGTACAAAAAACACACGTGCGCGGCCGAATGCATATCAATTGGGGAGTTCCTTATGAAAAAGACACACATAAATGGTGTCATCTTATAATGAGCATCAGCGAGGACCAATTGTATAAAATGGGTGTAAAATGGCCTTTTAAGACAATAATAGCAGTACTTTGAAATGAGTGCACTGTACAAACATGGCCTACATGCATCCCACAGCAGTTCCCACAGCCAAACTGGCGGTCCCCACATTTATTTTGGGGGGGTCCCCAGATGATTCGCTTAAAGGGCAAGACCACTTTGGTAGAGGTCTGGGTTGTGCAGTTACCTCTCCATGATGTAACTCCAAAGGTGGGCAAGAAATCTAAAATAATTGCTCCATTGATTAGAAATTGATAATTCAAAAATATGCTCCTCATTGACTTACATTGTAGTGAAACAACTCTCAAAGTCACTCCACCGATAGGCCTACCTCAAAATTTTACTTAAGTACAGCACTCGAGTAAATATACTTATTACTTTAAAAAGTACAGTACTTGAGTACATTTACTCAAGTACTGTACTTAAGGACAATTTTGAGGCACTTTTACTTTACTAATTGTATTTCCAATTGCCTATACTTTTACTTCTCCACTACATCTCCGAGGCAAATGTTGTACTTTTACTCCACTACAATTATTTGAAAACTTTAGTTACTAGTTACTTTGCAGATATAAATGATTACATTATAAAACATACATTAACCACTTTAGCCCCATTTTATACCTAGGCTATTTGAAAATAGCCGATCTACAAGCTCACAACGCGTCGCATCGCGACGCGTTGTGAGCTTGTAGATCTGCTATTTTCAAACATTTTAGTACTTTTACTTTTGGTACTTGAAGTACATTTTGATACCAATACTTTTGTACTTTTACTCAGGTACATTTGAACACCAGACTTTGACTTGTAACAGAGTACTTCTACATTGCAGTATCGATACTTTTACTTAAGTAAAACAGTTGAGCGCTTTTTCCACCAATGGTTACTTTACACCACTAGTCAACAGCTAACAAGTCAGTTATTTTTTATTTTATTTTTTTCCATAACCATCCTATCATTACAAATACCATTTTCACAAGGAGCTTTTTTCAGCTGAACCCCTCAGTGATTCACTCAACATGGAGCAGCAGAAACAGCTCCATTTCAGAAGGGGGCACTGTTGCACCACAGCAGCAACCTAACCCATAAGCGTTTTCCGTGGGGCCTGGGCCTTTTTCCCCCCCCTTCTTCTTCATGAAACCCTTTTGATATTTATGGCGTGCTTTGTGTGAGTTTGGTCGATGCTTTTTGTCTGGGGTGTGCTTGGTAGAAGCCTCTATTTTGACATCAGCATTTTAGGAGTGTGCATTTTTAATGCCTCCACGAGAGGTTCCTAACCCAAACTCCCTGTTATTGGCTTGAAGAGGCTTAAATGCTTAATTTATGCGCTTTAAATGCTTAATTTAACGGTGTCGCGTGGGATGAAATCAGCCGATCTACAAGCTCACAACGCACCACGGAATGAGATGCGTTGTGAGCTTGTAATGTGAATCGCCTATTTTCGGCACGTATAAATCTACAGACAGTTGCTTCTACAGGGATGATGACAGCAGCTCCTGATCTGATGTCGTGGTCCACCGTTCCGTATTTATTCACCATAACACAATGCCATCAATCAAAACCTAATATGGACCCAAAGTTTATTTGAAGACCATCTGTCCGCAGCACTGGATTCAACATGACTATCAATCATAATGCGTATGCTTATAGTATCATTACTATTCATGAAATGTCTCATTTGTTATGCGGACGGCCTATAGTCAAAAATCTAATGTCATTCCGCTGGCAACACTTTTTACTTTCTAAATTTCTATGTCAGGCAGAAGAACCTGGGAACTTAAACAACAAGGGACATTTTCCTTAGACAACAGAGATACTTGGGCTGATCATGTCTGCTCAATCAACTGATATACTGTACAAGCATTCCACTGCTTCTCTTCAGTATCCATAACCACATACATCCTATATAATGCATTGCCCGAAGTCCCCCAGGGTCTATGTATAGGCCCCCTCCTTTTTTCCCCTCTGCACCAAAAATATGGCAATCTACTTATGTGGTTACGTGGTTAAATGTAACAGGGCGCCAGATAAGGGACAACTTCAGATATTTTCACACAGTAGACTACTAGTCCATATCTAGACATCAATGAGTTGATTTTTAAAAATGATTATAGAGAGGTTCACGAGAGGTTCACCATAACTGCTGAAAAAGCAGAGTATGAACTATGAAGAGTCATGAAATCACAAATTGAGGAACGTTTGAAGTTCCTCAAGTACATATATTGCATTGACTGTGCTTGGTATAATATTGGCCTATAAATGGACATTGTAAATGTCTCAATTTCAAAACCAGCTACTTGCAATTGTCTGGAAGGCTCTCTGCTGTGATATTAAATGTATATTGATGATATAAGTATCCTTGTATTTGTTTATATACAGAGCTTGGGTGAGTTTTACCAGGGTGGATCTTCTTCCACTCTTGACTTCACAAAATGTTATTTATTGTTTATGAGAATGTCGCAAGTAAATGTTTTTCCACATTATCTTTATTTACAGCATGTAAAACGATCTGTTGGCCTGTACTGACGATTTAAGCCTAATTTATGATCCGTGTGATGGTATCACGCGCAGAGTGTATAGCAGACCTATACAAGCTCACGATGCAACACATCCACAACATGTTTTGAGCCAATTCTCTGCACGCTCTCAAGTATGACATCGTCTCTGTCGGGTGGAAACCTCATACAGTATGTCCAACACTGTTACTTTATAGGATTCCAATTTTAAAAATAGCAAAAGTAGCAGATCTACAAGCTCAAAACGCGTCGCGAACGGATCTACTACTTTTGATGCTTTTGTGTGACGCTATGTAGGGTGTTACGAAAAAACACAAAAAGTTAAAATATATGGAGTTTCTGCCCGATAGCGACGGAATCGAGCTTTACACTGCTCGGTGTGACAAGCACTTTTAGTTTCTCATTCTCTGCAATGAGTGGGCAGGATAGACAGATGCAGAGGTTGGCGGGTTGGACCTACAGTAGGTCACCTATCGGGCGGCACAGCAGAATGGGATAGAAAGGGAGAGGGTGTGAATTTCAATCCTGATATTTAATTGAGAAATCCTTCATTAGCATAGACTTAACCAATTCACTCCGGGAATTTTAGAATTACAGATATACAAGCTATGAGCTTGTAGATCTGCTATTTGTTTTGAAAAATCTTTCAAAATATATTCTTTTAAAGCAAATATTTTTAACTCAAATCTTTGCTCTTGGGGATTCTACAAATGTCTAAACTTATGTTGCTACAATATCAGTGGTTCTCAAACTTTTCATGTCAAGGACCACCCAAAATGATATGTATTTGGCCGTGGACCCCCATCTCAAAATATCTTTGTTCCAGGGACCCCCACCAGAAGCAAAGATTTGAGTGAAAAATGTATATTCAAAGATTTGCACACATTTTCACGATTTTTTTTCTTCAAAAATAGCAGATCTACAAGCTCATAGAGCTTGTACATCTGCTATTTTTGAATAGCCAAATCAATCTAAAAATGACGCAGATGCGTTCCCGGATTGAATGGGTTATGTGCTGATTTATGCCGACAGTTCCGAATCACAGGTGGTCCGATGCCCCCCTCCCCTGCCACCCGGGCGAGGCTCATTTCGACGAGGGAAGTGTGACAAGGGGAGATAATTATACGCCATGTTTCCCAGAGAACGAGCCCTTTTCAGAGGAGCCCAGAAAAACCGCCAAACGCGGCGGTGTTGAGGTTACCGAAGGAGCACTTTGGGCTGAGTTTTATGACGTGATGATGGGAAGGAGAATGGAGGCACGGATGAGAGCGTTGAGCATGGGGAAGTCACTCTTAGACAGCACATCATATCACATACTGTCTGGAATATCATGCGAGCCATATTCAATTAGTTTAAAAAATAGCCAATCTGTTATAGTACAGTATGCTCACAGCGTATCGCGTTGTGAAAGTTGGAAAGTTTTTGACAATTTTGCCTGTAATGATATGCCCAAAATAGGGACAGTATAGGATGAAAGTGGTTAAAAGAGGTATGTTTTTGTAAAAAAGAAAGAAGATATTGCAAAAAATATATATATATTCGATATACTATATATTCCTATCGTAATCATTGCTATGCGGATTGTTTGTTTCTCCAGCTCTTTAGTAAAGGAAAATACATTTTCAGGTCGGGATACGAATTTCATCCGGTCAGGAGAGAGAACTGTTCATGGATCAGCTTCAATTTTATATTGTTTCAATTCCTGTTTTGCCTGTTAACTTTTTTTTATTTAATCACTCCAAATTTCACTTCTTTATCCTGTATTCTGTATCCTATATGAGTTATCTCTCCTGATTATATACAACTAGTATCCAACCTGAAATTGTATCATAAACTAGAAAAAGTGCTCCTCGGAGCACAGGTCTCCGCCAGGTCAGGTAGGATAGTGTGGGGCAGCATTGTTGGGAATTCGCCAATCAGGCTGGACTGTGAAAAATCTGGCGGATCGGACGGATCCGTCTTGATCAGTTGACTACAGAGATCATGTGTACCGATTTGCGTGATGTTTGGATAAAATCTGAAGGAGTAATATAAAAAAATGAGTTTTATATAAATTGGCCTCCTGGTGGCGCTATAATAGGGCAATGTTGAAAGGGTGGCATTTGTTCGTCAACGTAGTGCAAATGTGTGTGCAAAGTTTCACCGCAATCGGACGCTGCGTTCATGATTTGCAACATTTTGTTCAAAACGGACCACTCCGGCAAACTTTAGATGTCAATCTTAGCCAATCAGGATGGAATATGAAAAATCAGATCAGTCTTGATCACATGACTATAGAGATCATGTCTACCGATTTGCGTGAAATTTGGATAAAATGTGAAGGAGTAATATGATAAAATGTGTTTTATATACACACTGCTATAAAATTGCAGATGTGAAAAATGCAGGGCAAAGGTTTTTCCCTGACCTCTAGGGAGTGCACATACAAAGTTTTACACAGATCGGTGCAGTTATAGGCAAAAACAGTAATCGGCAAGTTATAGCGCCACCATGAGGCTGATTTGAAAATGTTGAAATGGCATTTCTTCCTCGGCATAGTGGTAATGTGCGTGCAAAATTTCACGGAAATTGCATGCTGTGTTCATGATTTGAGGCATTTTGTTCAAAACGGAGCATGCACTCCTGCAAACTTTGGAAGCCATTTTTAGCCAATCAGGATAGAATCTGAAAAATCTGAAAGACCTGTTTCGTGTAATGACTATAGAGATACTGTGTACCGATTCGCGTGACGTTTGGGCAAAATCTGTAGGAGTACTGTCAAAAAAATTGTTTAGCAAAAAGCGGCCTCCTGGTGGCGCTATAACAGGCCCATGTGAAAAATGTGGGGCAAAGGTTCTGAATTGGCATCCAGGGAGTGTGTGCACAGTTTCGCTGCGATCAAGCCAACGGTGCCGGAGATTACCTGTTCACAGACGGACACACACACGGACAGTCGTACACAGACGGACGGACGGACAGGGTGCAAAACATACTCTCTCGCCATGCCTTTCGGCCTGGCGGAGACAATAAATAGAAATGTATTAAAAAATACCACTTACACCCCCTTCAACTGCTCCATGACATAATGTTCCCATCAATACTTTTGTTTCTATTCGGCCTCATTCATGGTTTTATATCGAGGTAGATATTTATCAGAATTTCAGGAGAAGGACATCACCTTCTAGTCCCTTCCATTCTCCTATATAAATGCTCTCCTAACCCTCTCACATTCACATTCCTCCCATCCTGCTACCCAACCAATGGCTCCTACTCTTTACTGTCCGTAGGGCCTGAGGGGGTTGGACGTGCCTGGCAGCTATAGCACACTCCCTACATAGAGCTAGTGGTTGGACAGTAACGGAGTAAATGTACTTGAGTTTCTGTTTGTGTTTCTTTGGGCTATTCAAAAATAGCAGATCTACAAGCTCATAGCGCGGCACCACGCTGTGAGATCGCTGCGCTGTGAGATCGCTGTGAGATTTACAATCTCTACAATGTTGTGAGATCTACAATCTCACAACATTTTCAAAGTAAAAAGGCTTGTACATCTGTTATTTTCAGGGGAAGAAAATGTAAAAAATGTAATGACAGTTTTGCATATTGAGTACTTTTACGTTGGTACTTTAAATATATTTTGATGCAGTCTACATTAAATATCTTTGGCCGAACTACAAGCTCACATTTGGGTCATGCTGTGACGCATTGTGAGCTTGTAGATCTGCTATTTTCTGCGAGAGCTTTCCCCAGAATCTGGATGCTGGGGTATGGTATAAAAAAAGAAAGAAAAAGACTTCCTCCACCACTGCATGCAGGTGTCATCCACACTTAGTTTACTTTCTGGCTCACATCTGCAGACACTCACAAAGTTGTTGAGAAGTGCATCCGGAACTCCAGTGACAGTTGGAGGCGAGGCGGGGAGTGGTACTTCACTTGTTTGCCTGAGAGCCCATCCTATCGCTTCACTTCCCCGTTGGATCGAAAGCACTCCATGAGTTATATATATATATATATATATATATATATATATATATATATATATATATATATACACAGTACATACACATACATACGTTGAAGTCGGGGCAGAAACCTCATATCTCCATATTCTAAACTAGTGAAAACTAGTGAAAAAAAACTTGTGAAAATAGCTAAACTATAGTGAAAATAGCCGACCTACAAGGCCAGTGTGTGGCCTTGTAGATCGGCTATTTTCACAACTTTTGATTTTTTTTAATAGAGAAAGCAAGTTAAGTGTTTCTGTGGGTTTTTTAATGAACACTGAACCAATGACAAGCTTTCCACATAACCACCAAACCAAAATAACCACATTAGGATCCACTGGAACAGAAGTTCTTTTTCCACCCCATTTCCTGAAAAAGTAACCGGCTTTGGAGTCTTGAACATACTGTACAAGGTTTTCCATCCGGCAGAGCGACGACGGCGCATACATACACTACATCTCACCCTATGGGACGTTGTGGGGGAAAGACTCAACCCGTGTGCCTGAGACAGATGGCGTGTTGAAGGAGGGGCGGAGGACCGGATGAGACCATGAGCCCCCGAAGCGGTTTGAAGAACATAACGAAGCGATCAAAGAAGTCCTGACACGGGGTGTGAGACGGTGTCAGAGGAGGAGTGGCATGGTTTAAATAAGAATGAGATCACCAGCTGGCTGCCATAGCGTTGGGGGGAATGGGGACATGTACGGCGGTGGGGGAAGGAAGGGAGGGAGGTCTCGGTGACAATTCAATCCGGACCGCCGCTCACATATTTCACGTGACAGCCCCCCCCCCCCCCCTTCCTCCCTCCCTTCGGTGACAGCTCCAGTCTTCGACACTTCGTCCTCAATTTCAACTTCTCATTACTCTCAATCTGCAGACTGGAGGGTGAAGTCTCCAACGAATTTAGTAAGTTCACGCGTTCACCAATTTACAGTACGCACGCTTTGCTTTCCGTGCTGTACGGTTGCTGCGAATGTAGTCAGTCAAGCCAGCCTATCTCGGGCACTGATGGCCTATTGGTTAAGGCGCATATACCACTATAGGCTCAAATGCAGCCTGACAGCGAGTTGCCGGTTGGATTCCCCAGCTGAGTGTCACTCCCTGTCTCTCTCTCCCAATTTCCTGTCCTGTCTTCACTGTGCAGTCTGTGCTATCCAAATAAATAAAAGGCAGAAAAGCCATAAAACATATTAAAAAAGCCTGACTATCTCTTCCACAATCATGGAATGCTACAGAGAGTAGCTGTTATTCCACCCGCGGTTAAAGTTGAGAACAGGAAGTTGTCGACTGCTCTTCAGACCCGGAAGGGTGTTCGACCAATCACGGCATGACGCAGTGTTCACAAAAAAAAATATTTAACCCATTTAGGGTCATTACAGACGGGAAGCGGTGGACGCGGGCGTTACTGCTCGGATCAGCGAGGATCGCGCCGCGATCATTGTTGTTTTGTCCTCCTGCGCGGTGCGAGGAAAAAAAACAGCTCACAACAATCCAGCTCTTTCCGCCCGTGTGCGTGTACACAAACGAGCACGAGAATTTCATGGGACCGCGCCTGCCTGTCTCACCGCCCCTCAACTTCTCTGCGCGTCCCAAATAATCGCCCGCCTCTCATTGAAAATTAATTACATAGGTGCGTCGGCCGAGACTGGGAACGCATCTGTGTCATTTTTAGATTTCTTTGGCTATTCAAAAATAGCAGATTTTTCAAAAAAGTTTGCAGATCTACAAGCTCATAGCACGGCACTCTGTGCTGCGCTATGAGCTTTTTTTTAAAATCTTGAACATTTTGTGCAAATCTTTAGTTTGAATATATATATATATATATTGTATATCTGCTATTTTTGTATAGCCAAAGAAATAAAAAATGACGCAGATGCTTTCCCGGATTGAATGGGTTAACCACTTAAACCGATCTACAAGCTCGCTTTTAAATGGGCAGAGAGATTTGGTGTAGAGGGGAAAAAAGAGAACGGACAGAGTACAGAGTTGACCCGGGTCATGTTTAGAGGTTTAAGTGGTTATAATATCTATATCATATCTTGGGGGCGGCAGTGGCTGTTTGGGAAACAGAAGGTTCCCGATTCAATCCCCAACTCCCCCTGGGTTAGTGTCGAAGTGTCCTTGAGCAAGACACTGAACCCCTAACTGCTCCCGATGAGCATGGTTCCTCTGCCGTCGGTGTGAATGTAATGCACGATATAAAGCGCTTTGGGTAAAGGTACTATATAAATGCACCATTTACCATATTTTTGAATGTCCATCTCTGCTAAGCAGCCAGCTAAGACAGGCTTCGACTAATTTGGTTTCCAGTAGGAGTTATTTACGCGACTGCACAGGCGAAACGGAAGTGTGGGTGAGGGGGACATCTGCTTTATTTTCGACTCATTTTCAGAACTTCTGAGGCACAGACTGTTAGGCAGAAGCATTGGGAAATATTGTGGGAGCCAACATGTCTATCTGGAGAGATTACTGTGAGTGTGGCACACAGAACACACACAGAACACTAACCAGAACAGACCATCATCCTATCCCTCTGTGTCAATAGAAGTGTCTGTGTGAGTTGCTTTTCTACCCACTAGAGCAGTGTTTCCCAACCACTGGGTCGGGACCCATTTGTGGGTCGTGAACACATTTTTATGGGTCGCAAGTAAATATCCCTTTTTTTTGTTTCTTAAAATCTTTGGAATAGTTTAAATTATAGAACATTTTCAGAAATAAAAATAAATAAATAAATTCGTATACAAAATCAAATACATTCCATAAATAAATAAACTTTAAAGAAGTAGTGAAAATAGCAGATCTACAAGCTCACAAGGTGTAGATTGGCTATTTTCCACTAGTTTGGGTCCCAGGGAGACATCAAATTCCCCTGTTGGGTCTTGAGTTAAAAAGTTTGGGAACCATTGCTTTAGAGGGACCACAACAAATGCATGCAAAAATAGAATGCTTTGAAGACCCGATAGATTCATTATGAGAACCAGACATGAATGAAAACTGGACCCCAGCATACATGTTAAAGGTGGGGTAATATCTGGTCAAAACCAAACCCCCTTTTCCAAGTTGTGTCCATCAGCTTGAAGGAATCAAAATAGTTTTGCGGCCGAGTCAAGGAATTTGTCTTGGTCACTTCTTCCTCTGTTTTCACTGTGTTTAAGCTCACGTTGTGATCTTGTAGATCAGCAAAGGTAAAGGTCAAAATAAAAAAATGATTTGCCTTATTTTTCGTCTGCGTAGCCACGAGGGTCAGTGGATGCATACGTACATTAGTTCGGTTTAAAATCGTTGTTGTCGGGCAGAAACCTATCTCCATTTTCTAACTTTTTGTGTGTTTTGAGGTAAATTAACGTCCTACTTGATCGCACTACAGCGTTACACAAAAGCATCAAAAGTAGCAGATCCACAAGCTTGAAAGATTTGAATTTGAATCCTGAAAAGTTACAGTTTTGGACGTAGGCTACAGTATGAGGTTTCCACCCGACAGAGACCAAATACTACTAGCAGTTGCCTTTGAGATAAGGATACTTCCACTTCTGTCTGCACACACTTTCATCTCTTACCACCACGGTAACATCCATTTCTTTACGAGATTGTAAGCACACCGGGTGGTCTTTTATAGGCTTTTAATTATGAGTTATAAAGATACGGGGGAGCAACGGATCGCCTCACTCAACCTCTCCTCAATGGATCGCCTCACTCAACCTCAACGAATCGCCTCACTCAACCTCTCCTTGAACAGAGCATCCATATTTCTGTTCTTGCAATGTTTCTCAAAGTGGGGTCCGGGGACCCCCAGGGGTCCTTGAAGGGGCTCCTCCAGGGGGTCCCCAGCAAAATGAGTTAATATAAACATCAATCGAAATCAGTTCAACCGCATTAACCCAGCAATAATCCTATTTACCCAAAAAGTCGTGTTTTTTTTAATATTTCTGAAACATTTGAATAATAATAATAACTACGCCCGGCCCGCTAGCCGCGCACGGGGCTCTAGTGAGGGCGCGCTTATTTTGGGGTACCAAAATCGTGGGATAAAAATGTCCAAAAGAAAGTAAAAAAAAAGAAGAAAAAAAAATAGATGAGGGACCCCCTGGGGGTCCCCGGACCCCCTGGGAGTGTTGGGACCCCCGGCCCGCTAGCCGCGCATGGGGCTCTAGTGAGGGCGCGCTTATTTTGGGGTACCAAAATCGTGGGATAAAAATTTCCATAAGAAAAGTAAAAAAATATATATATATTAAAAAAAAAAAATAGATGAGGGAGCCCCGTGTTGGGACCCCCACGGACCCCCGTGAAACATGGCGGACCCCTTCGGCTGTTTTTTTTTTTTATGAAGGTGGTTGCTTGTTTCTGGCGCACATCTGGCAACACTGACATCTGCTTGTCTTTTGGCAACGTGGCAACCCAGATGCCGAGTGGTGTGGTGTTGTGGGGAGATGACAAAATCGGCTGCGTGGTGTTGGTTGTCTTTGGGATGTACATGGCACGTGAATGACGGACATATTACCGTGAGTGTGGTGTGATAGAGACATGACTAAAGTGAAAGCAACGGCGTGGGTCGTACAAAAAGGTAAGCAAGAGCGGGGGTTGAAGCGAAGAACGCGCTTCTGTTGTTGTTGTTTTGGCGATGCAGAGATTTCAATGGCCGCCGCGTCGTGTTGCTTCGGCTGTAATCTGAGTTCCCAGATGTTTTCGCCAGCTCTGGCGAGGAACTTCTGGGCCAGAGCCCTGGTATTTGTGGGCGGGATGTACAGTAGCTTACGCTCAGAATCTGAGCGGACACGCCTCTTACCGGTCTGAGAGCTGTGCAACTCGTCTAAAAAGTCCGACGAGAGGCAAACAGCAGTACACAACAATGGCGGCCGCAATTTCTCAAGGGGAAATTGCTTCCCGTCGATCCTATTTAGATGCAACACCCACTGCATGTGGATCCCGCCCCCTTTTCTTCATTGGCTGTTGATTTGAATCACAACGCAGTGGCCGCGCCCCTGCTGTCCAAGCTCCGACGAAAGGCCTGCCAGACTACTTCGGCTGTGGCCGTCGGTGTTCGGTGGTGCGCACGGTAAACGGTGCGAAAGTGTTTCCCCGTCCGTTGTGGTCGTTATGTGGTGAGTAGAATTAATTATGTTGCGTGGAGGCAAATGTGTAGTGACCAATGAGAAGTACCCTACGCCACCCGTAAATTCAGCGCGCACGTTGTGGCTGGTGTTGTGGTGAGATGTCATAGTAGTTGTTGTGTTTAGTCCAAATCAATGCTGTGGGTATGGCGTCAGCGGCAAGAGGTCCAAATGCATGGAGTGGGTGTGGTGTCAGCGGCGGAAGTAGCTTTCTCCTTTATACAAGTAGATATCTCACTTGTATGTAGCGCTTTTCTCAGGCTACCCACCAAAATTCGCTTCATATGGGGGGGAGGAGAAAACAACTAAAGAATATCAACTTTATTTGGAGAAAAACTAAGAAAAGGCTGGGGTCCGCAGGAAAATACACATTAGAAGAAGGCACTGTTGGTGGACAAAGTACTCAACCCCAGTAGCCTACTTTGAGTCAAAGTATAGATACTCCAGGTCAAATATTACTCAACTACAAGTGGATGTTGCCCTGTCAAATTTGTACTTGAGTTAAAGTACTTTTTTCTTCAATGCATTGCTGTTATGACATTTGTAACATTTTCCAAAAACATTTTTTTTTAAAAACGTTTAAAAAAAAAATCAATAATATAGTGACAAAAGCTGATCTACAATGTGTCGCATCTCAGCACATTGTCACCATATTTGAAATAGGGCTTAAGTGGTTAATTCATAATGTACTTTTTCCCTTCAATGTAGCGGAGTGAAAGTATCCAAAAATACAAATACTCAAGCAAAGTACAGATACAACTTTTTTTTTTTGTCCAATCTGTATGGTAGAGTATGGGGTGGTTGTAATCCGTCTCCCTGCTCTTAGATCGTCTCAAAAGGTCATGTCTCACCTAGACACAGGATCTGAAGCAAATATTGACCTGAAGGTCAACATTCTATTTATCCCCTGAGCAAACATGTCAGCACTTGCGCAGGAAACCGGGTTCAAATCGGGTTGTAGAAGAGGAAACTTACATAGTGCAGCTTTAATTACAGTATACTCAAGTAGGCCTAAATGGACTTAGTAATTGCCCACCACTGGTAAATATGCCTCAATAGCTGTCGTACGTCACTGAGCTGAGCTGCTTCTCCACAGCACTCTGATCAAATGAAAGGTTGAAAGTCCAAAGATTGTTTGTTGTCAAAATTATTCCCTCAGCTGTTACGGTGGTCTGGTCTGCAATAATAATAACATCCTGTCCATGTTGTTTTTTCCCACAAGACATGATTAATGGCTAATTTAATTTGCCTGGGCTGTAGCGGTAAAAAAGAATGAAAGTAATATTATGTGTACTTTATTTTCAATATCGTCTCTGTCGGGGGGAAAACCTCATATGTCCAGAACTGTTACTTTTTGATTGACCCTTTAAGACCTGAAGGCGATTCTACAAATTACTTTTAAATCCTAACAGTTTTCTTTAAAAAAAAACATATGTTTCTATATCAGTGGTTCTCAAACTTTTTCATGTCAAGGACCCTAAAAAATGAGATGTATTTGGCCGCCGACCCCATCTCAAAATGTTTTGATCCAGGGGACCCCCCAGAAGCAAAGAATAGAGTTAAAAATGTTCGCTTTAAACAATATATATTCAAAGATTTGCATACATTTTCACGATTTTTCAAAAATAGCAGATCTACAAGCTCATAGAGCGGCACTCGGTGCCGCGCTATGAGCTTGTAGATCTGCTATTTTTGAATAGCCAAAGTGTAAAATAATGCTTTTTTTAGCTCAAAGGAAAAAGTGACACAGATGCGTTCCAGGACTTAATGGGTTAACAAAAAGATGGAGATAAGAGGTTTCTGCCCGACAGCAACGATATATACAAACTTCCAAAGTATAAATCAGCCTGACATCGGTGTTCAAAACAACGTTCTTGTGCGCAAGTGAGATTGCAAAAACATCACGTCATGTCCTTGTTTTTGTTTTATAGGCTGGGGATACCAATTGTATTCAATTAGAGGAGCAATCACACAGGATACGGGATAAACAAGTGAACTTGGAAGTGATGACACAAAAAAAAATGAGCAGACAACATTGCAACTGGAACACTATCAAATTGAAGCTGATAAATACTCTCTCCTGATTGGCAGCAGTTGGCAACCCACAGCTGGAGAGAGCTGGATTGTTACTGAACAAACACTCTATAGCAATGATTACTATCAGTATAGTGCTTCAGCCTTTTAACAAAATGCTTTTTGTTTTTTAACCAAAACATATTGACGCAGTTGTCTAGTTTTGAAATGACAATCACTATACATTATTACATTTACATTATTTATTACATTATTTGTATTGCTATTTTTTTCTTTTTTTTACCAGTTTAGACAACTGGTCGCGTATGATAACATGCACAATAGGGTCAAGGCCAGGTTGAAAGTGGTTACATTCATTTCAATCTACATTTCTGACAGTTAAAAAGAGAAAATGCATCCCTCACCCATAATTACCACCCCCACAAATACCGCACGCACGCACGCGCACACACACACACACACACACACACACACACACACACACACACACACACACACACACACACACACACACACACACACACACACACACACACACACACACACACACACACACACACACACACACACACACACTTTCAACTGAATTCTCTCAGCAGGGCGGCAAACATGACTAACAGCTTTGACAGAAGTGTAATATGCCTGGACAGTCTGTAGATCTCATCACACATTCCTTCTTATCATGTGCAATTTGGACCAAGAATTTCTATTTTTCATTTTCTTTTCTTTGTTGTTTTCACTTTTCCCTTTCATGTTGAGTGTTTGTTCTTTAAACCAATCCCATCCTCCATGATGCACGGACAGAACATGCAAGGGTTGGAAACCAACCACCTTGAAGCGTTATTGTCCAGGCAGCCAAGTACAAAAGAACCTTGAACGGATGTGTGTGACTGTTTTTTGTTTTTGTTTACTCCCTTCCTCCCTTCTAACCATTTTCAACCTGGTGTCCCAATTTTGGGCTCGTCATTGAAGGGAGAATTCTTCAAACATTTTGTCGCTTTCTGGCAGAAAACGTGTATTTCCAATTTCAACTTTATATACGTTTGTTTTTCTTCACACATTTGCCCTAAGAGTGTCTCACAAAAGTAGTGAAAATAGTCTATAAGCTCACACTGCGTTGTGAGCTTGTAGATCCGACAGGGTCTATCAGGGACCCCAGTCAAATGCACGTATGGAGTCAAATAGGGGCTACTGTATATTATCATGGTCAGTATCATGTTCAGTATCATGGTCAGTATCATGTTCAGTATCATGTCAGTATCATGGTCAGTATCATGTCAGTATCATGTATCATGTCAGTATCATGGTCAGTATCATGGTCAGTATCATGGTCAGTATCATGTCAGTATCATGGTCAGTATCATGGTCAGTATCATGTCAGTATCATGGTCAGTATCATGGTCAGTATCATGGTCAGTATCATGTCAGTATCATGGTCAGTATCATGTCAGTATCATGGTCAGTATCATGGTCAGTATCATGTCAGTATCATGTCAGTATCATGGTCAGTATCATGGTCAGTATCATGGTCAGTATCATGGTCAGTATCATGGTCAGTATCATGTCAGTATCATGGTCAGTATCATGGTCAGTATCATGTCAGTATCATGGTCAGTATCATGTTCAGTATCATGTTAGTATCATGGTCAGTATCATGTCAGTATCATGTTCAGTATCATGGTCAGTATCATGTCAGTATCATGTCAGTATCATGTCAGTATCATGTCAGTATCATGGTCAGTATCATGTCAGCATTATGTCAGTATCAATGTCAGTATCATGTCAGTATAGTATATGCACGGACAGAACATGCAAGGGTTGGAAACCAACCACCTGAAGCGTTATTGTCCAGGCAGCCAAGTACAAAAGAACCTTGAATGGATGTGTGTGACTGTTTTTTGTTTTTGTTTACTCCCTTCCTCCCTTCTAACCATTTTCAACCTGGTGTCCCAATTTTGGGCTCGTCATTGAAGGGAGAATTCGTCAAACATTTTGTCGCTTTCTGGCAGAAAACGTGTATTTCCAATTTCAACTTTATATACGTTTGTTTTTCTTCACACATTTGCCCTAAGAGTGTCTCACAAAAGTAGTGAAAATAGTCTATAAGCTCACACTGCGTTGTGAGCTTGTAGATCCGACAGGGTCTATCAGGGGCCCCAGTCAAATGCACGTATGGAGTCAAATAGGGGCTACTGTATATTATCATGGTCAGTATCATGTTCAGTATCATGGTCAGTATCATGTTCAGTATCATGTCAGTATCATGGTCAGTATCATGTCAGTATCATGTATCATGTCAGTATCATGGTCAGTATCATGGTCAGTATCATGGTCAGTATCATGTCAGTATCATGGTCAGTATCATGGTCAGTATCATGGTCAGTATCATGTCAGTATCATGGTCAGTATCATGGTCAGTATCATGGTCAGTATCATGGTCAGTATCATGTCAGTATCATGTCAGTATCATGGTCAGTATCATGGTCAGTATCATGGTCAGTATCATGTCAGTATCATGGTCAGTATCATGGTCAGTATCATGGTCAGTATCATGGTCAGTATCATGTTCAGTATCATGTTAGTATCATGGTCAGTATCATGTCAGTATCATGTTCAGTATCATGTTAGTATCATGGTCAGTATCATGTCAGTATCATGTCAGTATCATGTCAGTATCATGGTCAGTATCATGTCAGCATTATGTCAGTATCAATGTCAGTATCATGTCAGTATAGTATATGCACGGACAGAACATGCAAGGGTTGGAAACCAACCACCTGAAGCGTTATTGTCCAGGCAGCCAAGTACAAAAGAACCTTGAACGGATGTGTGTGACTGTTTTTTGTTTTTGTTTACTCCCTTCCTCCCTTCTAACCATTTTCAACCTGGTGTCCCAATTTTGGGCTCGTCATTGAAGGGAGAATTCTTCAAACATTTTGTCGCTTTCTGGCAGAAAACGTGTATTTCCAATTTCAACTTTATATACGTTTGTTTTTCTTCACACATTTGCCCTAAGAGTGTCTCACAAAAGTAGTGAAAATAGTCTATAAGCTCACACTGCGTTGTGAGCTTGTAGATCCGACAGGTCAGTATCATGGTCAGTATCATGTCAGTATCATGATCAGTATATGTCAGTATCATGACAGTATCATGGTCAGTATCGTGGTCAGAAACTGTGCCAATGCACATATGGAGATTTTCAACATGTACTGATGTCAGACACAACAGAAGGGCCTACAGGGGCCCTGTGGATCGGCGGGGCGACATAGGAGGGCCGTGTAATTTTTTTAAATTTCAATACAGCAATGTATTGATGTTAAAGATGAAATGTATTTACTTGATTTAATTACTTTGAAGTCATTCGATTATTATTACTTGAGTACATACTTTGTTTAACACTTTTAGTGAAGAGCATGTTCTGCACAGAGAGAGAGGCAGTAGCAGAGGCATCTATCCAGCTACTGGGTATGCGTGAAACGGCCTCCTGCGGGCTCTGTTGATGGATGTCTGGCAGGAGGGCACAGAGACCCCATGTTGGAGCGTTGCCAAGTGTCCTGTATACAATGTATCCAATAGTCCAATTTGGGAGAGAGAGAGAGGGGTTTGTATTATTATTTTTGTACATTGGTGGCTGATGGAAAGCTACAGGACGGACCTGGTGACAGTTGACTGACAAGCTGTTAAGACCTCCACAGTGCTAGCGACAGCTGTCCTGACATCAACCCCTCGGTAGGGCCACGACCAGTGGTGTAAAGTAACTAAGTACATTTACTTAAGTAATGTACTTAGTACAATTTTGAGGTACTTTTACTTTACTGGAGTATTTCCAATTGTCTATACTTTTACTTCTACTCCACTACATCTCAGAGGCAAATATTGTACTTTTACTCCACTACAATGATTTGAAAACTTTAGTTACTAGTTACTTTGTAGATATAAAGTATTACATTATAAAACATACATTAACCACTTTAGCCCTGTTTTATACCTAGGCTATCTACAAGCTCACAATGTGTCGCATCGCGACGCGTTGTGAGCTTGTAGATCTGCTATTTTCAAATATTTTAGTACTTTTACTTTTGGTACTTTAAGTACATTTTGATACCAATACTTTTGTACATTTACTCAAGTAAATTTAGAATTCTGACCTTTACTTTGTAACGGAGTACTTCTACATTGCAGTATTGATACTTTTACTTAAGTAAAACATTTGAGTACTTTTTCCACCACTGGCCACGACTAACAATTATTATTGTCTCGTCTCCGCCAGGCCGGACGCCCCCAAGGCCGGAGAAAATGTTTTCTTGGCCTCACTCCCAGGAGGCCAAGGAAGAACCGCTTACACCCCATGCAGGTTCAAACAGACCTCATGGTGATGCTCGTGGTTTTGTTGATTCTTAGGAATTGGCCTAAGGGCCAAAAACGTCAATTAAATGACAGCGTATGGAGCTGGAGTGTGCGATTTTTTTTTTCTTTCTAAACACACCCATTTTTAATTTGATTAGCTGCAGCTGCGTTGCATATATCATTCACAGTGCTCCATGAGGTCAGCATTAAGCAGCCTGCCATGTTTTTAAACTGCTGTGGTTTTGAACCACAAACTACAAAACAAACTACAAAATCAGCCCTCTTGAATATGTTTGCTTACTGTGAAAGGCATCACTTTCCATATGGCACAAAGAGGGGCATTATTATTATTCACGACACACACCACGTAACCGATTATTCAACGTACGATTTAGTTCAATTACATTTCTGTACATTGGTTAATTGATGAATGGTTTAACCCCTAATCATCCGTGCCTCGATCCTCCTAGCTCTTTGTGCTCTCTCCCGTCCGCTTTGTAGAGCGGTGGCTCTCAAAGTGCGGTGCAGGGACCCTCAGGGTTCCTCGAGGAGGTTCCAAACGATTCTTTAAGAGTGCTACATGCTTCAAAATAGTCCAGCCGACGTCCAAACTTTTTCCGGATGGCCCGTCTGTCCGAAACAACTTGAGACGGTCAGATCATCTATGCAGGTCAGGAGCGTTCCGAGTCCGCCCATCCGAAGTTCTGAATGACATTCATTTTGTAGTTCTTATAGGCTACATACAGTAGCCTGTTGTAGACTAATCTGAATAAAACAAAAAACTAAGAAGAGAGCATTGCCCACTCTCTGTGTTTACAACACATGTGTTTATAGGTGGTGTACTCAACCAGTTAGCCTAATACACACACTATACTTTATTAACCATACAACTACAAATCCCAGCTCAGCATGTGAGCCCCCACTATCCTTAATTCTGATTTATTCATAATAACAGCTGATCTACAAGCTCACAACAAGGCATCGCAAGTTGTGAGCTTGCAGATCGGCTGGTGTTGGCCGCACGATGCCATCGTCATAGTCAGACAATGAAGAATAAATGAAGCATTGACACTCTCCCCTGTCCCCATCCCAATTAAAAAGAAAATATAGTCATTAAATATAATATCAAAAATATTTATTCAGTACGTTTGTCATCACCTAACAGGCTCTTCTCCAGATGAAATAATTAGAATCACACTCACAAAATGTGAGGAGATGTTTTTTTTGTTTTTCTTTCAGTGACTGAATGAGGTGCCTTCGGGCACATGAAAATTTCAAGCCCCATTAAATATTAGATGTCTCAAAATTGCCATACGCCCCAAAGGAGGCTGTGTTCACAAATGTGACGAAATTATGAGAAACCAATTGTAACAACAACACAGAAATGTCCCCTGGACAAAGTTGGAATAAAGTCATAGTGTGATCTGTGTGACCTTTACACCAAATTCCTTTTCATGAATAGTGCATGAATATTCAAAATGGCAGCTTTCTTTACATGGTGGAATGAGTGTTGAAAGACAATGAAAGATTACATTTTTTTAGTATATTGTCGCTGTCGGGTGGTTGTCCAAAGATTGTTACTTTTCAGAAAATGAAAACAATAAACATGCGTGTTCCAATGGATCAAATGGAGTTATTATTTTTAATCTCAAGCTCTTGTACTACTTGTCATTGGTTCGATATTCATTCCACAGACAGACTTCACCCACCCCCCGAAAAAAAATTCTATCGATGAGTCACCCCATGGAGAGTTGAATTCATGGATATTTGTTTTGTTTTTGTCGCATTGTCCTAAGCCAATAATTTGATGACCGGCGGACCGGTAGGCAGCAGTTCTGGTAGGAGACACAAAGGAGAGTCTTTGTGTCTCCTACCGGTCCGCTAGTCATCAAATTATTGGCTTAGGGATTCGACAAAAACATATCCATGAATTCAAGATGGGTCCCGACACACTTTTAGAACCAGTGATCTACTCAGTACTTCAGCAATGTTGTTACGCAATGAGCCTTGACAGCATGACTGCTTGTTTGCTGTCTGAGTATGTGTTCTGCAATGTCCTCCTGTGTTTGTTCCCGTTTGTAGGGGAATGTGACGGCCACTGTATGCAGTTTCCTTGAATCAGCATCATATTCATCCTGTGGTACAAAGTCTTTGATAACACTTGGCATGACTCCAGTTTATCACACAAAATAGACTTTCTGTCTTTCTCCAAGGCTTAAACGTCCTCTTGTGTTTGTTCCTGTTTGTAGGGGAATGTGACGGCCACTGTATGACAGAGCACTTTAATTGAACGAGCTTCATGTATTCATCCTGTGGTGGAAAGTCTTTGATAGCACTTGGCATGATTCCAATTTATCACACAAAATAGGAATGACTTTCTGTCTTTCTCCAAGGCTTTCAACATTCAAAGATGTGTCCTGAATGACTGCAACGTTGTGGGTTGTTAGAAGAAAACAGGGGTCATCGCCATTATGCTTGGACATTTTTTTCAAAATTAAAAAATTGCCATGGACACACAAAATGAGTAGACATTACATATAAAGAGGTAGCCCTAAATTACAGTCATTTACAGATCTGTAACTCTGAGAGTGTAGACATTTCTACACTCTCAGAGTCATGGTGGTCCTTTGAAAATAAAATGTCTGAGAACCACTGTCCTAGTGCATTGGTTCTCAAAGTGGGGTCCGGGGACCCCCAGGGGTCCTTGGGGGGGTTCCAGGGGGTCCTCAGCAAAATGTGTTAATATAGCATCACAATAATTGTAACCTTTTATACTTTGGCTATTCAAAAATAGCAGATATACGAGCTTGTAGATGTGCTATTTTGGAAAAATCGTGAAAATGTGTGCAAACCTTTGAATATATATATATGTTTTTTTTTTAAATTAATTTTAAATGTTTTGATAATAAATCGGTAAAATCAGGCAAAAATAAGAATTTAATAACATAACCTTAACCCTAAAACAGAAATAAAGTAGCCGCCCAGAAACCGAAAAATTTCGCAACGGGTCCCCCAGAGGAATCTTGCCTAGGGCGTTGATCAGCCCAGAACCGGCCCTGGGGTCCTTAGCATGAAAAAGTTTGAGAACCACTGTCCTAGTGGACTCTTAGTGTGCCATAGTGTCATAGTAAATCAGTGTCACACATATTCTGAGGAAAACCTGGAGACTGATTCAGTAATTGTGTCTTATGATCAAAATAAGAATATTGTAATGGTGTGTAAAAAACTAAATAAATGTAATACCTAAAAGAAATGTAAGACACAGAGCAGACACAGCAGACATTCAGTATTATACAATTAGCCTGACACTGTGCAAAGAGAACAAAAGCTCACAAATGAAATAAACACATGTTCGTGTAATCAGCATGAAAATTGAAGTGTATTAAAGCAAAAAAAAATCCAATCAGGGAATCAAACCATGAAGTGATTGCGGCTGCAAAGCATAACGAGGTGGGAGGGCACGTGATGGCATCACTGCATCAGGTTAAAAGTTAAAGAAAAAAGTTAAACTGACTAATACTATTTATTCATAATTATATAAATAAATAATAATTACTGTACTTTAACAAAGGGTGTGCAGTTTGAGTGAAAAATAAGCAGGAGTTGAGGTGAAGTCTATAAGCCAGTCTACTATATCATTGGTTCTCAAAGTGGGGTCCGGGGACCCCCAGCCAGGGGTCCCCAGCAAAATGAGTTAATATAACATCAATACAAAATCTGTTAAACCACATTAACCCTGCATTAATCCTATTCCCCCCGTGGGGCACCAAAATGTTTTGAAATGGGGGTCCGCAGCCACATACATAAAAAAAGTGGTCCTCAAACTCAAAAAGTTTGAGAAGCACTAGGCTAAAGGTAGCTCTCCACCGCCGGGGGAGGCAAGTGTTTGAAAGCATCTGTTGCCAAGAATCTGCTGTTGAATGGGAGTTGGGTACACTTAGCTCTGATCCATATAGCGTTAGAAGGAGTTCTCCTTAACCCTTGCATTGTATAGGCAATGGATAATGATGTTATCTAGCTATACTAGAATAATTAAAAATAATAATTAGAACACACTTCCCAAAAAAAATTATAAAAAAAATACTTGTTTTCGTTTTTTAACTTAAAAAAATGTCAATATTATTAAAAATAGTGACACTAGTGGTGTTAGGGTCCGAAATGACCCGTATACCATAGAAGGTAAAAAGTCATTTATTTTTCATAAACTCAAACTTTATTTTACTCCTGATAGCAAATGCTAATTTAGGACAAGTCTCTCTCACTCTCAAACATGTAAACATTGAATATTTAAAATTTGGGGGGAAATGAGCCACACTTGACACTTCTCTTCCGGGTCATTTCGGACCCTAACACCAACAAGTGTCACTTTTTTTATAGAGACCATCAGAATTAATTAAAAATGATGATAAATAATGTTGTTGTGTTAAAATGGCTATTTCTGAGGATATCATGAAGCCTCGTTCCAATAAAGAAATGTAAAGGGTGCTTTTTACCTATTTAAACTTGAAAACGGGTCAAAAATGACCCTAACACAATGGAAGGGTTAATGCCATGTTACTTTTCGGCCATTGCCCACACACCCCCGATAGCGCAGGCTGCGCAGCCTCTCGACTGTTAAGAATAAAATTTAAATTAAAATGTCCTGATACCTAAAAAAAAACATTACTGCATCCAAAGTAAACAATACTATAAAAACAAAAATTGGCAAATTGTCAAATAATATAAGAAAGAGGCAACAATATTGTGAAAATAGCCGCGCTTGTAAGATGGGTTATTTTCACAATACTTATTCAAGTCAAACTAAATGTAATGCCTCAACTCCAAGTGCTTGTCAGGGTGGGGTTAAAAAATGATTATTTTAGGGGGTCCCCGGTTCAAATATGCCTGAAAAGGTTGAGAACCACTGCATTAAGCCAATTCACTATATTCATACAGCGGCCATTTTGCTCTCATGTCATAATTTGCGGGTTGGGAAGAAACGCCACCCTGCCGGGGTGCCCAAGTATGACTTAATAGCAAAAATGGCCACAGCGTGAATATTGTGAATGCAGAGCCATATAAGGAGAGTTGCATCACCTCCGTTCACTTCATCGGGCCAGTCTTCTATACAGAGCCTTCTATTGGCGAATAGTGACAAAGCCCGGAACCTGAAGTTGAGTGCGGAATGTACTGGAGTCTATGAGCGTTTGTCACTATTTCGAGTTTACATGAACCACGTGACCGGCGGTGTTTTCTGCCCCCGAGGTGAGGCAACTCTCTAATACAAAGCTCTGGGTGAATGGTGAGAAGGCAGAGCAGCGCCGCCAGTGTCAACATCTTCTATTATTTACACATCAGATTCACATACCCGGTGGACGCTTACATAACTTAGCACTTTTAACTCCTCCACTTATAGAGCCAGAGCCGCACTAAGTCAGCGCAGATTAAAGCCTCTTGCCTCTAACATGATTCCGAAGCTCCTGGCCTGGTAGATTTAAACTCCTATGCGAGAGAGGAAAAAGCATGCATGTTATTTCTAAGAATAACACAGTAATATTTTGGAAATTAAGAAAAAAAGGGGGGGGGGATCTGCATTTGTCGGATACGCTTTTTTTGGAATAAGCTTTTGAATGGAATTCATATTTTCATATGGAGCGCATATTGAGGAAGAGAAGAGGGAAGGGAAAGGGAAATGACTTAGGGGAATCTGTTGGAAATCCAGTTAATTTGCTCCGTGGCCAAAATTAAGCCCACGGCTTTCATAAATTAGCATTTCATTAAGATTCACAGGCAAAACAGATTTAAATATTCATGTATTCTCTGGCACTCTGGCCCCGGCTCTGATTAGATTTTAATTACATGACTTTGTCTTAAACAAATGAGCGGCGGCAGCATAAAGGTCTATTTGTCTTCGTTGATAATGAGAAGCACCTGAGAGGAGGATCCATTGAAAAAGGGAGCGCGCTGCGCCGCTCGCCGTCAACACAAACTACATTAAACGCTGTCTGCTGCATGGCCCATATATACATCCTGCTTGTTTACTGGTGATGGAAAGTAACTAAATACATTTACTTAACCCAAGACCCAAGACTGGGAACAAGTCATTTTGTGTCATTTTAAGACTTCTTATCGGCTATTAAAAAATAGCAGAAATACAAGCTCATATTGCGGCATTGCCGCGATATGAGCTTGTAGATCTGCACTTTTTTGAAAATTGTGAAAATGTGTGCACATCTTTGAATAAATATTTCTTTAAGCGAACATTTTTAACTAAAATCGTTGCTTCTGGGGGGTAAAAAAAAAAATGCATTCAAAGATTTGCACTTAATGTTCACGAATTTTCAAAAAATAGCAGATCTACAAGCTATATCTGCTATCTGCTATTTTTGAACAGCCAAAGAGATGACACACAGATGCTTTCCCGGTCTTATAATGGATTAAAACAAAATCTGAGTACTGACAAAACGCTCTGTGCTGCATCCCGGCTTGTTTACCCTTTCAGAATGGAATCCAGCATCTCCATAGCTGAGCCCAGACAGACAGACAGACAGACAGACAGACAGACACCATTTCACACTTTAGTCACCAGAGTGTCGGGATGGGAGAGAGGGAGGGAGGGAAGGAGGGAGCGAGGGAGGGAGGGAGTGAGGGAGGGAGGGAAGCCCCCCCCTGCCTCTCCTCCTCTCAAGTGCTTTTCTCTCCACACCTCTTATCTGTCTCACCTCACGCCCTGATTCTTAAATGTTATTGCTTTTCACACAACTCCTCATAGCAACCCAGCCAGCTAAAGGTCAACAGTTACTTGTCCATGGTGGAAAACATTGCCACGGACCTGATTTGTGCTGTGGTGGGAAAGAAGAGAGGGGACCATCCATGGGTGTAGTGTGTGTGCGTGTGCGTGTGCGTGTGTGCGTGTGTGTGGGGGTGTGTGTACGAGAGGGATATTTACAGTGGTGGGCGGTAACTAAGTATGTTACTGTCGGGCAGAAACCTCTTATCTCCATATTACATTTTTTTTCTTTTCTGTAAATTAACGCCCTATTTGGGGGCATTAGCCAAAATTTGCCGATCAATAAGCTCTCAAAGTGGCACATTCATTGCGATGCGTTGTGAGATTGTAGATCAGCTATTTTTAAGAGATTTTGACGTAAAATAAAGTGTTGAACATGCAGACATGAATACAATGTTTTGTCCACTCTGTATGGTAGAGTATTTTAATACAATATAACTTATACAATTGGGATGGTTGTATGTTGTCTTCCTGCTCTTCCATTGAGACATTTAGATCGTTTCAAAGATCACGTCTCACCTAGACATGAATTTTCGACCTGATGGTCCAGATTCAATGTATCCCCTGAGCAAGCAGGCAGGCTCTATTGTAAAAATTGGCAGCACCACTTGTGCAAGAAACCAGGTTCAAATCCGGAAGGGGAAAGGGAAAGTTACATAGTGCATCTTTAATGTGAGTTTGTTTGTAGATCTGCTATTTTCACTATTTTTAATTCACTATCAATACAGCAACACATATTATATTATATATTATTATTATTATGTGTTATATGATTAGATATTTAAGATAAAATGCTACCTGGTAA
The DNA here is from genome assembly GCF_963280865.1 of Gymnoscopelus braueri. Lineage (NCBI taxonomy): Eukaryota > Metazoa > Chordata > Actinopteri > Myctophiformes > Myctophidae > Gymnoscopelus > Gymnoscopelus braueri. Next base: position 44,171,471 of record NC_137618.1, read on the forward strand.
TTTCTACTTTCTACTAGTACACTGAATACTTGATAGTTAGGGAATTTTAGCAAAATATTTGGACCATCTGTGAAAAAATGTACTACCAATAGCTTTCTTCACCAATGTGTTCTTATAGGTGTCTAGAATCACCTCTCAAAAAGTGCAACCCCAAATCCTCGTGGAAAATCCTGGAGAGCCAATCAAAGTTAAGGAGCCCAGAGGGCTTGGGTGAAAAATATGAAAAGAAATAAAAGTCTTGTGAGGTGTCTAACTAGGGGTTTTCAGGGGTGCTGAATCCATTCCAACCATTATTTTTGAGTAAAAATGTCTCCCTGGCCATCTAATATTGGTATATTGGTTATTGTTAGTGTATAATCAGTGTATAATCAATGGTAGGGGATTGGGGTGTTGTTGAATTGATTCTATTTTGAAAAATAAAATAAGAAAATATTGCTAAACACTTGATAAGAGTGTACACCTACTGTGCACATGCTCAGTGGGATACACTGTCTGCATGTGGGGAAGGAGCGGGAGTGTTGCATCCTGGCAAATATGTCTGGACGATTTTAAGGTACGGTAGTTTATCTACTTTTTGGCATTTATTTTCCTCTGCTTGCAAAACTTTTGATTACTGTGAATTTAGATGTCAATTTTCTCTAGCCTATTGCTTACATTGAACAATCATTAGTTAAACAATCATGACACTTGTCTTTTAGTAGACAACATGGAAGAGGATTCTGTAGCTTGTGGCTTAAGGTGCTTCATCTGTGGTGGTCCTGAGACTGAGATTCAAAAGCTCTCAAAAGTCACCCAAAAAGGCTATGCACAGATGTTGTCTTATTCTGAGAGTGTGGATGATGCAGCATTAATCAGAAGACTACATGAGGACTGGAAAAACTGAGATGACCCCAAACTAAGATACCATTTGGAATGCAAAACCGAGCTATACAGTCGTGCAAGAGGTATATCCACTGGAAATCGTACGTTTTTTTCAATGTGATGAAAGTTGCCACTTGCAGATTTCAATCCTATTCTATGTTGTGAGTGACATCATAATTTAATAAAAACTTTAAACATAATATATTCTTTAGAGCAAGATGAGCAAGACCAACGGCCAGACAGGAAGAAAAGACGCAGGGCCTTGTCTGGGTCAAGTAGTTCAAGTGCTAGCTGGCACACTTGATCTACCATAATACTTGCATCCTTTGCAATGAAGGTATCAATGCTGGCACATTGAAAAGAAACCCTGGTAAGTCTTTTGTATGTAAGATTCAAATGAATTTTGATAATAGTTTTTCTTGCTCCTCATTGTAGGCTTCCACTCAAAGTAGAATAATTTAATCATGCACATACTGTATGTGGCTACCTTTTATCCAGACAGAGCTCGGCAGTTGTATCGTGCACCTGATAATGTCTACCAGGACCAACTGAAAAGGAGTTTGATGCAGAAAGCAAAGCGACGAGGTGATGACTGGGGACGTGAAGTCGCTGGTCGCCTGTCTGGTATTATAGATTTGGTGGCAGAAGAGGCAGTATATCATATTCGATGAAGAAGAGACTTTGAGAACCCTGTTACAAAGTCTAAGGTAACATTATATGGATACGCAATACAGCTGTACAATACAACTCACATTTCTTATCCTTTATTAGTCCCCCTCATTCCTGGATCCATATCAATCTTGCAGAATCAATTATTTTGAAATCAAAAGTTTCACTATTAAAAATTATATTTCTTCCCTCAGCATAAGAAATGTGAGTTGTATTGTACAGCTGTATTGTGTATCCATATAATGTTACCTCAGACTTTGTAACAGGGTTCTCAAAGTCTCTTCTGCATCGAATATGATATACTGCCTCTTCTGCCACCAGGCGACCAGCAACTTCAAGTCCCCAGTCATCACCTCGTCGCTTTGCTCTCTGCATCAAACTCCTTTCAGTTGGTCCTGGTAGACATTATCAGGTGCACGATACAACTGCGGAGCTCTGTCTGGATAAAAGGTAGCCACATACAGTATGTGCATGATTAAATTATTCTACTTTGAGTGGAAGCCTACAATGAGGAGCAAGAAAAACAATTATCAAAATTCATTTGAATCTTACATACAAAAGACTTACCAGGGTTTCTTTTCAATGTGCCAGCATTGATACCTTCATTGCAAAGGAAGCAAGTATTATGGTAGATCAAGTGTGCCAGCTAGCACTTGAACTACTTGACCCAGACAACGCCCTGCGTCTTTTCTTCCTGTCTGGCCGTTGGTCTTGCTCATCTTGCTCTAAAGAATAGATTATGTTTAAAGTTTTTATTAAATTATGATGTCACTCACAACATAGAATAGGATTGAAATCTGCAAGTGGCAACTTTCATCACATTGAAAAAAACGTACGATTTCCAGTGGATATACCTCTTGCACGACTGTATAGCTCGGTTTTGCATTCCAAATGGTATCTTAGTTTGGGGTCATCTCAGTTTTTCCAGTCCTCATGTAGTCTTCTGATTAATGCTGCATCATCCACACTCTCAGAATAAGACAACATCTGTGCATAGCCTTTTTGGGTGACTTTTGAGAGCTTTTGAATCTCAGTCTCAGGACCACCACAGATGAAGCACCTTAAGCCACAAGCTACAGAATCCTCTTCCATGTTGTCTACTAAAAGACAAGTGTCATGATTGTTTAACTAATGATTGTTCAATGTAAGCAATAGGCTAGAGAAAATTGACATCTAAATTCACAGTAATCAAAAGTTAGATAAACTACCGTACCTTAAAGTAATACTAGGTAACGTTTTCAACAAAACTAAAGTTAAATTGTATATCTTTTGCGAGTGGCAAAAGTTTCACAACACCCACTCCGTGAATTTCACCCCCGGAAGCCTTTTATTTATATATTTTCTATTGAACGTGTACGGGGGGGACTTTCCCGGGAAAATGACGTTCCTGGCCAACGTCATGACGTCGTGGCCGACGTCCTCAGGAACTACCGCAACGGTTTCCTGTTTGGCCAGGAACTACCGCGCTATTAACAAAAAGGAACCTCACGCTGATTTTAAGATAATGTAGGATTGGAAGATCGAAAAAGAACAGAAAAAGAAAGCACAGCTCATGGTAACTAATGCTCCACTGGCTAAGAGAAACGATCCGTAGATAGTATAAAACAATTAAAAGATCGCTTTTTGAAACGCTTCCGGCTTCCGGTGAAAACGAATGGAATTCTGGGTAATCGAGGACTAGGGAAATTGTATGCAGTGACGGTAGTGACCAGCAGAGGTTGCTAAAAATCGTTATTTGTGATTCTGCATTGTACAACTTTAAAATCGTCCAGACATATTTGCCAGGATGCAACACTCCCGGTCCTTCCCCACATGCAGACAGTGTATCCCACTGAGCATGTGCACAGTAGGTGTACACTCTTATCAAGTGTTTAGCAATATTTTCTTATTTTATTTTTCAAAATAGAATCAATTCAACAACACCCCAATCGATGGCCAGGGAGACATTTTTACTCAAAAATAATGGTTGGAATGGATTCAGCACCCCTGAAAACCCCTAGTTAGACACCTCACAAGACTTTTATTTCTTTTCATATTTTTCACCCAAGCCCTCTGGGCTCCTTAACTTTGATTGGCTCTCCAGGATTTTCCACGAGGATTTGGGGTTGCACTTTTTGAGAGGTGATTCTAGACACCTATAAGAACACATTGGTGAAGAAAGCTATTGGTAGTACATTTTTTCACAGATGGTCCAAATATTTTGCTAAAATTCCCTAACTATGAGTATTTACTTGAGTATATTGTCTCTGTCGGGTGGAAACCTCAAAACCCCCTTTTTACGGGAAAAAACTGAAAAAAATATGGAGATAAGAGGTTTCTGCCCGACAGCAACGATATACACTGGTGTCCACCACCAGATATTCATGCACGCTTTTGCCTTGTTGCCGTAGCTCATTGTTATTCAGCCAAGACGTGAAGCCCTTTGCTTTGTTGGCATGCTTGCCTTGCACTTTACAGCATGTGTAAATGGTTTTACAAGGCCCTCCACAACACCTCAGCCAGACTGATACATCTGCTCACTTTCTGGGAGTGTCAGTGCAATAATAAATACAGAGTGAAAGATGGTGATTTCTCTCTCTCTCTCGCCCCCCCTCTCCCCCCCCCCCCTTGGTGGAGCTCCCTTCATTCCTCCCTCCCTCCCCGTATTTTTACAACATACCACAACAACCTCCGTATTATTTTCACCCCAGGACGGAAGACAGCAGGTGAGAGAATAAATATTAGCCTGTGTGTGTGTGTGTGTGTCATTTTTTTGCAGTCTGAAATTGTGCAAGAGTGCATGGTTTTCGCGCGCACGGGTGAGTGTGTGTGTGCAGTGGTGGAAAAAGTACTCGAATTCTTTACTTAAGTAAAAGTACCAATACTGGAATATAGATATATTCTGTTAAGTAAAAGTCCAGAATTCAAAATTTACTTGAGTAAAAAGTACAAAAGTATTGGCATCAAAACGTACTTAAATACCAAAAATGAAAGTACTAAAATGTTTGAAAATAGCAGATCTACAAGCTCACAGCGCGTCGCGATGCAACGCGTTGTGAGCTTGTAGATCGGCTATTTCAAATTGCCTATGTATAAATTAGGGCTTAAGTGGTCAATGTAATGTTGCATAATATCATAATTTATATCTGAAAAGTAACTAGTAACTAAAGCTTTCAAATAATTGTAGTGGACTAATTGTAGTAGGCCTACAATATTTGCCTCTGAGATGTAGTGGAGTAGAAGTAAAAGTATATACTTAGTTAATTTACACCACTGTGTGTGTGTGTGTGTGTGTGTGTGTGTGTGTGTGTGTGTGGATCGATGAGACAGGACATTCACAATGCATTGTCAACGTAAATTGTGAATGAGCAAGGGATAATTGATGGCGCGCCGGTCGTTTGTTTAGAAATAACCCCCTTTAGGATAATTAAACCCCAAAGCGAAGCCACTTATTACACGGCTACTAAATAAATGGATAAATAGACCCAAAAGTAACGAAAAAACAAAGTATTTCCTTGCTTACGGTAATGAAAGTATTCCATAAGCGTTGCGCTGGCCGTCCGTCTAGAGCAACACAGTGGCCTCGGAAAACAAGGAAGTGTTGATAAATTAGAATACATTTTCGGTTACTGCATTGTCCATTTCTCACTTCAAATGTTTTCAAAAACATTCTTGAGAGCAATAATTTATTATAATTTAGTTGTAAGTGACATTGCGTGTTTGTTTACATGGCTGCCGTGTTGGATACAGCATAAAATCAAGCAGCGCAGCAGGTGCTCTGAGCCTTTGAAAATAAAAAAAAATCACATCCATTGTGAAGTGGGCGGTGTGGTCACAGTGGTCATCACAGTGATGGAAGTTCACCTAAAGAAAAGTAATATTGTGGACCAACCATTGTACACCCCTAACTTAAAAAAACCCATATATGTGTTTTTTTTAAGTGCATAGTCCTATTTATAGGGCTATGCACATGTGTCATGTGTTTCACTAGCCAATCACAGTCCTGAATAGAGTCAGCGGTGGCCAATCACGGTGCAGGGTTAGGGGGGTACAATGGTGGCCAATCACAGCGCAGGGTTGGGGGGGTACAATGGGTGGGGGGGGTACAATGGTGGCCAATCACAGTGCAGCGAATGTCGATGTCCAAACCTCACTTATAGTGGCGGTTTCACCGCCCAAAAATGTTATAGAGCACATCGGTCATTATTCAGAAACAACATACCGCTGAATTCAGTGATTGACCAATCAGAATCAAGCTTTCAACTAAGTGTAATAATAAAAAAAGAATAAAGTCTGCACACTGCTTGCTCCAACGTTTTAAAATGTATTGGTTTCCACCATTTTGGACATGACGTTTCGAGCCTCACCAGGCCCTCCATCAGACTGATGACTTTAGTGAGTGGATGTACATACCGCCATAGACAGATCCCGCTCCCAAGGGAAGACAAACTATGCACCCACTGCAGAAAATGTGGTGGAAACAGAGCTACACTTTCTAACCATCTGCCCACTATACCAAGATATCAGAAACACATACTTCCCACAGATTAAATACACCCAAGTGAGTTTGAAAACATGACCAACGCCAAAAAACTCCCATACCTACCGGGAGAAATACAACAATGTGCGAACACAGCAGCAAGATTTGTGAGCTGTTGCGATAAAAGAAGGTTAGCCAATGGAATACAACCACCCTAAGGACTACTAACCATTGAGTGTCCTTCACTATCTGTACCGAGTAGACCTCTAGAGCTACTGCACATATAAACTATCTGTACCGAGTAGACCTCTAGACCTACTGCACATATAAACTATCTGTACCAAGTAGACCTCTAGACCTACTGCACATATAAACTATCTGTACCGAGTAGACCTCTAGACCTACTGCACATATAAACTATCTGTACCGAGTAGACCTCTAGACCTACTGCACATATAAACTATCTGTACCGAGTAGACCTCTAGACCTACTGCACATATAAACTATCTGTACCGAGTAGACCTCCTACTGCACATATAAACAGAGCTGCTACCTTTAAACGCATTGTAAATCTGAGGCTTTTTTGTATGATATTTAAAGCGCCCGTTTCGTAGCACGGGCAGCGACATCGAAGCCTCCCGCTCGCTCCGTCTCGCGCCCGCCGGAAAACTAGCGCTCCTTTTTCGATCCAACTGTAACACATACTGTAATGTAGTGCCCCAGACAAGATCCGGCCACAACAGTCCAGAATTCAAAATTTACTTGAGTAAAAGTACAAAAGTATTGGTATCAATATGTACTTAAAGTATCAAAAGTAAAAGTACTGAAATGTTTGAAAATAGCAGATCTACAAGCTCACAATGCGTCGCGATCCGACGCGCTGTGAGCTTGTAGATTGGTTATTTTCAAATAGCCTAGGTATAAAATAGGGCTAAAGTGGTTAATGTATGTTTTATCATGTAATAATTTATATCTGAAAGTAACTAGTAACTAAAGGTTTCAAATAATTGTAGTGGAGTAAAAGTACAATATTTGTCTCTGAGATGTAGTGGAGTAGAAGTAAAAGTATAGACAATTGGAAATACTCCATAAAGTAAAAGTACCTCAAAATTGTACTTAATTTAAGTACAGTACTTGAGTAAATGTACTTAGTTACTTTACACCACCTGGTAGATGTAGTGCCCCACACAAAGACCCGGCCACAACAGCTCTGCCAATGGAGCTCAGCTCAGCTCTATTGGCACGGTAAGTTGTGCGTCGCTTTGCTGAGTGGGAGACTGGGTTCGATCCCATCGGGTCTAAAGCACTACACATGCATACATACATATATCATACATACATCATACATGCATACATGGAGTGCAGCCTGTGGGAAGGACAATGTAATGATGTGCGATAATGGTCTTTGAAGAGCAGGAAGCAGCTCTTTATGCTCATGTAAGCAGCATGCTCCCTCACGTCTTTAATGAGCTGCACAACTCCGTTGCCATGCCAACATAGCATTTTGGCCAAAATCCCCCTGTGTTGCCGCACTGTCATCTCTCTTTCCTTCTCTCTCTCAAAAACCTATAGCCATCTATAATAAGCTCACAATGCGTGTTAGCGAAGCATTGTGAGCTTATAGATCAGCTATTTTTTGGCAGGCATCTGTGTCCCATCTGTGTCTCTGTGACTCTCTCTCGCTCTTTCTTTCTTTCTTTCTTTCTCTCTCTCTCTCACTGTCTTTCACACTCTGTCTGTCTGTCTGTCTCTCTCACCTCCACTCCTCTCCCATCACCAATTAAGGCCCTGCGAGGCCCTTTAAGGAATGTTAATGATAGCGGTCTGTTTGAAGTATGGCTGCCTGTGCGATGTGCCCTGTGCGCTCAGAGGGCATGGTGTTTGATGACTCATGGAGTCCGCAGACCGCTCTCTCTTTTTCAGAGCAGCTCGCCTTTTTGCTCCTAATCAGTGGCGTGCACAGACATTTTGAGGGGCAGGTGCTCAAGCAAAAAAAAAGGGCACCTTGCGCGGCGCGCAGAACCGCCGGCTGCCCTAGTAGTGTGAGATTTATAGAAGAAAATTGCAATGCACATTTTGGGGAATTGTTAATATATTAGAAGCTTTTAATCCAGAATTGATCGATGTCACCATGGGCTACATACTGTAAACTGGAAGAACCCCCCCCCCCTTTTTTTTTTCTTTCAAAAGGGCACTTCTGGTCAAGAGGGCAAAGGGCAACCTATCTGTGCACGTCCCTGCTCCTAATTCAAATTTATGTATTAGTGCTTTCGGGCTTTTTGGGTGAGATGCTGCAAATGGCCTTCAGGCTACAGACCTACACCTATATTCATGGGTACGGACAGAGCTACACCTACATGAATGGGTACAGACAGAGCTACACCTATATTCATGGGTGCAGACATAGCTACACCTACATTCATGGGTACAGACAGAGCTACACCTACATTCATGGGTACAGACAGAGCTACACCTATATTCATGGGTACAGACAGAGCTACACCTATATTCATGGGTACAAACAGAGCTACACCTATATTCATGACTACAGACAGAACTACACCTATATTCATGGGTGCACGGATGTTTTGGCCATAGACATAAATAGGTAGACACTTCATTGGCCAGTGGGGTCCGAGAATGTTCCCCCCAGAATATGCTGGGGTTCAAGTGAATAAATGCCAAGTACAAAGTTATAAAAAAATATATTTTTCAAAATAATTTCAGAAATAAAACAAGTATTCTCTGTAAGTTTTTTATATAGATTAGTTTTTCTTTGCTTGAGTGTTTAATTCATGATGTTTTTTTTTTTTTGAAAGTTTGGAACAACAAGAAGTATCTTGTGGGTCTCGAGGTGAAAAAGTTTGTGAGCCCCTGGGACAGAGGATGGAGGCATCAGGTTTGTTTGGTGCAGCCAGCCGGTCAGGCTTGCCACTCACTCACTCACTGTGCCCAGCATTTTATATTCCCATTTGTCTTTCTGCCAAAGGCAACACCTGGAGCACTGGGGTGGCATTTTCTCTGGACAGGGCAGTTAACTAACAACAACACTAGGAGAAAATGTTGTGTCCTACGGTGTATTTTCTGCACCATTTTTTTTGCCATGTTGCACACGTTTATCGTCTCTGTCGGGTGGAAATGTCCAAAACTGTCAATTTTCAGGATTCAAATTAGAAAATAGCAAAAGCAGCAGATCTACAAGCTAGAAACGCTGCGCAAAGAGCTGCGGATCTGCTACTTTTGATGCTTTTGTGTGGCTCTGTATATATAAAATGGATTTGGTTCCATTTGTACGGTCAGAGTTAAATTAACACTGAAGATTTTACAATGTGTCCGTGGCCTGACGCATATTTTACTGGGGGTCCTTGAAATCTGATTCTGTGAGTGAAACAAGCGACCGGGTCTATGAAAACAAGCCCAAAAGAAGTGACCAGTTTTACCACTTGAGCCCTTTTACATCAGCTATTTTCAAAAAGTGTCTTGAAAGCACGCCCAAATAAGCAACTACATGCACTCCAGAAACAAGCCCAGGCTTTCCTCCGCAGTGGAAAGGCTGGTGACGCGAGGTCAGTGGTGTAAAGTAACTAAGTACATTTACTTAAGTATTTTTTGGGGGTATTTTTACTTTACTGGAGTATTTCCAATTTTCAGTACTTTTACTTCTATTCCACATCAAATGGCAAATATTGTGCTTTTACTCCACTACAATTATTTGAAACTTTAGTTACTAGTTACTTTGTAGATTTTGATTATTATTACAAAACATACACTAACCACTTCAAGCCCTATATACATTTTGGCCATTTGAAAATAGCCGATCTACAAGCTTCTTTTTTAAAACTTGTGAAATGGGACATTCTGCACAATGTTACTTTTGGTACTTTAGGTACATTTTAATGCCAATACTTTTGTACTTTTACTCAAGTACATTTTTAATTCCGGACTTTTACTTGTAATGGATAATTTCTACATTGCAGTATTGATACTTTTACTTAAGTACAAAATGTTAGTACTTTTTACCACCATTGCGCAAGGTTAGGTCCTCTATATAGAACCCCACATCCTTCCCTCAACCACCTCCGTCGCTCTGACTCAAACACGGGAGAATAAAAAAAACCTGTGTGTGTTGCTACTAGAATATCCACAGTAGATAAATGACGATAACGGAGCCCTTTCTTCTGATAATAGTGTCGTTAGGGGTTTTGCAGTCTCTGTATAATTGGCCCCTCAAGCAGACTGATTAGGGGGCCTGCCGGATCACAGCTGATTCAGCACATAGCACCCCTGGGGGGAGGGGGGGTACACGTAATGCAGTAATGCTCACTTTCCATAAGTCTGTCTCCTTTTACATATATCGCCTCTGTCAGGTGAAGACGTTGTACTGTATGTCCAAAACGACATACTTTTCCAGAAAATGGAGGGAAAAAATGACCTGTGTTCCAAATAGAGTTGTTATTTAGACACAAGATCTTAATACTTTTCATGGGTTCAATATTTATGAGACCCATACACACTTAGGGAAAGTGATTTGCTTTGGTTAAAATAAGTGTTAAATAGCTCTATATTCTGATACTCATTGCTATAGTGTGTTTGTTCAGCAAAAGGAGTCTCCCATGTCTCTCCAGCTCTTTATTAAACAGAAAATGCATTTTCAGTGCTCTCTCCTGATTGGCTTAAATGTTATCACCTACCTGAAAATGTACTATATTCTGTTTACTAAAGAGCTGGAGAGACCCCTGTGACCAAACAAACGCTCTGTAGCAATGATTACTATCGATTATTGTACTTTAACCTTAAAGAAAAAAATATCACTTACCCTACCTTTAACCACTTTCACTTTCAAAACAATAGCAACAAATTGCCTGGTAGATCGGCTTTTTTTGCCACTTTTGTGTGACACTAGTAGGACGAAGTAGGTAGGGCTTTCACCAACTAGTCGACTAGTCGACTAGTATAACCACTAGTCGACCTTGTTGGTACTATAGTCGAATAGTTGGATTTTTTTTAATTTTTTTAATGCCATAGTAATGGCCCATTTTACTATTATTATTATCCTCCTGACTTTATTTTTTATCAAAAGGGGGTCGAAAGTATGCCCAATAAAAGCCTATTATTGGGCAATGGGGATCCTTGGAGACGCTGCTGTGGTGCTGTGCTGCTGTGCCAGAAGCGCTTCCCTTAAAACGCCATAAAAATAAGGGCAGGAGGATAATAATAATAGTAATATAGTAGTAGGATGGCATTAAAACAATGCCCCCCCCAAAAAATAAATAAAAATAATAATATATATTTTTTTAATGTAAATTTTGACTAGTCGACTAGTCGACTACTACTTGGTCAAATGAGTCGACTAGTAAAAATCATTAGTTGTGAATGCCCTAGAAGTAGGCGTTAATTTTACGTGAAAAAAAACTATGTGTTGATATGGCATCAAAATCTGTTTAACCCTATATACATCGCCGATGTAGAAGCTCACACCGCATTGCGATGTAACGCGTTTTGTAGATCAGCTATGAAAAAAATTTAATCAAAGAAATCTTGGAAGAACCTGTGGGGGAAAACTCTAATCTTGTATGGGGCGGGGTCGCTGGCACAACATTCGTTTCAGGTTTGAGAACCACAAGTGTTACTCGATACTTATTTGTTTTAACTCTTGCTCATTTGATTTTCCTATTTTGTCTCATCTGTTTAAAGGTAGGGTAAGTGATTTGCGTTGGTTAAAATAATTGTTAAATAGCTCTATATTCTGATAGTACTCATTGATATAGAGTGTTTGTTCAGTATTAGGAGTCTCCTTGTCTCTCTACCTCTTTATTAAACAGAAAATGCATTTTCGTTTCAGTTTCAGTTTCATTTCCAATTTTATCCAACCAGGACAGAGAACTCAATCAGGATACAGATTAAACAAGTGAAATTGGAAGTGATGACACTAAGAAATGAGCAGACAAAATTGGAACTGGAACACTATACAAATTAAGCTTAAAAATGGGTACTTTCTCCTGATTGGCTGAGATTTTGACACCTACCGAAAAATGTATTTTCTGTTTATTAAAGAGCTGGAGAGACAGGGAGACATCTGTTACTGAAAAAACACTCTATAGCAATGATTACTATCAGAATATAGTATTTTAACTATTTAACAAAATACTTTTTGTTTTAACCAAAAAATATCACTTACCCTACCTTTAAGAAAGTAGGTAGCTGATATATTGCACTTTTACCTTAGCGCTAGGTATACTCTTAGTTGCTTGTTTTAGAAGAGAATGCACTTAAGACTTCTGGTGATTAGTAGTTTCCTTGCCTACCTATGTTGAATGCACTTATTGTAAGTCGCTTTGGATAAAAGCGTCTGCTAAATGGCTGTAATATAATGTAATGTAATGTTACAATATTCTTACATGTACTGAGAATGATAACACATGTTAAATGTCCAAAACTGTTAGCCTACTTTTCAGGATTCAAATTCAAAAAGAGCAAAAGTTGTCAGATCTGCAGATGGCTTTGTGTGACGCTTTGTGTATGTATGATCAAGTAAGGACATTGATTAACAAAAAACTCCAAAAGTTAACGATATGTATAATATAAACTGCCCCTTACTGTTAACACATGTGAATGCAACATAAAGAACATCACATGATGGTGTTTATGAGTTCTATAGGGTCTGAAGCCATGCATGGAAGATGAAGCAGTACTTTGTACATCACATGCTACTGTACACTTCATGCCATGTTACTCTGTCATGTAGGATTTTTGAGTGGTGGAAGAAACACAGATTTTGTTTTTGTATATATCGTCGCTGCCTTGTATGTCCAAAACCGTTTTATCATCGTAACACTTTCTTTTTTTTGTCTAAATAGTGAAAATAGAGGATCTACAAGCTCACAACATGTCGCGATGCGAAGCGTTGTGAGCTTGTAGATCGTCCATTTTCACTACTTTTGTGTGACACTCTGGTATGACGAAGTAGGGTATTAATTTACAAAGAAAACACAAAAAGTTTAAATATGGAAATACAAGGTTTCTGCCGAGAGCAACGATATAATGTAAGAATAACAAATAACAAATCATCGCTATCAGGTAGAAAAACCTTGTATGTTCAAAACTGTTATTTTTCAACAACAAAAAAATCCAATGGATCCAATCATTGTACTTGTGCAAATAAGTATAGCTTTATATTCAGTTGTGCTAGTCAAGTTTTTTCCCCCACATTTGTAACCCTTAACAGATCAGCAGATTCACTCAATGTTTGTTAATATTTTATCATTAAACATAACAGTAAAAGTACTGCCTTTTCCCACGTTCTCTCACATGTCCCCTGTAGTACCTCTGTACTACAGGGGACTATGTGGGGTCCCCTGTAGACTATGTGGGGTATGTGTTCCCTAGAGGAACACATACCCCAGTTTGAGAAACACCGGACAAATTAAAAGGTAGGGTAAGTGATATGTTTTGGTCAAAAACAAAAAGGGTTTTTTAAAAAGGCTCTATATTCTGATAGTAATCATTGCTATAGACTAGAGTGTTTGTTCACTAACAGGAGTCTCCCTGTCTCTCCAGCTCTTTAATAAACACAAAATACATTTTCAGGACAACATTTCTGCCAATCAGGAGAGAGAACCCATTTATCAGCTTAATTTTTATAGTGTTCCAGTTCCAATTTTGTCTGCTCATTTATTTGTGTCATCACTTCCAATTTAACTTGTTTAAATCTGTATACTGACTGAATTATCTATCTTGATTTGATATTGGTATCCTGAAAATATATTTTCTGTTTACTAAAGAGCTGGAGAGATGGGGACACAGTCGTAGGCCTATGTATAGTTATCCTTAATTCAGGGCAACCTTATAAGACTAAGGATAACCATGAATGTAATTACTAGAATTCTAACCTTTTCTGGTGAATTTTTAAAGCTTCCTTTGCAATTGCCATTGAGTGACAGTACAAGCAGGTATACTAAGAGCTCTACTTGTGAGCCTCACAGGACTTCAAGGCTACAGAAAAACCCTTTGAACGTTTAAAATATGACATCTTCTGCAGATGGCTTAGGTTGGTGACTAAATCACATCAAAACTTTGCTTTCAGACATAACCCAGTGTTGGGGTCAGATCCGAGAATGATATTAGATTAAGACTGTAATGCTGTTTATGAAGGTTTTAGGTAAATGATTAAAGTCTTTCACTGCCAGATTTATTTCTGGCGGCGTGCACCCACTGCCACCCACTACCTTTTGAAGTAGTCACAGAATATTTATCTCCAGTATGATCAATCCCCTGATAGCTGGTAATCACGGGGTGTTTCACTGTGCTTCCACGAAAAAAAACGACCGTCCGCTCGTTATAGGCCGTTGAAAATAGGACGACTCGTCCAAAATACATAGTAAAACACAGGGGGCGAGATACAGACGATTTCCCAAAGACGTTAACCTGGAAGTGAATGGAGCAGTAAATCCTGGGATCACGTGATCTCCTGGATCTGTGTGCATCTGGGGATGAAATGGTCACTCATGTGTTAGAGAAAAGCGCCATCTGTGGAAAAAACTAAAAAACACAAAAAGTCGTCTTTGGCAGTCTTTGGAAAAAAAAAGTCGTAAAAGTCGTCCTTGGCAGTGAAAGAGTTAAGAAACCTTTAAAAAGAGAAAAGTATTTTCAGCCATGCACAATAGTGTAGGGCTGCAACTATCGTTTATTTTGTAATTTCTTATTATATCGATTCCTTTTTCGATTAATCCAATAATCTACAGGCACGTTTTATTTGAACTTTTTATATATCAGCAAATAAATTAAACACTCAAACGTCATTTTATACTTACACTTGTCGTGCAAAAATTGTTTCGAAACTTTTCACCTATAATGACATGTATGCCCAAAGCAAGAATTGATTTGGTAAATGACCAATAATGTTTATTTTTATTTTTATAATCGATTAAAACTGATAATTCTATTAACTGTTGAATTCAATTGTTACAGTGTGTGATTATAAAACATAAATATTAAACATTCTACATTTCCCAAAAGGAAATGCATGTATTCAGTCTGACCAGAAGCGGAGATAAAACATAATCCTCACCAGTGATAATTAAAAAAAAAAAAAGTACTGGGGTTGAGTGGCCTACTTTGTCTACCATTGATAAGGAAGAGGTTCAGACAAAGCTGTTTACTCTGTTTAATTATGCCATACCACAGTGAATACTAAACAGGTTTATTTTTGAGTGCAACCCTTTTCCTTAAACCAGTGGTTCTCAAAATTATTTATGTCAAGGACCACCCAAGATTATATGTATTTAGCTGCGGACCCCCAAAAATCGAATTTCTTCAAAAATAACAGATCTACAAGCTCATAGCACGGCACAAAGTGACACACTATGGGCTTGTATATCTGCTATTTTTTAATAGCCAAAATATATCTATATTCAAAGATTTGCAAAAAATGATCAACATTTTTCAAAAATAGCAGATGTACAAGCCCATTGCACGGCACAAAGTGACACACTATGAGCTTGTAGATCTGCTATTTGTGAATAGCCAAAGTATAACATATGGTTAAAGTGGTTAAAATTATTGTGACGCTAGATTAACACATTTAGCTGGGGACCCCCTGGAATCCCCTCAAGGACCCCTGGGGGTCCCCGGACCCCACTTTGAGAACCAATTCCTTATACAAATGTTTATAGAGCGCACCGGGCATTCAGAGGGCAGTGGATGGAACACCTATACACAGTACAAACAGACTTTACTGTAGACTGTAGCGCTATCGACGGGAGCACTTGTTACCTAGAGGACAAGAATGAGAGGAAGCATTGGAAGAATGTGTTATGGATGAAAAAGAACCTGTACACACAAGATGTACCAATAAAGAAACCTTGAGACTTTCAGCTTTCATTCTCAATGGTCATAATTATATTCCTTTGCTTCCTTATGCCCCCCGAAAGGTCCTTGGTCGACCTGTGCAATGTGCTCGCTGCTCGCAACAGTGTATGCAGTCAGAGAAATATTCTTCATCTTGCCTGACGCTCCGTTGTGTACTACAGCCCGATATATACTAATTTATATAGCAGATCCCCAAGCTCACAACGTGTCGCGAATGCTGCCTGCGACCCACTGTGAGCTTGACGATCATTTATTTTTGACGCAAAAGACACCGTCGTGCGACGGAGTATACCTCAATCGTACCACTTTCACCTTCAGTGACAATAACTGTCTACCGATTCTTGCAGGAGACAGACATAATCGTTGTTGTCGGGCAGAAACCTCTTATCTCCACATTTTGAAAGGAGCAGATCCGCAAGCTTAAAACGCGGCGCGACGTCTGTTGAGCTTGCAGATCTGCTACTTCTGTTATTTTTTTATTTGAATGCTGAAAAGTAACAGTTTTTGGTTTCCACCCGACAGTGACGATATGTTTAGTGATTTGACAGTAAGTGCTTTAGTAAAGACTTCACCCATTTTCAACCGTATCCGCAACATGATTGGTTCTCAGCTGTGCTCATTATATATATATATATATATATATATATATATATATATATATATATATATATATATATATAGGGCTGTGGACACTTCAGAAACATGCCTATACCAATTATGTGCAATGTACAATAAGTGCTAACTTTCCAGCAAGAGAAAGGCTGTATAGTTTCTATATAACTGTCCACAGCCCTCCAATGAGATGCAGAGTAAGTATCGACATGATTAAATGGTGCCATCTTATGAGCATTAGCGAGGACCAATTATATGACATAAGGTTGGAAATGGGTGAAGTGATCCTTTAACTCTTTCACTGCCAAGAGTATTTTCATAAAGTACTCCCAAACTGCCAGGAATTTGCGTTTTTTTGTTATTTTGTAATTTTGTAATTTGTCATTCAAATAAATGATCTGATTGGGGTTTTAAACCCATAATACAGTTCTACCAGTAGAGAGCAACAAATCGACACATTGATGATCTCGCTGGCTCACTCACCCCCTCCCAAACAGGCTCACGTCATATCCGGTCAGAACCGGATGTTGACATTTTCGACAATCGTTGATCGCGCTAAATTACGATGCGATACACGACTACGATGACTGATCGTCACCCAGACCAAAGAGAGTAGACGTGGACCTCTCCGTTCGCTTTTTATACCGTGTGAAAAACCGTGACTTTCCCTATTCTGGCCGAAAATCACCGGAGAAAAACAACGTGACCCGGAAATGAAATTTTTTTTTTACATCCGGCTCCGGGTGAGTCTGATGTAGTCAGGAAACGAAAGTGATCATGAAAAATATACAGAATAGCGCGACCACAGTCAAAAATAAAAACTCGGGATTTCTCGTGCTGGCACTGAGGGTACTCGGGAAAAACTCGGGATATGTCGGGGCGTGGCACTGAGAGAGTTAAGTGTACTTCACTTCCTTAAAAGGCACTGGTTCTCAGTGTGGGTTCCCACAACAATTTAACCACCTTAAACCATTTCTTTATAGATCTGCATATTTTTTATAACTTTGAAAAATTATAAAAAGATGTTGAATACCTTTGAAGATTTTTAACAATAACAAATGTTTTCAGATCAATATAAATAGATATAAATGTAAATGTATAAATATAAATGTGGGGGTCCTTGCAATGAAAATGTTACACTACTATGGTAATGTTCTTTTTTGGCTTACATTTAGATATACACAGGTGCTGCTACATGGAGCAGGTTATCTCTGCTTCATACAGAAAGCCCCGAGGGGCCTTCCGTGGTTTACAAGTGATTTCAGATCAGCTAGGGGAGCTGTTTAACCAAAGCCTCGCGTCGCCTATTGCTTTTATAAAACAGTAATATACCTTCATAAAGTAAACACGGCAACAATAAAGGAGCTGGAGCAGTGGTTGTGGCTCCCAAACGTTTTAGCTCAAGACCCAAAACTATAGTGCCCTTGGACCCAAACTAGTGAAAATAGCAGATCTACAAGATCTTGTAGATCTGCTATTTTCACAAATTCTTAATATATTTATTTTTTATATTTTTTATGAAAAGGTGTTTTTAATTGATGAAAAGTTGTGATTTTCGTTTTGTTTAAACTTTTGCAAATCTTTTTAAATAATATACTTATATATATATTTTTATGTAGGAATAAAAAGGGGGACATTTACTTGCGACCCATAGAAATTGGTCTGCGACCCAAACATGGGTCCCGACCCACTGTTTGGGAAACGGTGAGCTGGAGCACTGACGGGCCCTGGTCCTCGACGGTCAGGATGTGAAGGGGACATTCCGTGCCCTGGTCTTGACCTTGACCTTGGCCTGCCAGCTGGTCGATTGTGTGGCGACATTAGTTTCATGAGATGGTCTTGCACCAGCTCTTATAAAAAATGTAAAAAAAGATCCATCGCTACATCTGGGACCTGGGAGATGGCTTCAAAAGTGAAGACCTAAAGTACCACCACCCAATAGACTCTGCTGAACTGCCAGGGGGTCCCCAGCAAAAGTAGTTAATACAGCATCACAATCATTTTAACCATCCGTTCCTATGTTGGCTATTTAAAAATAACAGATCTATTCAAGCTCACAGCGTGCCACTTTGTGCTGCGAACTTGTAAATCTGAATTTTTTTTGTTGTTGAAAAATCTCAAAAACAATTGCGAAAGTTTGAATAATTGGGAATTTGTTTACACAAAATTTCTCTTCTGGGGGTCCCTGGCACAAACCATTTTCAGATGGGGGTCCGTGGCCAAATGTACATTAATTTACGGGTCCTTGACAAGAAAAAGTTTGAGATCCACTGCAATAGGGAACATTCAGAGCAAGATATGTATTATGAACAAACTTAAAAATCTATTTTGATTTCATAGCAACTCTACCATGACCATGAAATGTACCGAGCCCAAAAGCACCGTAGATACAGTAACTCACATAATCAGCTTGAGTCCTATTTTTACAAATCTTATAGTTGGCTATGGTGAGCAGATTGCATTTTTATTTGTTTTGACTGACCCAATGCAGTGGCCTGGAAAATAGGTTATTTACTTTCTGCAGAATCCATTAGCAATTCTTTAGCAGTTCCATGTTGAAAGAGCACAAGCCATGCGTCCTTCACAGACTGTAAGGAAAGTGTTAGAAACATTGACATTCAGATAATCAAGGGAATTTACACTTTGTGAGAAACACACTGGTGGACAAAGTAGCCTACTCAGGGCTTTTTGTGTTATCCGTTTAGCATTATTGTATGACTGTACTCTGTACTTTTTGCAAACTGTAAATTAAGTATTCAATCAATCAGCAGAGATATCTGATCGTGAAATGTTCTGCTCTGCACCAGCTGATGCCTGATGATGTCACCATTTTGGTTCAAAAGGCTACACACACACACACACACACACTAAATTGTAAACAGCAGCAATGCTACAGAAAAAATGCATTCACACACTCCATCTGCGAGAAGCTTTCATCCTTCTAAACCAACAGGGTCCATATTAAACCAACAGGGTCCATATTAAACCAACAGGGTCCATATTAAACCAACAGGGTCCAAATTAAACCAACAGGTTACATATTAAACCAACAGGGTCCATATTAAACCAACACAGTACATATTAAACCAACAGGGTCCATATTAAACCAACAGGGTCCATATTAAACCAACAGGGTCCATATTAAACCAACAGGTTACATATTAAACCAACAGGGTGCATATTAAACCAACAGGTTACATATTAAACCAACAGGGTCCATATTAAACCAACACGGTACATATTAAACCAACAGGGTCCATATTAAACCAACAGGGTCCATATTAAACCCTGTTTCACTGAGGCTAAATCACACCATCCTTATAGAGACAAATAGAACCCAAGACTGTGAAGCACTCTAATTTAAAACAAAGCAACACAAATAAAACAACACAATAACACACAACAGCACCAACACAATAGCAACACAATAGCAACAATTACACAACATCAGCAAACAACAACACACAACAGCAGCAACAACACAACAATACACGTCAGCAAACAACACACAACAGCAGCAACACAACAATACACATCAGCAAACAACAACACACAACAGCAGCAACACAACAATACACATCAGCAAACAACACACAACAGCAGCAACACAACAATACACATCAGCAAACAACAACAACAACACACAACAGCAGCAACACAACAATACACATCAGCAAACAACACACAGCAGCAGCAACACAATAGCAACACAACAGCACACTCTCATACATGCAGGTACACTTTCCTACCTTTAGCAGGTTCTCTTGTACTTGTCTCTCTGACAGATCCTTAAAGACGCTGATAGAATCCATAATCCACTGGGTCTTAACGTACGGGTCCATTTGGTTCCATTTGTACACTCTAGGAAAATAAACAAAAAGGATTTTAAAGTATTGGGGTCCCAGAGATTAAAAATAACATGGTATCAATTGGGGGTCTCTGGTAGGAAACTACCTCTCCATTGAGTCATCAATTTATTGGTTTAGGATCAGGAATGTGACAAAAAACTAAAGAATCTCCATGAATTCAAGACTTCATGGAGTGAGTAATAGATAGGAAAAAAGTCATTTTGGGCGTGAACTATTCCTTTAAGAGAATAATAATAAAAAAAAATTAAATTATAAATTAAATTATAATTTTTTTTTTTTTTATTTAACATTTCAAATGAAACCTCCATGGTTCAGTCAATGAGGTCTTCCTCACTGGAAAGTACTTAAAATGGCCACCATGCTCCTTCGTGTTGGGAGTAGTCACATGATCAGTGACATCATCAGTCACATCACTCACCTTTTTTTCTTTTTACTTAGGTAAAGGTAGTAATACCACAGTGTAGAAATACAAGTAAAAGTCCTGTATTCACAATTTTACTTGAGTAAAAGTACAGTGTTGTAGATCTGCAATTTTTTAATAGCCAAGTAATAGGGCGGAAGTGGTTACTGTATGTTTTGTATTAATAATCTAAATCTGCAAAGTAACTATTAACAAAAGCTGTCAAATAATTGTAGTGGAGAAAAAAAGTTCAATATTTGCCTCTGAGATGTAGTGGAGTAGAAGTATAAAGTATTGAAAAATCTGGAAATAAGCAAAGTTGTTTTGTAATTCAGATTATGCCCCATTTTAAAATAGCAAAAATAGCCTATCTACTGTACAAGCTCGCAACACGTCTCAAAGCAACACATCATGAGCTTGCAGATCTGCTATGTTAACTATTTTTGCCATAGAAAGAAAACTATAGAAAGAAAAAAAAGTAAATACAGTTTTGAACATTTTTGAATAGTTTGACTATATGACATGGCCACCAGGTTGAAATGTTCTAATTTAATTTTCCGATCCGATCTCTTAGGCTTTCGTCATGTTGATAGAAGAGCAGATATAGTCTATTAAAACAACTTCTGGCACTTTGAAGAAGATACGATACGCGGCTTCAGAATGATATTACGGTAAACTCATTTCCCTTTTACTCTCCACTATACTGTTCACAATTCTCCTGTTTCTGTACAGTTTTATTTTCATCGTTTCTCAGAAGGGATTTTACAGGTAATTGGACTCCAAAACGATGCCTGATGAAAGCAACACAACAGATAATTACTTCTGTTTGTAGAGTTTATTTTTATTTGCTTGTGTGACAACGCCACCCTGGGAATTTCACTCAGGGAGATCATTACCGAATGTACGTTTTTTTTTCAGTGGTTATGAAAATAGGTTGCAGATGTTTTCAATTATGAAGTTTTGTTTAACGATAATCAAAATGAACGATGAATAATTAAAAACAGAACACTGTTGAAAATAGCTGTGGGGGAGAGTTGGACAACAGTGGTCCCGCATGCACGCACGCGCGCACGCACACACACACACACACACACACACACACACACACACACACACACACACACACACACACACACACACACACACACACACACACACACACACACACACACACACACACACACACACACACACACACACACACACACACACGCAATATGTAACTTTTTCCAATCTGTATGGTAGAGTATGTTAATACGATAATAACTTATACAATTGGGGTGGTTGTATTTTGTCTCCCTGCTCTTCCATTGAGACCTTTAGATCGTGTCAAAGGTCATGTCTCACCTAGACACAGGATCTGACACAAATATTGACCTGAAGGTCAAGATTAAATGTATCCCCTGAGCAAGCAGGCAGGCTCTATTCGTTCATAGAGTTCATAAAGTTAACATAAGTATAACTAAATGCATTTGAAATTAAATAAAAATGTAACTTTTCAGAATTCCAATTTAAAAATGGCAAAAAAAACAGGATTCCAATTCAAAAATAGCAAAAATAGCAGATCTACAAGCTCAAAACTCGCTTGGAGATCGGCTATTTTTGCTACTTTTGTGTGACATAGAATGGCCGAAAAAAGTAAAATTACGGAGATAAGAGGTGTCTGCCCGACAGTATATGCAATGTGGCCCTCTGGAGTGAGTGTGGAAATATAGTGGCCCTCTCCATCATCAAATTTGCATCACCCCTGTACTAAAGAGACGTTTATGTTTTGTTTTGTTTCGCTTCATGGCACCTAACTCCAATATTTTTTAGAAGAAGGCCTATGCACACCGCAAAGGTTGGTGACAGGTGCATAGGACAAAAAGTGCATTATGTTCAGTAGGGGATCTCTGATAATGACATCAAAGAAAAAGACCTGCACACTGTCTGGAACTTGCAAAAAAGAATGTTGCTCTTCATTCGACGTTTCGGTCGTTAGACCTTCATCGGAACAGACAAATCATTTGAATAAATAGCAAATTTTTTTGCAAGTTCCAGACAGTGTGCGGGTCCTTTTCTTTGATGCCATTATCAGGGATCCCTCTCTGAACCTAACTCCAATAAAAAGCTACCACTCAATGGTAACAACAGCAACACAAAAACACCTCTCCATTTAAAATGAACACCACACTAAAAGGAACGACAGTAAAAGGTAAAATGACTATGGGCCAAACAGTAGTCTGTAACCTATAGATATAGAAATCAGATAAGTCCATTACAGTAGAACTGAATCTAACATAAGTACTCACACCTACATTTACCTGCCGGAAGCAATGCTGCTTGGCTTTATGCCTATGTCAGCTCCAGCTGGCCAATGGACTGGGGAGGGGGCGACCAGGGCGTGCTTCTCCATTAATCAATGTCTCTGTTGCCAGCTGCTACATTCACTTTAAAGCTGCACTATGTAACTTTCCTCTTCTAACCCGGATTTGAACCCGGTTTCCTGTGCTGACATTTTTACCATTGAGCTAATAGAGCCTGCCTGCTTGCTCAGGGGATAAATTAAATCTTGACCATCAGGACAATATTTTGGTCAAGATTACATGTTATACATTAAACAAAAGTTACACAGTGCCGCATTAACCACTTATTCTGGGGGCATTTGCCAAAAATACTAGATCTACAAGCGTGTGAGCTTGTAGATCTGCTTTGCTTTCGGCAAAGACATTTGGTGATAGAGGGGGAAAAAGGAGTGGACCAGGTACAGAGCCGACCCCCGTCAACTAAGCGGTTTCAGACTGGATCCGTTTGAATCGAAGCGTTCCCGAGTACGCTTGGCTTCTCCCAGCTGGTCAGCATTCACACTGGCCAAAATCCTTTCGTACTCGACCATTTAATTTAGCAGTAATGGTAAATATGTGCCTCATGGGGGCGCTGTTGACTATGGGGCTTTGGAAGAGAGAATGTCATTCTCAGAAGAAAAGTCACTCTAGAGTGAATAATAAAGTTTGACTGTGTTCCTGACGATGTCTTGAGTTATAATAACAACAGATCAACAATACACAACCAAAGCAGTGTGTGCACTGGTCTTTGAAACCTCGAAATGTAACGTCGTCTGTTAATATGATATTGGCGTCACGGACGCATCCTTGGTATGACGTCACGGACTAACCCTTGGTGTATTTATCCTTATAAATACGTTCGCCACACATGTGTTTTTTGTTTATTATTTTTCACGGCTCGTGCTACTCAAACACTAGCGGGATTATTATTTCTTGTCAACATTCAAGTAGAACAATGAGAAGGTATAACCCAGCTAAAATAATGCGTCATTATAACAAATATAAAAATGATATATGATTAGCAGTCCAGTCTGTCCACTTCCTTCTCTTGGTACGGATGGATTCACACTGCCGCGTTCCGTTCCCGACTCCGCAGCAATCGGACCCGAGACTACCTCCCCAGGTGGTTTCGAGTACGGTACGGTGATGCGTTACGGGGAACGGTTCGCTACGTTCACACTACCACAACATCTGCCATGTGGTCTGGAGTGCGCACCCGGGACCTGAGTGTGAAACGGCTATTAGTTTATTAAGTGTAGAGGGTTTAATAAGGGTTTAAATGTATGAATACAGCAATGGAAAGTGTAGCTGTTAAATATTACTTTACTTTACCTAACTTTACTTTATTTGTTTAATAGCGACAGAGAAAATGAATGAACATCATTATACAAAAAAAAAAAGATGTAAATATGCTGGAGTTGAGCAAGAATGCTAATTTACATCTGTAGTCACAAAAAATCATTGCACCAAAACATCGAACTAGAAACAAACTGTCAAAGACTACATTTTAAAGACCGATGGATGAGCTCATTAAATGAAGACTTTCAGTAAGATTGTCAATCGTATTTCCACTTTTTTTAATCTTAGGGATGGCATAATGTCTATAACATTACTTTAATCTGACATCACTGGGCGATAGAGCAACAACAGACATACTGTATGTGGCTGTGAACGAACATGAACCACATAACCTTGAAAAAGTTTAAGCACTTAAACCCAAGCATCCTTATTAGTAGAGGCCCTAGGAGGGGTCCACGAGCACCCCCCCTGATTTGTTTTTATCTAGTTTGGATTTTTGCCATCCAAAGGCAGATTTCGATGATCCCAAGAAAAAAAGTGGTCCAAAATGTCCCCTAGAATAGTATTAACCATATGAACCCTACTGTCACCTTTCTGCGGTGAACATTCCACTGATTTGAGCATATCGGATCGGCGGTACTGGACATCCGATCCGATCAGACATCACATCAAGCATATTGTTTGATGTGACAAGTGTTTGTGTTTTTTTCCCTTGTAAATTAACGCCCTACTTGATCATCCTACACCGTGATAATACACAAAAGCATCAAAAGTAGCAGATCCACATACGGTGCGAAGCGACGCTTTTTGAGCTTGGTACTTTAGAATTTGAATCCTGAAAAGTAGTTTTGGACATCAGGTTTCCACCCGACAGAGACGAGATACATTATACAATTTTCCCAAAGACGCATTTTGATGGGGTCAGTCAGTCAGTCTTAGGTATTATGTATCGTTGACACAGCCATCATGGAAGATAAAATGCATCTGCTGTAAATGTAAACGTTGTACAGTGAATGCAAACAATGCACAGTCATGAGTGATTAGAAATGTGTTTTTAAAAGGTAAAACAGGGAACTCCTCACAATAGTGGCCAGTTCTGCAGTTACCAGCAGGAGAATTCACATTTCTAGTACACAGTGGCAATTATTATTATTGATCATGAGTGATGATTGCAACTCCACCAGAAAGTGGTGACGTTCTCTTTTCACATTGTGAAAGCAGCACACATTTAGTCAGATTGCTAAAATAACCGCCAGCAGAGATTAAGCTGGCCAAATAAGCATCACGACGGGAGAAAATGAATCGATAGCACGCTGCCCTCTATAAACAATAAGGGATCCACAAACAACCGCCCACTGTGTATTTCTGGATGCGAAGCAGTGTGCTGCATGGTGAGTGATGCATGCTGTAGCAAAGCCTTTGCTTTAGGAAGAAAATACAAGGTATTATGAATCTCATAAGAAAAGGAACAGCTTGGACTTTGCCAACACTTTTCAGGGTCGGAGTAAGGCTCGTCAGAAAAGCCCAAGTCAAGGAATGTAACGGAAAGAGTCATACAGTATGTTGCTCTAGATCAGTGGTTCTCAACCTCTGGGTCAGGACTCGGGAGACCAAATGATTTTTGGGGGGTCCCCAGATGACAGCTAAGTGACAGTCTAGGGACTTTTAAGACCTTTTAAATACCTTGGGGAAAAATGGAGAAAAAAACGACCATTACTGTGTTAAAAGTAGTCAAGTCAATAAAACAAGCTCACAACAAGCTCACAACGCCTCCCAACACGAGGCGTTGTGAGCTTTTATCGGCTATTTTAACAATATTTATCTGTGGAACTGAGGCAAACAAAATGTTATGGCTCAACTCTTACATTCCAAGTGCTTATCTGGGTGGGGGGGGGGGGGTCCTCAGTTCAAATATGATTATTTTGGGGGGTCACATGCTGAAAAAGGTTGAGAACCACTGTTCTAGATCAGTGGTTCCTCAAAGTGGAGTCCCCAGGGGGCCCCCCAGGGGTCCTTGAGTGGATTCCACAGGGTCCCCAGCAAAATGAGTTAATATTGAATCAAAGTCAGTTTTATATATACTGTACATCAGCTATTTGAAGGGAAAAAAGCTGATCTACAAGCTCACAACGCGTCACGATGCCACATGTTGTGATCTTGTATATATTTAAAGACAATCTTGGGACAAAAAATTACTATTTGGTTATTGTTGAAAAAAGTTAACAACACAAATCTTGTATGTGGGTCCCTGGCACAACAGATTCTCCACTGGGGCGGCATCAATGTAGACGGGGGTGTGATCTCTGCCTGCATGTCTTCCTGCAGTCCCTGATCAGCTCTTTTGTCTTGTCAACGCTGAGGGCCGCTGCCAGGGCCAGGGTTTTCTCTTAGCAGAGTTGTCTCCGGTTCTCCACCCCTCTCTCCTGTAGGCTGTCTAAACGTCATCAGTGATCAGGCCTATCACTGTCATGTCCTCAGTGAACCTGACTAGAGTAAAAACAGAACAGCCAGGTGCTCACAGCCAGGAGATATAAAAAGGTAACAGTCCAAAGTGTCAATGGTGCTCACGGATCAAATGGGCTCAAGCATGCGAGAAAAGAAACTATGACGATCCGGGCACTCAGGAGTAAAAAGGCAACTGCCAACATGTTTCGACCACATTTTTGCCCTGATGAAGACCTTCTGAGGTCTGCATGCATGGATCTACAAGCTCACAACGCATCTTGAGCTTGAAGATCTTTCAAAAATGTTTTTTGACATTTTAGATATTTGAAAACTTGTGAAATGGGACATTCTGCATATTGAGTACTTTTCCTTTTGGTACAAAATAATATTTTGATGCCAATACTTTGTACTTTTACTCAGGTACAGTACATTTTGAATAACAGACTTTCCCTTGTAACAGAGTATTTCTACATTGTGGTATTGATACTTTTACTCAAGTGAAACATGTGAGTACTTTTTTCCCACCACTGTCTCCTTGACATGCTTCTCGAACATTTTGCTCACTATTAGGGTGAGTGCTATCTGTCGCCAGTCATTTAAACCAGTTACCTTGCTTTATTCAGCAACGGAATTATTGAAGAGCGTACTCTACCCTCAAGGAAGGTAGAGCATATTGAAGTAGTTGATTTGAATATTCTGTCCATTGACTTCCATTATTTGAAAAGAAAAAGTGCTAAAAAGTTAAAATATAAATGATAAAAAATGTCAAAAAATCTGAATTCCCCAAAGAAGCAGAACTTTTGTTTAAAAGTTTGAGTTCTAGGTTAAAGTATGAAGGAGTTGAAATGGTCCAAAGTTTTGGGCAGAATAAGAATGATAAAAGGTGAAGATAATGTGAGTGCATGTGCTCACTGGCTGCCTAATTATTCACAATGGTGACTGTTGCTGAAAGTCTTTTCAAGGAAAATGGGATGTAAGAAATTAATCAAGTTTGTGAAGAGGTAAAATACTTTGGAAAGGTTTCCCCTCAAAAAGAACAGAAAAGGGAAAAAAAAGAAAAAGAAAATAATGAAAACAAAATCTCCAGAAGTAGTTGCAATAACTTATTTTTGACCTTCCGGCTAGTTAGGCACAGTTAGAGAGTATGTGAAACAGTCCATCTCCATAACTTAAGTGTGAAAATGTGTCTCCGGCTGCCATGTCCGTGTGCCTTCACACTGGATGCTGGTTGAACCATGGAGCTGAGAGCTTATCTCCATGTCTAAAAATACCAGAGGCACCTGAGCAGAAGTGCTAAACCCCCCCACTGCGAGGACAGATGTCACATTTTCAGGGTGGGGTGGGGGCTTTGCAGCACATGTGACCCGCACGAAGTGAGTGTCTCTAACAAGCCACTTCTAAACCTGACAACCTTTGCCAAGAATGTAGAGTCAAGATTTGACTACAAGTCTAAAATATGCGATCTACTCCAAGCCTGTAAACTATCGCAATGGGTATGGTTTAGTGAAGTTTGAACCCAAGTCACCCACAGTTAAAATACAGTTGATGAAAACAAAACAAAAACAAGATCTGGATCTTTCATGTGGCAACTGTGTGACGTCAGTTGGCTGCCATGTATGATTCCAAATGTGGGCAACGGTTCAGCCAGATCAGACCACAGCATTGACTTCCCTTTTAAAAAATGAGTAAATAAAAAATATGAAAATATGAACCATATTATAATACAAATATTGGAGATACTTCATTGGCAGTGTGCACAAGATATTTGGCACTGATCGGCACAGATACACAGACACAGACCCTCTTATAGAAGACTGGCCTCCTGCAGAGTCATGGCGTAAAAACCTGCTTCAATTAATGATAGGGGAAGAAAAAAAACGATCTAATACAGTGGGGTTTTGCCCAACACACACCAATGGCCCGGGAATGTCAAAATCTCAAAGCACACCTGTACCCATAGTGAAAATACATCTATAAGGTCACACCTGTACCCATAGTGAACATACATCTACAAGGTCAGAATCCACCAGGAGCTTGTACATTTCTTACATTGTCGAATAAAAAGAAAAGAGGAAAAAAACATTTGTGAAAATATTACAAATTGCTTTGGGAAATGAGTGTGCACAACTGATGTAGTACATTAAAATAATCCAAAACTTTTTGTATATTATTGCTGTAATAATGTGTGGTTGTCACAAAATCAAATTGCTGCATGTACGAGGCTAAACTGTGTGGTTCTGTTTTTTCTCCAGAATGCTGTGAGTGGAATGGCAAAATCTCTTGATTGATGTTCAGCCGTTTCATCTATTTTGGCTGCCTTCCCAGAGGACCCTCTTAATGTCTGATGTCCTGTCTCCTTTTGATTATATGTGAGCTCCACAAGTGTGTTTCATTACAATGTTTCATTACATTTCAATTATTCATAATTATCAAGTAATGCTTCATTAGATTAGATGCCTATTTCTTCTTCCTTTTCGGGAATTTTAATGTAGAACACGTTTATTGCTGGGGAAGCTACAAGCAAGAAACAATAATTAATTAAAAAGAAATCTGTTTGAAATGTAATATGTCTCAGATTAGTTTCTCAACTAATGTGTTGTTGAGAAAAGTACATTTGAAGATGTTTTTTCCCTCACATATCAGTCGTTCACAACGCCTGTTCACAACGCCTCACAGCACGAGGTGTTGTGAACTTGTAGATCTGCTATTTTCACAATATTTATTTGTGGAACCGAGTCAAACTAAACATAATGCCTCAAGTCAAGTCCAAGTGCTTGTCAGGGTGGCTTGGGGTCCATATTTGATAATCTACTACAAGCAAACGTCAATTAATCTCTCCTTCTCAGGATTCTCAGCAACACTCTCCTCTCTCACGTTGCTGTTCTGTTTACAACTGCACTGGTGATGGGGGCGGGGCTGAAACAAGCGAAACAAACCGTTCACGTCTGACCAGTGATGTAAAGTAACTAAATGCATTAATTTACTTAAGTACTGTACTTAAGTACAACTCTGAGGTATTTTTACTTTACTGGAGTATTTCCAAATGTCAGTACTTTTACTTCTACTCCATTACATCTCAGAGGAAAATATTGTACTTTTACTCCATTTCAATTGAAAACTTTAGTTATTAGTTACTTTGAAGATTTTGATTATTATTACAAAACATACATTAACCACTTCAGCCCTATATACATTTCAGCCATTTGAAAATAGCCGATCTACAAGCTCACAGATTGTAGATTGGCTATTTTCAATTTCTGCATAATGAGTACTTTTACTTTTGGTACTTTAAGTACATTTTGATGCCAATACTTTTGTACTTTTACTCAAGTATATTTTGAATTCTGGACTTTTACTTGTAACAGAGTATTTCTACATTGCAGTATTGATACTTTTACTTAAGTAACAAATGTGAGTACTTTTTCCACCACTGCGTCTGACTCTATATCCTTCCAAAAAACACTTTGATTGCTGATAATGTTGACCAATCCAACTAACTAGGCGTTTATCCTATGTCTGACAGCGCTGAGGAAAAAAGAAAAAACATTGTCCCACCCCTCCCACGCGCCAATCTGGGCCTGCCGGCTCCATGCTATTCACTTTTCACTTCAAAATACTTTCTTTCTGAGATGGCAAGCAGCCTGGGATCTGAGGTTAACACTCCTAGATGCTGAAAGTTAACTCCCTGTGTTATTACATATCTTTGAGGCTGCTTATCGACTCATTCTCCTGAAGAAGAAACAATACGACTGAAACTGCTCGCGGAGCTGTACTCTGACAACCCCCATCATACCACGTCGCCACAGGGACAACCGCACACGCTAAATCGAACCCTCTCTAAACATTTTCTTTATCAGAACCGACCTGTTTTCAACATTTACTTATTGGCTGCTTATCTCGCTCACTCCTTACAACACTTTTTTTTAAAAAAAAGCAATAGATAAACAGCAATTTGTGTTTTGGGGCCAGGAAAAAGTTAGCCTCGCGTAGCCAGACTATATCACTGCGTGGATATGAGTCTGGTGCTTCCATGAGGACGTTTTTTTCCCTAAGGGGCGGGATCAAAACAATGGCCCTCGACGCAATTGGTTACACCTACAACCAACTACCAATTACAGTCTCCCATATTCGAATACTGGGCCCTGATTGGTCACCCACGTCTTCTGGAGCAGGAAATGGATTCTCTATGGAGCGGTGCCAGACCCAAATCGCAGAGTGCAATTTTGTTTTGCACTCACAGATTCGTCTGGTCTCAAGCTAGGAAAAAGTCTGTTTGCATCACCAAATTGACTTCAACATAATCTTCTCTGTCGGGGTGGAAAGTGGAAACCTCATACAGTATGTCCAAAACGGTAACTTTTCAGGATTCAAATAAAAAAATCTGCAAAAGTAGCAGATCCACGATCCAGAAACGCGGCGTCTCGAGCTTGTGGATCTGCTACTTTTGATTTGTGTGACGCTGTAGTAGTGGTGGGAAAAAAACGTTTGTTTCAGTGAACGAACGATTTCGTTCACGATCACGGCCTTGATTTGTTCAAATGATTTGTTCACGCGCCCTCCCGTCCTCCTGTGTGCGTGCGGTGCACGGAGCAGAGCGGGTGATGGGGCACGATCGTGAACGTAAAACAGTTTCAGGAAGTGAAGGGGTTCGTTCGCGTTCGCGGCAAAGGACTAGTTCTTATGAACAAATCGATCATGAACGACCCATCACTACGCTGCAGTATGATTAAGTAAGGTGTTAATTTACGAAAAAACACACAAAGTTAAAATATGGAGATAAGAGGTTTCTGCCCTGCAGCAACAATACATACACACTCCGGGGGGACTCAACCTATCTGCAGAGTGAGTCTGTGCAAATCCCAACATAAGGAGGAGTGCCATGGGAACCGCAGCGCTGCTGGTCTCTTATCAAAATTAAATGTCTTCTTGGCTTCACATGTGCCGGCATGGAAGGATCAGGCTGAGACGCTCGCAGCATAAACACACAGCCTCGTCGCTAGGCTTCCTCGGCCCCCAGGGGAGCGCCCCCCCCCCCCCCTGTTCGGCTGTTAACGTTTACTTTTTGCCGCTTCAAAAGCTCCAGAGCCAGATGAGAGAGCAGGCCAGGAATAATCTGGATGAGATGCAGTACAGTGGTTGGACAAAGTACTCAACCCCAGAAGTGGGGGTTGAGTCAAAGTTGACATATTCCTGGTCAAATATTACCTTGACCAATATTACTTGAGTTGAATGCTGAAAAGTGACAGTTTTGGACATAATGAGGTTTCCGCCCGACATATAGCGATGATATAGCTCTGTGGTTCCCAACCTTTTCTGGATCGGGACCCACTTGAAAATCTTGGGGGGAAAAAGTGTGTCTGTTTTTAATTGATCATTTTGTGTTCCGGCTTGGATCAATGTATTTTTAATTTCCCTTGCTTTCAAATCTGGTGATCGTGAGCTTACTAATTGGCACACACGGCCCATTATAAATTCTTAATCAAATCTGAATTTGCCTACTTTAGGTGGGTTCATTTGAGCAACTTACTTTATTGCATGTTCCGTCAAATGTTTAAAATGTTATTATTTCAGTTCCCATAGTGACTGCAAGACCGACAGTTGACAGACTGAATCAATATAGGCATAAACAATTACTTTGGATACTTTTCTACAATCATGCTGGAATGGGCTAAACTTTAACGTGATTATGCTGATCATATTCAGGTGCAATCCTTAGGCCTACTGTATATTGTTAGTTTGTCTTATATTGTAGTTTGATTGGGGGCGAGTTACATTCATCTTACATTATATGCCGTTATATGTCCTGGTACAGTTAGTTTGTATGTTTTTATATTTTGCTACACATTTTTGTGTTTTTATACTGGCTGAAGCACAGTCTGCCCATGGGGCAAATTAACTTAAACATGAGGTTGTAAGTGGACGGGACTCCCTCTTTCATTGGTGTTTCGCCTTGATTGTGTCTAAACCTTAACATTTAACCAGTGGTGGAAGAAGTTACTTGAGTAAAAGTATCAATACGGCAATGTAGAAATACTCTGTTACAAGGCCTGTGTTCAAAATGTTACTTGAGTAAAAGTACAAAAGTATTGGCATCAAAATATACTATAGCCTACCAAAAGTAAAAGTACTAAAATGTTTGAAAATAGCAGATCTACGAGCTCACTACGTGTCGTGATTCGATATATAGCCTATATATAAAATGGGGTTAAAGTGGTTAATGTATCTTTTATAATATCATAATTTATATCTGCAAAGTAACTAGTAACTAACCTTTTCAAATAATTGTAGTAGAGTAAAAGTACAATATTTTGCTCAGAGATGTAGTGGAGTAGAAGCAAAAGTATTGAAAATTGGCAATACTCCACTAAAGTAAAACTACCACACTGCATTTAACTTCACTAAAACGATGTGCCTAACCCTAACCTTAACCCTAACCTCACAGAAATTATGCCTAAACCTAACCTCAAAACCCTGTCCACCTGGGCAAAACACCGGGAAAAGAGACTCTTCCGTAAGTGGCCATGCTTACGAATGGAAGCGGCCCAACAAAACTGCACGACCCAAAACTGACATATTTTTTGTGAATGCAGACATACTTGAAATGTTTCCAGACTCAGACAGTCTGCAGAGAGCTGGGCTCATCCCCGGCATTGATAAAAACACAAGTATGGACGACACCCTGAGCCAAAGTTGGAAAATCAATAGCTGTGTCCACCTCAGTCTCTGGGGAAACACAGAAGACCACATAGTCCATGGTCAACAACAACAGCAGTGAAAAAAAAAAAACTTCCTTGAGTGGCACTTTTCACTTATTAATAAATGTATATGTCATTTTTTTTAAACCTGGAAATAGTACTTGTTCGACAGGGGAAATGCCTTTTTATTTGCTTTTAGTTGGTTTCACCTCGCGGTGGGATGAATAAAACATCGGAGCATCAAAATAATGCACAAGCATTAATATTTAATTAGTAAAGAAAACATTCACAGGGAAAATAATCCGTTATAAGAGTGAATTTCTACTATTCCATTGCGGTTTCTCCCTGGCTGCAGAGGACGGGGTGGGGGAAACAGAGAGAAATGGTTTTGTTTGGTAGTGCGGAGGAGACCACGTAGCCTCGTTCCGCTCTGTTTGTCTTGGTGGTAGCTGTCGGTTGCTGGTTGAAACAAAAGTTCTGGTCCCGAGGGGGAATCTGCTCCTTCCATCACACTTTTCCCTCCCTTCCTTCTTAAACACTGTTGTGAAAACCAATGAGAGAAAAGAAAGAAGAAAGCAGGGGTGGAAAGTAACTATTGTAAGTATGTTTACTGTGGAATAGTTCACCCGAAAAAAGCTTTTTTTCTAGCCATTAGTCACCCCATGGAGACTTGAATTTTTTTTGTCGCATTCCTAAGCCAATAATTTGATGATGGGCCCCGGTTCCGGTAGGAGACACAAAGAGTCTCCTTTGTGTCTCCTACCGGAACCACTGTCTACCGGTCCGCTGGTCATCAAATGATTGGCTTAGGAATGCGAGAAAAACTAAAACATATCCATGAATTCAAGTCTCCATGGGGTGACTAATTGAAAATAAATAATATAAATTACGCACAAAAAAGAACTATCGCCGTCCAACCTTCCTAGCCTATCGTTTTCAAGATGTTTTGGCCATTATCTCTGGAACGGAAGGTTCAATCTGCTCAGTTCAAAGCTTGTAGGATAGACACACACGGCCGGAAGAGGGGCGCCTACAAATTCACGCCCACTTTTGACACAGCGCCGCTCCTCGAGGTCCTTTATTTATTTTTTTCTAAATTTTTATCCCACGATTTTATAACCCCTATTTTTTCACCCTAGTGCCAATGCCTAAGCGTGTAATCCTGGGCACTACCTTCCCTCTGCCAACCTAGGGAGGCCAGGGCCGAGCTCATGCCTCCTTCAATGCATGAGAGCCGTCTGACCTTCTTATCACCTGACAGGGGAGAGTTTCCCTGGTTGGACGTAGCGCGTGGAAGGAACACGTTATTCCAACCAGTTCCCTTCCCCTCCATCAGGTGCCCCGGCTGGCCAGGGGGAGGCAGGATAGTGACCAGGATTACTGCATGTTTTTTGTGAGGGTACCTACCCTAGGAGACACAGGGAGAACATGCAAACTCCACACAGAAAGGCCCTTTCGCCAACCCCACCTAGGGTGTGGGCACTGATGACGCGGAGGAGAGAACACGCCCCCAGCGCCCAGAGCGTCCCCTGCGGGAATCGAACCCAGGACCTTCTAGCTGTGAGGCGAGGTCCTTTATAACGATGAACTGCAGCTCTCAATGCAATCTCTATGAGAGGCATTGTAAAATACCGTAATTTCACTGGTTAACTACTGAGGCTGTAGCGATTTTCTTTGGTGTTCTAATAAAGTGTCCCATTTGCTTAATTTATCCTTTTTAATGTCCCATATCTGTCATCTCGATATACTACCCACAATATACTATAATATACGCCATCAGTGTGTCAAAAGTTCTAGCTTCTGAAATCTTACGTTTAAGTGGTCGCATGGTATATACGTCACGGACGCATCCCTTGAGGTTTTCAATACCCAGAAAACCGGCGAAAGTGGCCGTTTTCAAAATGTTTTGGTCATTATCTCTGGAACAGAAGGTCCAATCTGCTCGGTTCAAAGCTCGTTGGATGCGTGACTTTGAGGACATTTAGCACGCAATTTTCGGGTTGTTTGGGGTTTCTAGGGGAGGCGAGATCTTAGTTGGGCAGGCGACCGCCTGTCCTGCCTCTACAGTGGGTACGCCACTGGTCGGCGCTCGGCGCTCGTAAAGACAGTGATGTCACTGAAATGCGACAACTTGTCTGTCTGCCATCTACCCTCTGCTGTGTTTTTAACATTATGGGTAACTCGTTAAAGTGGCAAATTAAATGTGAAACACATCAACTACTAAGAAAACAAGAAGATATGTCGACAAAGACACTCCATACATTTGGAAACATATTTTTATTTAAATCAATATCGTCTCCAGTTAATGTAGGAATCTTTTAAAAACTCTCATATCCTCTCATAGGGAATGCATTGGCAGCTGCAGTTCATAGTTCTCACGGACCTCGAGTAGCGGCGCTGTCTCAAAAGTGAGTGTGAAATTTGTAGTTCCCGTGTTGGTATGCGTGACTTTGGGGACATTAAGCACTTAATGACACCTTTTCGTTTTTTGGGGGCTTTTCGGGCACAAAAATATGGTAATTGTTCGGGCCGGGCTTTCATTTTCAGGCCTGTTGAGAACTCTCGAAAAAAAAATACTTTTGCACTTTTACTCTTTGAATACAGGCCTTTTACTTGTAACACAATGTGGTATTGCTACTTTTACTTAAAGGCATACTAGGTAACGTTTTCAACAAAACTAAAGTTAAATTGTATATCTTTTGTGAGTGGCAAAAGTTTCACAACACACACTCCATGAATTTCACCCCCGGAAGCCTTTTATTTATATATTTTCTATTGAACGTGTACGGGGGGGACTTTCCCGGGGAAATGACGTCATCTGGCCGGAAAACGGAGGTGGAAATGCACTGGTTTCCTGTTTGGCCAGGAACTACCGCAACGGTTTCCTGTTTGGCCAGGAACTATCGCGCTGATAACAAAAAGGAACCTCACGCTGATTTTAAGAGAATGTAGGATTGGAAGATCGAAAAAGAACAGAAAAAGAAAGCACAGCTCATGGTAACTAATGCTCCACTGGCTAAGAGAAACGATCCGTAGATAGTATAAAACAATTAAAAGATCGCTTTTTGAAACGCTTCCGGCTTCCGGTGAAAACGAATGGAATTCTGGGTAATCGAGGAATACGGAAATTGTATGCAGTGACGGTAGTGACCAGCAGAGGTTGCTAAAAATAGTTGTGAATTTGCATTGTACAACTTTAAGTACAAGATAATCTCCTAAATTGATCCACCACTGCTACAGACAGAAGAAAAGAAAGAAGAAAGTTTGGGACTTTGAGGTCAATACTTCCAAGAAGAAGGCTGTGGTGTGCTGGGGGTGTTTCTGGGGAATATTAGCACATATAAGCCCAACACACTTGCTTTGCTTTCAGAGTGAATTACAGAGAGAATTGGCAACGAGATGGAGCTGCAGAATAATAGTTGGGGGAGATAAAAGCAGTACTGATGTCTAGTCCAATGTGTAATGGAATGGGAAACGGCCGCACAGTAATGCTCAATTTATGCACCGTCGTGCAACAAAGTACAAATCGGGCTTTTAACTCTGTGTGCGTGTGTGTGCGCACACGTGTGTGCGCACGCCTGTATTACTTTAAGGGCCAAATGTCCCCACAAGTATGGTAGAATTTGCGAAAAAACATTATGTGATGCCAATTGTCCTGATAAATAGCTGTTTTAGGGTTAAAATATATTTATTTTGAGCTACTGTAGGTAACTTAAAGGAAAAAATAAACAGTAGGTTTAGGATTAGACATTTAGAGGTTAGGTTTAGAGTTGCAGTATGCCTGATTTATACACTTACTGTAGTTGCACGCTTGTGTCGCACACCAAAAATAGCAGATCCGCAAGCTCACAACGTGGGACGCGTTGTGAGCTTGTAAATTAGGATTTTAAAAATGACCATTTTTTAACGGCATTCATAAAATCACCATCCTAAAATATTCAAGTCCTCACAAGTATACTGTAGTAATACAAACAAAGTGTGTGTGTGTGTGTGTGTGTGTGTGTGTGTGTGTGTGTGTGTGTGTGTGTGTGTGTGTGTGTGTGTGTGTGTGTGTGCGCGCACGCGTGCATGCGTGCGCATACGGGGGCAGTGGTAATGACACATGCATCTTGACTCACGGTTGTTTGCAGAGATGCATTCATTCATTCATGGCTGCAGTGGCTCAGATTATGCAGGCTGAGAAAATCGACCATTTCCCTCCTGTTAGAAGCTGCAATTTGAATGAAAACATCTCCTCCTGTGCATTCAGATGGTTGCTTTCAAAACCTGGCTTATCAGCTGCATAAAGCAAGTGTTCTATACCAAGCTTTCATATTTATCACTGGCTATTGAAAGCACAGGGTTTGGGGGGGGGGGGGGGGGGGGGGGTTAGCGGCATAAAATGAGATTTTTTTTCTTTCGCTTGGGGGCTTATACTCAGCTTGCTCTTGCAACAGCAATAAAATTAATGAAAGATGAAGAAAGAGGAACTCAGCATTGTTCATATTGTTTGGCTCTGTGGTTCCCAACCTGTGGCCCGGGGCCCACTTGGTGGGCCGTGAACGTGTTGCAAGTGGGGCCCCCACATAATTGGCAAAATACAAAGATTTGAATGATAATATAACATTAGCATAAAAGAATATAATATAATATATATATATATATATATATATATATATATATATATTATGTAAACAACATTTTTATTTTCATTGTGAAACAAATAAATGAGAAGTATATTGTTCCATTGATTCAAGCCAGAACATAATCGATTCGGTTGATCATTAAAATAAACATGCTCTTCTCCGATATGCTGCGTGTTAACCGCTATACGTGGTCGGATGGGTGGACCGCGAATGCCTTTTAAAGTGGGCCCTGATCCAGAAAACGTCTGGTTTAGCTTGATTTTCAAAACATTCTAGCTAATATCATTATCTGACTCAAGGCTGCTGGCACCGAATCTTTTTTTTTAAACATTTTTGATAGTTTTGAGAGTGTGCAATGGGTTATCTCTGGGACCCCAATCAACAGTGTAAAATCT
Organism: Gymnoscopelus braueri; assembly: GCF_963280865.1. Lineage (NCBI taxonomy): Eukaryota > Metazoa > Chordata > Actinopteri > Myctophiformes > Myctophidae > Gymnoscopelus > Gymnoscopelus braueri. The sequence goes on from NC_137618.1 coordinate 44,209,991, forward strand.
GCAGTATTCATTTTACGCTGAGAGTGTACAAATGGTGTACACAAGTCAACCAAATTGACCCTTAGTTACACACCTGTAAGAGTCCATTTGGACCTATCATCTCGCATAGCCAGACAACTATTCCACAATCTCCCAATGCCATATAGAGTCTGGAACTACACCTCCCGAAAGCCGAGAACGGAAGCTGGCATCCGTTCGTCATTTCCGTTCACGGAAATATATTTAGAAAATATCTTGAATTTCAATTTCTGATAATTAGTAATGCGGGAGTGTAACCCATTAAGACTGGGAACGCATCTGTGTAATTTTTTTGATTTCTTTGGCTATTCAAAAATAGCAGATCTACAAGCTCGTAGCGCGGCACCGAATGCCGCGCTACGAGCTTGTAGATCTGCTGATTTTTTTAAAATCGTGAAAATGTGTGTAAATCTTTGAATATATATATACATATTTTTTTAAGCGAACATTTGTAAAATATTTTGTTCCAGGGACCGCCAGAAGCAAAGATTTGAGTTACAAATGTCCGCTTACAAAAAGAAAATCGGAATATTTGCACACATTTTTATGATTTAAACAAAATTGCAGATCTACAAGCTCTGAGCTATGAGCTTGTAGATCTGCTATTTTGGAATAGCCAAATAAATTTAAAATGACAAACGGAAGCGGGGAGGAGGCGTCACATCCGCTTTATTCCGCTGAACATTGTCAGAGCTTCCGTTGCTCCAGACTGTATGACAGAAGCATTTGAACAAAAAGAGGTCAAGTCTAATTGTCATTCCACCTACATATCACCACAACAACAAACCTTGTGTAATTCCTCAGAGCCAGAGTTTGAAATCTTTTATTGATTTCGCAAGGAAGTTTTACGCCAGCTATTCCTTTAGGACACGGGGGAAATGACATGTTTTTAAGGGCTGCTAAGGTTTTTACATTCGAGACAAACCATTGAGACAGAGAGGATCATTACAGGTTCATATCTACTCTTTCACTGGCTGCACCTTCACTGAGAAACTCTACCCATACTTCAGTCCATGTCAGAACCATAATGGTACAAACTCTGCTCCTCTGATCATCTCTCCTGTCAATCTTGCCACATTAATTGACAAGCACACTCATGGAGTGTACATGAGTGTATTGGGACAGTCTCAAAGCAGCCACATGGCCCAACTAACTCCAAACCTTCCACAAAAAATCCTCAATATTCCGCCTGTAACACCAGCTGCTTTCCATACCCTTACTGTACTTGCACGATACAACTCAATATTCAGGTAGAGCAGCGTAAAAATCGTCACCGTCATTTGGACAACAGACCTACAAGCTAGCAACGCCTCGTGTGTCGACGCGTTGTTGCCTTGCAGATCTGCTGCCAGTAGCCCCTCCCCCTTTTACTCACTGCACACAGCACAGAGTCAGAGACCAGCCGCGATAGACAGAGAAACAAGCGTGTGTGTGTCTGTGTGTATATGCATATATGTGTGTGGTGTGTGTGTATATATATGCATGCATGCATGTATGTATGTGTCTACATATATATTTACAGTAGGCCGTTAATTTACGAAAAAACATAAAAAGTTAAAATATGTAGATAAGACAGCAACGATATAAACATCGGTCGATGAAAGCAAACAAGACCAGGAGACCTGGTTCTGCCAGACCCAGAATGTTACATACTAGAACTAAGTCCTAGTATGTAACACACCTACAAACCACTTTATAACTGAAAAGCATAAATCATTTTAGGCATTTGGTGTACTCTCCAGAATGGAGAGTACTGTGGTTGATGAGCTTTACTTAATGACATACTTGTGACATAATAATGATGTCATGAATAGTTCGTGACGAAAGGGGGACAGACTTTTTTTGGCTGGGGCCGGGGGACAAAGTGACCATGCCCATGTATGGAGAAAACAGATACAAAGCCTCATGTAAGCCCGACCCCTTGGGTCTGGCAAAAAACTACTGGTGAGAAACCTTGTCACACAGCGACGCACCATAACATGTCAGGCATGCTTTGGTTTGCTTCCAAAGGCCGTTTTGTTTGTGTGTTTGTGTTTTTTTGCCCTCCTTCTGAACTCAAACCACAAAATAAGGGAAGCAACGTGCTGTAAAGGAGCGAGCAGTTTGACATGAACATGACTTGGCACGGTCTTCCTCTATGCTGCTGTTACAGCACAGACATGACATAACTCTCGTTTGACTTGTTGTGACTCTCTTTTTTGTTTGTGTCATAGAAAATACAATACAAACCTGCATTGTAAGCTTGCAGATCAGCTATTTTCGAAAGTATGCTTTTGAAAGTGAAAGAGTTCTGGACTAGCTCCTGAGCAGGGCCGAAAACTAGTTTCTGAGAACCAACCTGATCTGAAACCAAGTAGCACCTGGAAACAAATCAAGGACCCGTGAAATAGGTTACAGGCACGGCACAGTTCACTTAGTTCTTGTATTCAAAAAGAGCCATTTGTCTAATCGGGCATACACACATAACAATAAAAGGTGCCAAATGGAACCGAAACTGGTTCTTTGGATTGATATGCCATAGAAGAACACTTTTGGGTTCCAGAAAACAACCTTTCATGTATTGTCCATGTCTAACAAAAAATCACACCCAGTGTGAAGAGAGTGGTGCCTTTGAATTAGTGTAACTGGTTGCATCCTTGTGTTGCAATCAGCTGCAGCTGTTGAGGCCGTGCTCAAACGGACGGACCCACACACACGGTCAAGTGTAGGAGTGGCTGGCAAAGGTAGGAGTGGCTGGCACCACTAAAAAAAAAAATCTTTTCAGTATTACCTGCATTGCCGCTAAGATCATCGGCCTTCCCACACACTCACTTTCTGACATGAAAAACAAAGCCATCACATGCTTAGCACTCACAATGCAAATGACACTGATCATCCCCTACATTGTCCAATGCCATCTGGACGAAGATACAGAGCTTTGAAATGGAAAAACGTTAATTTTAGGAGTTTTAATCCTTCAGCCATTGCGGCACTCAACAAACTGCCTCGCTGATATGATGGTTCTGTGTATACTGGGTGGGACTTCATGTATCATCTTGGTGTTATGTTATGTACTATGTTGTTTTGTGTTTTATGGGTTTTTCTGTTGGAACAGACTGTGAAGATGAATATCCCTGAGGGGACAATAAAGACTATCATTATTATTTCATAGCAAGGTTCTTAAAAATAAATATAGATTTTAATGGTTCTACAAAGAACCCATAACCACTTTGAACCATATTCTTCATTGACCGGTGTCTCCCAGCACTCTGTACTTTCCCTCTACACCACCAAATCGCTTTGTCGAAAATATGCTTTAGTTACTAGTTACAGTACTTTGCAGATTTAGAATATTATTACAAAACATACCGTACATTAATCACTTATGCCCTGCTTTATATTTTGGCTATTTGAAAATAGCAGATCTACAAGCTCACGGCGCGTTGTGAGCTTTTAGAGATCTGCATTAAAGGTTTTTTTTTTTACACATTTTGAAAAACTTGGACTTGAATACATGACTACAATGATTTTGATACTTTTTTTACTAATCAAGTCAAGTTTTGAATACAGTTATGTTTTCCTTTCTTGAACTGCAACAGAGTATTTATATATAGTGGTATTGCTGTTACATAATAAAACATAAACATAAAAAACCTGCGTACTTCTTCCATCGCAACACACAATCCGGTAATTACTGTCTGATTAGCATATCCCCTAGTTTCTACATCTGGCGGGGCTTGTATGCAATAAGGTATACACTCCATGGCAACGCTACTGTAGAATGTATACATCTCATCCATAACTTTGATCTGTAGTACACCATCACACATTGATCTGTAGCACACCACCATCACAATGAGAAGAACCAGGGCGGACAGGACACCGACGCCAGCAGCAGTCATCTGCACCATGCTTCCCTGTTTCTGATGTTTCTTTGGCATGTTGCTGTCAGATCAGTTCCAGTGCGTTCAAATGGGAACGACAGCAGCGGTACGAGAGACATTCATCCTTACTGTACGGCCCAGAGCATCATCCTCTGTTGGCTTTTCATCCTCCAAGTTCAATAAAGCACAAAAAAACTTTGACTGGAGGAGTCGTCGGTGTGGGTGGTAAAAATGTGCATTGTTCATTTAAACTCTGAGGGCCCTATGTTGCACGTCTTAAATAGAAGTAAGCTATTTAGCCATTTTGAGTGGCCAAACAGCATTGGCCACGCCTCCAGGTCTTAAGACATGGTATTTAAGACGCGCAAAATAGGGCCCTGAGAGTGTGCCAAACGGAACCAAATGTACCTGTAAACGGGTCCATTTGTACGCTCGCAGAGTTACAGACCTGTGGGAGTGCATTTTTGCAACATTTTTGCAAAAAAAAAAGACTGTACACAGTGGAACGGTGACAGAACCCGTTTTGAAGCCAGTTTTTCAGCGAATTCAAATTCCACCATCTTTGGCATTTCCGGGTCCCGAAAAGCAACCGGAAACGAAGGCTATTGGCTGGAAGGGCAGCGAGGAGTTGAGTCTTCACTCAGAAAAAAAACTGTAGTAAGCCCTAGAAGCATTATCGTCAACTTTAAAATGTATGGGACCATAATTGACAAAAAACACATGTTAATTGAAAGAAGACTTTAAACTAGCTGTTGAAAACATAAAAGTATCCATGAAAATGTTTACTACTGTTAATAAAATCAAGTGTGTAAAGTCCGGGTCAAATCCCCCATTGTAATCGATGGCGTGGTAATTAGTAGATCTTCTGCAGCCATGCAGCAGCAGGAGAGGGAAACAGCGACACCTTCTGGGCCGTCAATGAGAACTGCAGCGTTTCAATCGACTTCCTCATCGGCTTCGTTTTCAAGACGACATGGCTTGTCGCTTGGTCTCCCCCCCCCCCTGAACATATGCTTGTAGATCAGTTATTTTCGAGAGAGAGGAGGGGGGGGGGGAGGCAGATGCATCGGCCCACCCCATCGCGCTGCATGCTTAGATGAAGTACTCCTTCTTGCTCTCGTCCATGGACTCCTGAAGGGCGGGGTCGGCGCGGAGGGCCGCGTCGGCCGTTTCGGCGAACTCTGTGCCCTTGGCCTCGTTGGTGTGGTAGCTGCCCTTGTGCCGGTACATGTAGCGAATCAGCACCACGGCCAGGCAGATAAGCACCAGGACCACGGCGGCGATGACAGCTGTGCAAATGGAGATAAATGAAGGCGTTACTTTGCTGCAAAGACCCCGGGGTCACACGCTATACGCTGTGACACTGTCCGTCCGTGCCAAAAAGGGCCGGACGGACACAGTTTGCACGATAGAGAAAAACTTTTGTCACGTACCAAGAGCAACTATTATAACGTCTCAGTCGTGTGGAAACCTCATATGTTCACTGTTAAATTCATATAGCAAAAGTAGCAGGTCCACAAGCTTTTGAGCTTGTGGATCTGCTACTTTTGATGCTTTTGTGTGACGCTGTAGTATGATCAAGTATAGGGCGTTAATTTACAAGAAGTAGGGCGTTAAACGCAAAAAGTTTGAATATGGAGATATGAGGTTTCTGCCCGACGACAACGATAATTATGTACAAGCAGTCAGGTGGAAACCTTGTATGTTCAAAACGGTTACTTTTCAGGAAGTGGAAAAAATTAACCTGTGTTCCAATGGATCCAATGTAGTTATTACTTATTCACAAGCTCTTGGTAATACTTTTCATTGGTTAAATATTTATAAAACCCACTCTGACTTTCACTTAAAAAACAATTCAAAAATAGCTCACAGCTTGTAGTTCAGATATTGTTCGTGTGACACTGTAGTTTGACGAAGTAGGGCATTAATTTACGAAAGAAAAAAGAAACAAAGTTGAAATATGGAGATACAAGATTTCTGCCCGACAGCAACACATAAATGATTGATATTCTTTGTTCTATACAAGCAACACTCTAAAGGCAAACAATGTCATGTGGTGTAAACATGGAAAAATGTTCCTCTTAGGCTGTCAGTTAAAAAATACTGCACAGTGCTTGACCTCTTGTTCATTTCTCCAGCTTATATGACGCAAAGCTCGGAGATGGCTTCGTTCCAGATCATAAAATAACTCATTTTAACCCATCAAAAATTCTGAGCTCATCACCGAAGGGAAGAGAAATATTACATTCCTTTTCACGCCAAATAATATGAACACGCCACTGGCAAGCAGTGTTTGTGTCAATGGGAGTTGACGCATTCAGCCAATATTTATGGTTATAAAATAATGAAATAAATAGCATTGGCTTGGGTGTACAGTAACATCTGTAGGCCTTCTGTGTGTTCGTTCTTCTCCAGGAGGAACTGGCTTATTTCAGAATGGCTTGAAAAAAAAAGCTTTGTTCCGATACATTTAACAGACAGCGCTGCTGCCTTTCTGCAAAAGAAACGCGTCTTTGATTTTTAGATTTTAATTTTTTTACTGAAGTGCGGCTGATAACTGCCGCTGGCTGGCGGATGCATTCCTTCTCCATATTGACATAAATGAGGTTTGCAGAAGGAGGGGAGGAGGGGGGGGGGGGGGGACAGCAGCAGTGGCGATGTTTGAATGTTGCAGAATGTTTTTGAACTCACCTCCCAGAATGGCATCAAAGTATCCATCGTCCATGTCATAATCTGTTGGGAGGGGGACAAGAGGGAGCATTTTAGATGATGTGCTCACAACTGTGTCTAGTACAGTCGTTTCTCAACCTTTTTCATTTGTTTGTTTTCTTCCATTGATCTCTTTTCCCCCTTGCCGCCCCCCCCCCCCCCCTTCTTCTTCTTCGCTTTATTTTTTTTCTATGGAAATAACAAAACGATAGAACTATGCACGAAAACTAATTTCACACACTTTTTTTTAACTTCTGTAAACCTGTGATGTGACAATAAAGCTGATTCTGAAAATGAATAGCCAAAGTATAAAATATGGTTAGAGTGGTTAAAATGATAGTGACGCTATATGAACACATTTTGCTGGTACCCCCCCCCCCCCAAGGAAACCCTGCTCCATAAGTGGAACGGACCTGAGTTACTACTGCACTTGGACCTCTCTTTTTCCGTCTACGCAAGATGTCTTTGCCAAAAATAGACGATCTATAAGTTCACAACGCATTGTGAGCTTGTAGGTCGGCTATTTTTGGCATGGACAGTATCATGGTCAGTATCATGGTCAGTATCATGCTATTATCTGCTATTTTTTTAAGTTTTGGCATTCTTTTGCATTTTTTTTTTCTCCAAGTGAACACTTTTTAACTAAAATCTTTGCTTCTGGGGGTCCCTGGCACAAAATATTTTCCAGATGGGGGTCCGCAGCCAAATACATATCCATTTGGGGGTCCTTGACGTCCTGAAATAGAGGGTTTAAGTTATAAGAATAATGACACTAAGACACTTGTATAATGTACATTCATGTTCATTTTGTCGCTTTTGTTATTTTTAAACCGAAAGGTGAATTTGTCATCAGCGTTTGTGTTTACAGACAGCTGTCCGTGTGTGGGGACACATTCTTTGTCTCTGCGGCATCAGGGGACAGAATGCTCATTACACAAAAGTGATTAAAGGTAATCATGAATTATTGCGCAGGCAACAGCTGTCCGCCTTAACTTGACTTTCTCTGAAGGACGGCAGAGGTTGGAATGTAAACCGAGTACATTTACTCAAGTACTGTAGCCTACTTGAGTATAATGTTAAGGAACTTTTACTTTACTCGAGTATTTCTGTTTTTTTACTAAATACTTGTACTCCACTAAATCTCAGAGGCAAATATTGTACTTTTTTACTCCACTACGACTGTTTGACAGCTTTAGTTATTATACATAACATACATTAACCACTTAAGCCCTATTTTACACTTAGGCTATTCAAAAATAGCTGATACAAGCTCACAACGAGAGATCTAAAACGGGGATTGATCCTGTTGCCATGGAATAAAGCTTTAAGAGGAGGAAAGATAAGGGGGGGGACAAAAAGAATAAAGCAAAGGAAAAAAACAAGACATTGTTAATGGAGACTCCGGTGTGTGCAATTAAAAGGCAGGCTCATTAATGCCTAATCACCTGAAACATCTAAGGTGCTCGCCCACTCATTAAAACCTCATCGCAGACCGCATTGTTTGCCATGTGCAACACATTCTGTGCGATTAACCCGTTAAGACCGGGAACGCATACTGTGTAACCACTTCAACCATTATTTTATACTTTGGCTATTGAAAAATAGCAGATATACAAGCTCATAGCGCGGCACCGAGTGCCGCGCAATGAGCTTGTAGATCTGCTATTTTAGAAAAATCGTGAAAATCTGTGCAAATCTTTGAATATATATACTTTTTTAAAGCGAATTTTTTTGACTCAAATCTTTGCTTCTGGTGATTCTACAAATGTCTTCTAAATCCTAACAGTAAAAAAAAAAAAGTATGTTGCTAAGTGTATCAGTGGTTCTTTTCATGTCAAGGACCCCCAAAATGATATGTATTTAGCCACGGACCCCCATCTCAAAATATTGTGTTCGAGGGACCCCCAGAAGCAAAGATTTGAGTTAAAAGTGTACTGTATATATATATATATATATATATATTCAAAGATTTGCACACATTTTCACGATTTTAGCAAAAAAATAGCAGATCTACAATAGCAGATCTACAAGCTCATAGTGCCGCGCTATGAGCTTGTAGATCTGCTATTTTTGAATAGCCAAAGAATTAAAGAAATCTAAAAATGACAGATGCGTTTCCGGTCTTAATGGGTTAAAGGAGAATTACATGACTTGTTCATTTGGGATGAGGGAGTGTGGTGGTGGTTGGGGGGCGGGGGGGGGGGGGGGGTTAACTACTGCGTTTGTGAACTTAGTTGAGTTGTGGGAACGGCCGACTATTAAAAGTGAACGAGCTAAGCCTAGCTAATATAGTCTCCATCGCACGCTGGAAATGGAAATGGAAATAGCCAACCGACAAGCTCGCAACACGTGGCATCCGGTGTCGTTGCCATGTCCGCTTGTCATTAAGACTTTGGGCTCGTTTGTCGCTTGTTAAAATTGGTTAGTTGCGGGTTTGGTTATTTTTTTGGGCTTGTTTCTAAAGTGTAGTTGTTTATTTGGGGCTTGCTTCCTAAACGTTGTTTAAACCAGTGGTTCTCAAACATTTTCATGTCAAGGAAACCCCCAAAATGAATATATAATTGTTCACGGACCCATCCAAGATGTGTGCAACTGTGCATTTAAAATGTTTCCAAAATATAACAAACGTGTCGTTATTATTATTTTTTTTAATTGTTTCTCTCGCAAAATCTGGCTATGCTGTTCGGTCGCATCTGTGGCTTTAGGATGCGATGGGGTGATAGCGCTAATCATCACCGTGGGTGGGTGGGGGGGGTCTTTCAATAAAACAAACCAAATTAGTGGTTTAATATCACTGTAGGGCTGAGCAAACAACACATTGCTCCGCTGGTGCCTGATGATGAAAGCTTTAAGTGCGTCCCTGGGTACCAAGCACTGTTGCCAGATTTAGCGTGAGAAATAAGCAACCAGGTCTATGAAAATAAGTCCCCAAAAAAAAGAGAACATAGGCCACATGAGCACTTTAAACCTACGGTATATCTATCGGATATTTGAAAATAGCCGTTCTACAGGCTCACAACGCGTTGTGATGCGACGCGTTGTGAGCTTAGAGCTGCTATTTTCAAAAACAATCTTTAGAAAAAGTGTAATTTTTTGAATACCGGTATAAGAAAAAAATTTATATATATTTTAACAACACAAATCTTGTACGTATGGGGGTCCCTGGCACAAAACCGGTTTTCAGATGGGGGTCCATGGACAAAAACATATTCATTTAGGGGGTTTCCTTGACATGAAACTGTTTGAGAACCACTGGTTTAAACAACATTTAGCAACCCCAAATAAACAAATAAACAACTACACTTTAGAAACAAACCCCAAAAAACGCAACTCCAAACTAACCAGCAACTTTTCAGAAAACAAGCCCAAAGTCGCTTATAATAATAAGCAGACATGGCAACAACACTGGTGCCAAGGTAACTCAGGGTCACACACGGCCAATTGTGAAACCACAGTTCAAACCTCATTAGCATCGCTACAAATGTGACAAGCTATTTTTTGATGCACACTCACAGACCCTCTTCATTTCTGCCTTTTCTTTTTTACAGACGTGATCAAAGAAAATGCATTAGTATTTATATTACAGTCAACAAACAGTAGCAATGTCTATGGTCTGTGGCGCTACACCCTATACATCTGTTTTTATCTTTGGCTTAAAAATACCTCACTAAATTGTCCTTTCGGAAGGATAGAATATCTCGGCACGATTTCCTGTTGCCGGTGAAGCAGCTCACAGGAACCTTAGAATAAATACATTGCACGTTTGCAGAATACAAATATCTCTTCTGAGGTGATGAAAAAACAGGTGGGGGGGGGGTGTACAAGGTTTAAAGAAAAAATACTTCTGTTAGGCGGCCCAAGTCCCGATCTATGATGTGTGTGAGAATGTTTCCTAAACAATTAGCACAATATGTAGAATTATGATGTTTTGTTTATATTTTTTTCTAAACCCATGTTGAATAAATCGCAGATTGAGCCTTTAACCTTTGCATTTTTTTGCAGTTGAAGAAATCGCAGATTGAGGCTTTAACCTTTGCTTTTTATGAAATATCCGAGACCATTAGTTTTTGTTTAAAGATGCTTCTGAAGATGCTTCTAAACATGCGTTCTATAGCAGTGGTTCTCAAACTTGTCAAGGACCCCCAAATTGACACTTATTAGCCCGCGGACCCCCATTTGAAAAGACATGCCAAGGACCCCCATAAGAGATTTTTTTTACGGCACTAGCAGTGATTTTCAACCATTTCAAGGACCCCCAGTTTGACATGCATTAGGCTACGGACCTCATTTAATGGCATTTCTATCTCTGGGACCCCAATTTATATTGTAAAATCAATGTTCATTTAACTCTGTGAGTGTACAAATTGAACCAAATGGACCCGTTAGGGTCCATTTGGTTCCATTTGTACACTCTCTGAGTTACAGACCCATAAGGGTCAATTTGGTTCCTAACTACTTATCATTTAGCTGGGGACCCCCTGGAACTCCATCAAGGACCCCTGGGGGTCCCCGGACCCCACTTTGAGAACCAATGTTCTATAGTAGTGTGACCAATTCAAACACTCTTAAATCTAATCGATTCAATTGCTAGTTTGAACACTTCAATTACTCTTTCAACTTAAAAAATAACGTGAGCTTGTAGATCGTCTATGTTCGGTCCACATGATTCCAGCAGAGACTTCTGTGGAATCCAAATGACTGAAGTCAGTCGAGGGCAACTGAGAACTTTAATTCATGGGTGTAAAACTTACCAACAGGAGCTACTGTGGCCGTTTCACTGAGACCTGTGGAGATACAAAACACATGGCTTCGTCAAATGGGCAAAGAAGAAAATCATTCTATTCCCTGTACAAGCTTACTGTGGGTGGGCGGTGGTGGTGATGGAGGTTATTATAGGAGACCTACAGTATGAATCAGGTTCTTTCTGACAGTCCTATGATATCGCTGCTGTCGGGCAGAAACCTCTTATCTCCATATTTGAACTATTTATGTTTTGTTTTTCTCGTAAATTAACGCCCTACTTGGATCACACTACAGCGTCACACAAAAGCATCAAAAGTAGCAGATCTACAAGCTTGAAACGCGGCGCAAAGCGACGCGTTTCGAGCTTGTCGATCTGCTACTTTTCGCTATTTTGGAATTTGAATCCTGAAAAGTAACAGTTTTGGACATATGAGGTTTCCACCCGACAGAGACGATATATCATCTGCCCCGTGCTACATGAGGACAACGTTCCCTGATGTCGACAACATCGTCAGCGCTTCAGATCGTGATCCAAAAAGGCTGTGTGTGTGACGATTGTTTTAGCACACAAGCCCTGTCTCTACACCCAGCGTGCGGTATTGATTTGTTGAGGGCAATTTGTTTTTGTTGCCATTCTTTTCTTATTGACATGGGAGTGTAGACAAAAGCGCGGTAGGTAAGGAAGCTAAGGTCAGAGAGAGAAGAAGACATCACACGCTAGAAAGACAACCACGCACGGGAGTTGGATTCAAACCGGCACGGGCCCCTTGTGACTCACATAAGGAGCATGTGTGTTAGTGCACCAATCGACTGGTCCACCAACCCACTCAGTGAATGAATGTTCAGATTCACAAGTTGTCTCAAGGCCTCAAGCGCATTATATTTATTATACAGCAGGTCAATATTCAGCTCTACCCCCAGACCCAAAACAGTTCCCCCCATGAGGCGGGGGGGGGGGGGGGGAGAGAGACAGAGAGCGAGAGAGAGTTCCCAGTAATCCAATAAATTCATTTATCAGCGAGTGCAGAAGTTCACAGTTACCTTTCCGGGGGAAAGAAATCTGCTCTGGGCAAAGATTTATCATCATACATGATGCAGATCAATAGTTTAAGCTTCTCCTTCCAGGCCAGAGAAATTCAGAGATGTATTTTTTTTTCTTCCAAAAGAATATCTATAATTCACAGGAGGGAGAGACAATTTCTACTCTAGTGTACAGTACAGTATGTGCTACCCCTTCGATGTGAACCCCAGGCTCCCTCCAGCATGGGGGGAAAACCAAACACCTATACTTGGCCGGATTAAGCAGATGTTTGGGCTTCTGGTCTTCGGGCAGGACTGCACCGCTGCATAATATAATTGTCCTATCTCAATCGGGGCAGTGGAGAAGAGTATCACAAGCGGGGTAGAGAGAAAGAGAGCACCAAATCCCACATAAATTTGCCAAGCAAACACGAGGGGCCTGTCTCGCCTGAAGGTGTCTCCTCGTTAGCCTCGTTAGCGAGATCTGCCGCTCGCCTTTTTTTTTTTTTTTACGACATGGAGAGTGGGACATCTGCTCGGCTCCGCCGGGACTGGGGGACCAGCAAAGCCACTTCTAAGGGCAGATTCCTCTTCCTGTCACCAGAAACCCCCAGAGGGACCGACACGCAGGCGTGCTCAAAGGGCCGCGGAGGTTAAAGGAGAGAACTATTGGATGCCACAGAGAATTAGAGGCACCACAATGGACTCCCCGACTTCTCTCTCTTTTGGCTCTCACACATTTTGCAGACAAGTCGGCAGAATGGCTTTGCCCCGGGAGCGACATGCGCCGCCTTTCATCGCGTTCCCAGAAGTGGCGTTAATCTTGCCCAAAGCCGGGGTTCTGAAGCAGGAGGGCCTGGTAAGTGTCTCTCGGTATAGGAGAGAGGCGGGTGGAGAAACTGGAAGACAAATTAATTCCACCCTGTAGCACTGTGGCTGACACTGTGCTGATATGATATTCTCAAGGAATAAATATATGCAAAAGCCTGGCTGCAATTTAACTTGTGACTATGTCACTGCACATTAAAACTCGGGAGTGATCGTTTAACCGAGTGACTCTGGTGGGTCCGTCTTTGCACTCTCGGGTTAAATGAACACTATGGCTTTTGCTGAGAGGGGAAATAAACAACACACATTGCATGTAGAGATTGGCTGCCATCTTGCCTCTCTCACACATGCACAATCTAAACAAGAATGTTATCATTCGGCGCAGATAGACTTAGAGCTCTTTGCAGAGGTTTTTTTTTTCTTCTCCCCAGCGCTACGTTTGCCACAGTTTGGCCACTAGTCAATTTCCAGAGCCCTCTCAGGGTGGACTGGGGGATGAGTTGTGCATTCAATGGAGTTTGCGATAAGTCTGAGAGTTGAATGTAAGTCAGCATCAGCAACCGTGACAAAAATATCCCTCGGACTTGGCTGTGCGGGGTGTGTGGGGAGCTTCAGGCCAGTCGTTCTGTCCAAGAACAAAGAACTACAATCAATTGCCATCATGTCTTTTTATCGGTTCAGACTTTTAATGGTATATAGGAGCTAGCAGTGTCTTAATATGGTGCTGGCACTGCACTGAATCCATTCGATGGGAAATGGCCGAATGGGATTAGGTATTTAAGGGCATCATGGTAGTGTACTCACCGCCGAGAGCTAGAAGAGCAAACAGCTTGAGTGAAATGGGACGCTTTTTTTGGGGGGGGTGATTCCGAGCGGCACTCACACACAGCACAGGACAGAACTCTGTCGCTGACATTTTTGATTTATGTGAATGTGACTATAAACGCCATGAAGTCAATGCCGCATTAAAACTCCAAGTACTCCACAGGTGGGACTGTTGAAATGACATTTTTGGAGTATTAAAAAAAACAAGTCTCAATATCTGAGAGGGGGTTGAGAGAGACTTTCATTTCCCCACCTGTCATCGTGTGGTGACTCTGCCAGACAGACAATATTCCCCCCTTTCCATCAAGCAGCAGCTCATCTGTGTCTCTAACTGAGAGTGAAAATACCCACTAAACGCCTGCATGGCTAAAGCTTCTGTTATGCTCCACCACACAACGGTGTGACACACCGAAAAAAGCAGACCTACAAGCTCCAAACGCGTCACAGATTGCGTTGTCAGCTTGTAGATCTGATATTTTCAGCATACAACTAAAGTATGAATCAGGCTTAACTCACTTACAATTTAAGCATTTAGCAGACGCTCTTAATCCAGAGCGACTTACAGTAAGCAAGGTAAACACGTAAGGTAATACATCAAATGCATATACAGTGCCTTATCTAGGATCATAGGTAAACCAATAACCCATCAGTCTGAGTCTAAACACTATAATAATATAACAAAAATTATAATATGTACATGGAAACTATACAAACTATAGGATGCCAGGTCAACAAATAAACCTGTCTAAATAACAAGCCATCTAAATTGCATTTTAACCTTTGCATATAGCTGCATGGTCGTCAAGGCTAGGGCAAGTGCTACCACAATCACCATGAGTGCTATACCTACAGGTACCATCTCCTTTAGTCAAGTCAGTGTTATTGATATAGCCTACCACCAAATCACAACAAAGTTTATCTCATGACACTTTACATATAAAGTACCGTAGCATCAGTACTTTGGCCATGTCATTAGAAGCTTTTCCCAAATTTCCCCAAATATTTTTTTCCAAAATAGCAGCAATAGCTCTTTCCACAGGAAAGCTGTGGGAAATGGAAGACAAATTAATTCCACCCCATAGTGTCACAAATTAATGCATCAGGATCAGGATGTGATTATGTGAGCTTGTAGGTCAGCCAATCGTCTTATTGCAAAGTATAGGCATTTAGCACTCTTATCCAGAGCGACAAGGTAAATAAGACATTCATCGAATGCAGAGAGAGTGCAGTGCCTCAGAAAACTAGGATCACAGGTAACCTAGTAGGCCTATCAGTCTAAACAATACTATCAAAATAGTAACCTGTACATTGAAACTAAAGGATATACCAGGTAAACAATGAATCTAAATTAAAGAAAAACAAACCTAGAAACATGAGAACAAAATGATACATAGGCTTAAGTGGTTAATTAATTAACTAACAGAGACTGAACAATCACCCCATGAGCAAACACTTGGACAACGAACGCATGGCCAGGAAAAACAACCCCTTTATCGTGAAGAAAGCTCAAACTTCTCTCTATCCATTATTCTCGGTCCATTATTGATGCCCTTCTCAGACATGGATGCTGGTCTTTTATTATTTAATACACGTAAAAACCACTCATGCAGCATTCCTCTGAAATAAAAGGAAAGCTTTTATATTGAAATGTATCCCACCACAGCAGTTAAAAACACTTAAACCTCATATCGTTGCTGTCAGGTAGAAACCTCTTATCTCCATATTTGAACTTTGTGTTTTTTCGTAAATGAATGCCCTACTTGATCATACTACAGCGTCACACAAAAGTATACAAAAGTACAGATCCACAAGCTCGAAACGCTGCGTGAAGCGATGCTTTTTGAGCATGTGGATCTGCAATTTTTGCTATTTTGGAATTTGAATCCTGAAAAGTAACAGTTTTGGACACCCGACAGAGATGATATACTTCGCCGACCGCGATCCCCCTCAACACCAAATACCTTCGCCAAAAATAGCAGATCTACAAGCTCACAATGCGCTGCGTAGCACTGCAGTGTGAGCTTGTAGATCTGCTATTTTTGTACCTAATATATGCGCCTATTCTCGCAAAACGTTAGCTTACTATGTTCAGAATGGAGATACTAAGGTTCATGAATTGTTAAAATAGTGTGTCAAAGAGGTCAGCCACATTTTGTTTGCAATAATATTGCAGGGAAACCCGCAGTGAATTCTGAACTTTGTGATTTATCGAAGAGTCTTTTTTTCATGAAACGTTTACTAATTAATAGTTAAGGTTAATAGTTAGCTCAGTACTAAATCATTCAAAAGTCCTAATGCCTGATCTTCATAAATAAACAATTCACTTTATAAAGCAATGATACTTTGGAGAGATCTTGTCAGTTTTCTCTTACTCCATCCCCCTCAATATCTCAGCTTTATCTCCAAGCATAACGTCTCTGTCGGGCGAAAACCTCATATGACCAAAACTGTTACTTTTCAGGATTCAAATTTAAAAGCATCAACAGTAACAGATCTACAAGCTCAAAACGCGCCGCTTCGCGTTTTCGAGCTTGTGGATCTGCTACTTTTGATGCTTTTGTGTGATCAAGTAGGCGTTAATTTACAAAAAAACACAAAGTTAGAATATGGAGATGAGAGGTTTTTGTCCCACAGCAACGATATTTGACTTTGTGACTTTATTTCTTTTTTTTAAACATTGATCTATAATTCATAGGCATGTGTCTCTCGTCACACCACAGGTACTAAGAAAATCCCTTTGACTCCATCATCCATCTTACTTGTAATTTTCACGTCGAGTTCAAAATATAAATTTTCTTTTTCGTTCTCCTTTTCTTACAGATGCCGTGCAACAACGGCACCGCTTTGAGAGACAGACCATTCATAAAAGTCATCTTTAAATGAGACGCTCAATAAGTGGCCATTCCATGTTCCACGGATGAGAAAAAATACATTTGATTGAACCTCTTCGCAGTGTTGGCTCTTAACCAGTGTTGCCATGTCTGCTTATTATAAGCGACTTTGGGCTTGTTTTTCTGTAAAGTCGCTTGTAAATATTGGTAGTCGGGGTTGCTAAAGTTGTTTAAACCAGTGGTTCTCAAACATTTTCAAGTCAAGGACCCTCACATTAATATGTATTTGATGCCAAGGAGCCCCATACAAAATTTGTATTCCACATTTTCCCTTTTCTTCCGAGATTTTTCTCTCTTTTTTTGTGTGGAAATTAGCAGATCTACAAGCTCACAATCTCGACACGTTGAGAGCTTGTAGATCTGGCTATTTTCAAATAGCCAGTAGTGCTTATTTGGCCTAGTCGCTTCTTTTCGGCTTGTTTTCATAGCCCTGGTTGCTTATTTCTCTCGCAAAATCTGGCAACACTGCTTTTAACCCATAGTCATTCAGTTTTAGAGTATACACAGACCTGCAAGCTTAAGTTTTCCAATGCTTTGTCGCACTTAAATATAAGACTATATAATATCGTCGCTGTCGGGTGGAAACCTTGTATTCCCAAAAATACTTTTCAGGAACATTTTTTCAAAGAGAGAAAATATCAGATCTACAAGCCCACAACGCATCGCATCACAACACGTCGTAGACACGTCGTAAGCCTGTAGATCTATTTTCACAACTTTTTCTTGACACGACGAGGTAGGCCGTTAAAGTGACGAATAAAACATGAAATATGGAGATATGAGGTTTCTTCCCGATAGGGAGATATAAGGTCCTCCAGCACCGCATGGGGCTGACAACTGGATTTGTTGCAGTAGTTTCCAAAATTGTTCATGAAAAAATAAAATAAAATACAAACAAAAAAAAGAAACATTGGATCCTTTCCCTGTAAAGTTTTGAGTTCCCTGGCTATCCAACAGACCATGTAATGGTCATTGGGGTTGTGCCACATGCCACTCCCCCACACCACCACCCTCTCTCCCTGTTGTGCTATCAAATAGCACAAATTACTACTTTTTTTCCTCCAACATAAATGTATTTTGTGCTGACCGTGGCATCCTTTCCTCCCACTCCCAACTACACAATACAATCCCAGTGCTGCAATCCAAGTTATATTGTTAATACGACTAACGCAACTGCACTGAATGTAGTTGGTCCACCTGCTCTTCTACTGAGAAATGTATGGTTAACCAATGTTGATTTTGTCGACTAAAACTATGACGAAAAATGTTCGTCGACTACCTTTTTTCACTGACAAAAACACATTTTAAATTAAATAAAAATATGCTATGATGACTAAAACTAAGACTAAATATATTGACAATTTCGTCAACAAATAAAAACTAGACTAAAATGTGAGCGAGGGACTAATGGAGAAGAGATCCAGTAGAACTAAAAGACAAGTCATTTCATGTTTGGTTGCGCTCAGGTGTTCCGCTCTGAAAATAGCAGATCTACAAGCGCTGCGACGCGTTGTGAGCTTGTAGATCGGCTATTTTCAGCATGCAACCAAGTGTAAAATCAGCCATTACGATGCCATCAAGGCACCGCCAAAATACATTTTAGTCGACTAAATCGACTGTAGACTTAGTCAACTATAATCTTATGATATTTAGTCGACTAAAACTAGACTAACAGTAAAACACTTGTAGATCTGCTATTTTCAAATAGCCTAGTTATAAAACAGAGCTAAAGTGGTTAATGTATGTTTTATAATATAATAATATATATATAATATATATCTGCAAAGTAACTGGTAAGTAAAGTTTTCAAATACTTGTAGTAAAAGTACAATATTTGCCTCCGAGATGTAGTGGAGTAGAAGTAAAAGTACAGAAAATTGGAAATACTCCAGTAAAGTAAAAATACCTCAAAACAGTACTTGAACAGTACTTGAGTAAATGTACTTAGTTACTTTACACCACTGCTGTCAACATGGCATTCCTATTTTTGGGCATGTCCTGTCTCACATGTCTCACATTAACAAATGCATCTACACACTACACAGTGGTGCAGTGCAGAGACAGCTCTGACCAAGTTCATTAGCTTAAATAGCGATTCCTAATGACTTCATTACATGCTTCCTCCGTCCGTTCTTAGTCGTTTTTAGCAATCCACGCATGCAGGGCTGTTGCTCGGGGACGACGGGCTGCTGCTGCGGAGGAGAGAGCAGCGGGCAGGAAACGGGCAAAGCAAACTAAACCGGTCTTTGGGGGGGTGTAAGGCATTGGCGGTCATGCATGCATGTTGCATGAGGGTGTGTGCCAATGGGCCGGGCGCCAGCGCAGTGATGTTGATATGTTTTACATCAGCGCTGATACAGGTTGATCATCATCTCCTGAGAGGTTAATGAAACTAAATGATCGCCTGAGGGATGCCGAATGGCCTCAGATTTTAATAAAGTCTCTCTCTTTCTCTCTCTCTCTGTCTCTCTCTCCACTCACACACTTGCACACACTATATCTGAAAATGGCCTGCCAGGCATAACTAATCAACCCGTTTTTAATGAGCTCCGCTCTTGTGCTATTTCAGACACTGATGATCAGGAGGGGGGGGTGCGCTCAATATTGCAATCTCCTCAATAGCAATATATGCTTTGATGAAATGCAAGTGATTCCCGTCAAAGTCATAATGCTTTGCCAGGGTAATTTGGCAGTATGATAACATTGCCATGAATAATGATATTGATGACGTTTTTTTTAAGGGGGGTCTTGCGGATTGCCGCGAGCAGACCGTTGCCACAGCGTCATTCCCAATGACGCCTTTTTGGCTCATCTTGTTTTGAAGCGGGGGAGCTTGCCCGCTAAATATTGGCCAGTGGGCCTACAATAATTCTCCAACTGTTTGGAGCGGAGCATCCACTTCTGCTTCACATCTGCTGAAGCTACAGATGAAGCCAGTGTCGATTAAAAGAAATGTCATTCAAAATGCACGCTGATGAAAAAAAAACTACTACATATCAGAATATATATACCAGGTGATACTAATGGAAATTAATGGTGCATGGCTAACTGGTATGTGTCCAGTATGTGTCCAGTACAATACAGTATGTGTCCACTGGAAGCTAACAAGCCTCCAGTGGACATTTCTCAGGAACTGTACTGTCGACTGAACATTTTCCCCATACAAGATTTGTGAGCTTGTAGATCAGCTATTTTCAAATAGCCAATGTACATAGGGCCAAAGTGAACAGATTTTGATGCTGTACTAATTAATTTGGCTGGGGACCCTCTGGAACCCCCTCAAGGACCCCACCTTGAAAACCACTGGATTAAAATAGGGGGTTTCAACTATTTGACCTGTAGGCATAGGGAAGTGTAAAATAAAACTTAAATATCTTTAAAAAAAAATGGAACTAACTATCCCTTTAACACCCCAAGGGTTATGTGTTATGTACTGTTTGACACACACACACACACACACACACACACACACACACACACACACACACACACACACACACACACACACACACACACACACACACACACACACACACACACACACACACACACACACACACACACACACACACACACACACACACACAATGTTCTCTCCCCATCACAGTGAAATAACACGGATTACAAGTGCGTAAATACACAATATTTTCGAGCTGCGTTCGCGCGTCTTACTTGTTTTATTACACTACATTCACTTTATGGAGAATGTACAGCAGTTATGGTGATTTATTTTCATCTCATACTATTCTCTACATCGTTTGAATTTATGCTGTGCCCAAATAATGTGTACCCAAATACAGTATGAAGCTTAAGGCTATACTACACTATTTCAGCCCAGAATTGCAGAATTTAAAACTTTAAGACCACAGTAAACCTCTATGGGTTTTACCAGCCTGTATTTCTGGTGTCAGACACTGTATTATCAGGCCTCATATCAACCTTGTGAAAAGTGGACTGTATTTCTTTCTGGCTAGTGGCATGATTGCATGAAAGATGCTATCAAAAAATTGGTCCTTGAGGAGATGCTTCCGGGCACTCGGGTTTGTTTGGTAAAATGTCATGTGTTTCCCCCTTCTCATGTGGAAACTTAGATAAATGCCTGGATCCCCGAGGTGCTCCGTGTTGTATGTGTAGGGATGAGCTAACCAGGTGGAACACTGGCTCCTGCACACCTAAGTGCCATACTTGAGTCCCTGATTGCCTTCCCGTTCCAACTGTTATTTTCTGCAGCCTTTGCCATCCTAACCTCTTGTACTTCTTTCCTGTAGGTTTGGTGCAGACATCTCAGTTGTAGTTGGATTTTGAAGCAACTTAAAGGAGTAGTTCACCCAAAAAAAAATCTTATTTTCTACAAACCCCATGAAGGCTTGAATTCATGGCGATTTTTTTGTTTTTGTCGCATTCCTAAGCCAATGATTTGATGACCAGCGGAAAGATGCTAATGTCTCCGGTAGGAGACTCAAAGAGACTCCATTGAGTCTCCTATTGAACGATGATGACCCAGTCATCAAATTATTGGCTCAGGAATGGCTGAAAAAACTAAAAAATCTCCATGAATTTAAGGCTTCATGGGGTGTGTAATTGATTGAAAATAAAAAAAATTACTACTCCTTTAAACCCTATTTTATACTTTAACCCATTAAGACCTGAAGCGGATTGTACATGTCTCCTAAATCTCAACAGTATTCTGAAAAACGTATGTTTCTATATAAGTGGTGCTCAAACTTTTTCATGTCAAGGACCCCCAAACTTATATGTATTTGGCCGCGGACCCTCATCAAAATATTTTGTTCCAGGGACCCCTAGAAGCAAATATTTGAGTTAAAAATGTTTGCTTTAAAAATATATCTATTCAAAAAGATTTGCACACATTTTCAAGATTTTTCAAAAATAGCAGATCTACAAGCTCGTAGCGCGGCACTCGGTGCCGTGCTATGAGCTTGTATATCTGCTATTTTTGAATAGCCCAAAGTGTAAAATAATGCTTTTTAGCTCAAATCAAAAAATGACACAGTTCCAGGTCTTAAAGGGTTAAGAGAAGAATCTAGAAGAATCTAACAGTAAAGTAAATGACATTGATTGATTGAATATTTTATTAGGCAAAAAAATGTAAAACAGCACAGTTACATTTAACTCTTTGACTGCGGACGACGCGATAACGCGTCAAGTGCTACTTTGTCCAGTTGGCCGTCGACGCGTTCGACGCGCTGGACGCGCGTTCATTGTTTAATCTCTGATTGCGCTATGCTGCTTAATATTCAATGTTATTCTCGAGTTCCACTTACTTCACGGACATCTGCATCCGGTTTCATGACCTGGATTCCGTTTCCGGTTTTTGATTCTTTTCCCCAGTCATTTTCGTCCAAAATAGGTAAATAAACGGTCTTTCACATGGTATAACGGACAAACGGACAGTTTCTCTTCTATAATCTATGGTCTGGGTGACGATCAGTCATCGCCGTCGTGTATCACATCGTAATTTTGGCGATCAAAACAATCTGGGACGACATCACTTCCGTTTTCATGTTTTTCCCTGTCTAATCTATCAAAAAGGGTGAGAGAGACCCAACGACCTGATCAAGCAGTCATGTGCTGCTCTCTAGTGGCGGATTTGTGCTGGGTCTTTACATTATGTCCCCTTAAATTATTTTCATGAGAAAAATTCAAAATATAAAAATAAAAAAACACGAAAATTGCTGGCACTGGGGGAGTACTTTATGAAAATACTCTGGCAGTCAAAGAGTTAAAATACTTTGTCTAACAGGTCCGTTCATAAAAGTCCTTGCGGACTTGTTTCCAATGAGGGCCTTGGTATTCAAGGGCCTTGGTATTCATGACACAATGAAAACATGTCAAGGAAAACATTAAGATATCTACAGTACATATATGTAGACCAGCAGGTACAGTATGTACATGAAGTTAGACAGAAAATAAAATGCAGCATATGCAGAGCAACAATATAAATTCAACCTGGCGGAACAGCATGTCTCCCTGAGTTCAAGCTCACCTGATGAGCTTGGTTGAATATGAAAGAAATTAATGGTTGAAATATTGGGCGCTGGAAACACTGAACGTTAACCCATTTAGACCGGGAAAGAATCTGTGTCATTTTTAGATTTCTTTGGCTATATAGAAATAGCAGATCTACAAGCTCATAGTGCCGCGATACGAGCTTGTAGATCTGCTATTTTTTTTACTCAAATCTTTGCGTCTGGAGGATTCTACTAATGTCTTCAAAATCCTACAGTTTTTTTAAACGTGTGTTTATATCAGTGGTTCTCAAACTTTTTCATGTCAAGGACCCCCAAAATTATATGTATTTGGCCGCGGACCCCCATCTCAAAATATTTTGTGATAGGGACCCCCCCCTCCCCCCAGAAGCAAAGATATGAGTCAAAAACGTTCCCTTTAAAAAAATGTATATTCAAAGATTTTCAAAACATTTTCACGATTTTTCAAAAATAGCGATGTGGGCTTGTAGATCTGCTATTTTTGAATAGCCAAATAAATCTGAAAAATGCCACAGATGCATCCTCGGATTGAATGGGTTAACTGTGAAGGGTCCAAACATTGAGTGGTCCAAACAGTGGTCAAAACTTTTTTTTTTTTTTCATTGTTGTTTTTGTTCAGTCTTTTTTGCACGGAACAGTATGCTGTTCCCCGCTCAAATAAGCTGCGCCAAAGGCTTCATTTGGAATGACGCTGCATAATTCTAGATTAAAAAGCTGTTGACTATAATGACATGGCCAAAATACGGACACCACTTGAAAATGTTTTAATGAAGTGCTCTTCAGTGTTGTCCTCTTGGTCTGGGCAACGCCACAGAGACACACATGCAGGAGATATGACAGCAAACAGCCAGCCAGAGATGGTCTACTGGTTAACTCATTAAGACCGCGAACGCATCTGTGTCATTTTAGGATTTCTTTGGCTATAATTTCTTTTATAAAATCACTTTTTTTTAAAGGCCTTTCCATAGGCCCTGGAATAACATATTTTGAGATGGGGGTCCGCGGCCAAATACATATCATTAAAATGACTTGTTCCAGGGACCCCCCCCCCCCCCCTTGCCAGAAGCAAAGATTTTAGTTACAAATGTTCGCTTTAAAAAAAATATATATATATTCAAAGATTTGCACACATTCAGGATTTAAAAAAAAATAGCAGCTCATAGCAAAAATAGCAGCTCTATAGCGTGGCACTCGGTGCCGCGCAATGAGCTTGTATGTCTGCTATTTTTGAATAGCCCAAATAAATCTAAAATGACACAGATGCGTTCCCGGATTGAATGGGTTAATGATCCAATCTGTGCTACCAGCTGCTCTACAATTCATTCCTCTCAGAAACTCCCCTAACATGGCTTCCACTCAGCAAACGGTCACTGTTTAACACTCACAGAGTTCAATTATATTTAAAAAAAATGTAAATGTTAAATGTTTAAATGATATTTTTTGGGGGCTTTTCTGCCTTTATTTATAGTGTATAGTGGAGATGGACAGGAAACAGAGAGAGAGAGAGAGAGAGAGAGAGATGAAGAGAGACTTGCATGCAGCAAAGATCGTCGGGAATGGGACTCAAACCTGCGATGCACTTAGAGCCTAAGTGCCCGCCCGGATCGCTAGGCCAGCGGTCCGCACGTAATTATTTTCTTTTAAATAATAAAAAACAATAGCTGATCTATAAGCTCACAACGCTTGTGGGCTTGTAGATCTGCTATGTTCAATACTTTTGTGTGACACTCTTACTCTGTATAGTGGTGAAGTAATGAAATACGGAGATACATACGATATACTTTTAACTACGACCAGAGAACAGAACAGAATTTTACTCCTATTGTATCTTTGCTACACTGGCTGCCTGTCTTGTCATTCGTTTTACTGATGGCTTTTTTAAGGCCCTTCATGGCCTGGGCCCCTAATTACTTTTTTGAGTTATAAACCACTCA
This sequence comes from Gymnoscopelus braueri, assembly GCF_963280865.1. NCBI lineage: Eukaryota > Metazoa > Chordata > Actinopteri > Myctophiformes > Myctophidae > Gymnoscopelus > Gymnoscopelus braueri. Next base: position 44,234,833 of record NC_137618.1, read on the forward strand.
TGAGGCTGTGTGTGTGCAGCCTTAGGTCCTCAGGCTGGAACCCGATGGTTGTTCCTACAATAAGTCCAGTCTGAAGACAAAGAGAGTGACCGTGCCTTTGCTGTCAGGAGTCTGGAACAACCTGCCCGAGGAGAGATAAAATCAGGGTCTTCTTCTAAATCACTTCTTAAAATATCGACCAAATACATATCATTTTGGGGGTCCTTGCCATGAAAAAGTTAGAGCACCACTGATATAGCAACAATAGTTTTTCGGAAAACTGTTAGGATTTAGAAGACGTTTGTAGAATCGGCCTCAGGTGATAATGGGTTAAGATCATAATTGAAGTGCTTTCCCTTCTGACCATACGGGGCACCATGCATGCACGACAAATGTTAAACGTTGAAACCGTGTGGAGTGGACTGACTCGATCAGCTGGTTGCTATGCTCTGGCTGCCTATAGCTCTAACTACATGATTATATTTTCATGTCAATTTGGACAGACGTGGTGGCCGCTGTCACTTACATTATTCCTGCCCTGATTGTATGTTGTTCCCAGTCTGCTCTCGTACAAACATGATTGACACAAGGCTTTAACGAACAGCATCCTTTATCATAGCCTTTCAAACCGTTTGCACTGTGCCTGTTAATAAATGCTCACACAAATGTCACACACACACACACACACACACACACACACACACACACACACACACACACACACACACACACACTATCGTGTTTTCGGAAATATCAGAATTCTAAAGCAACAAAGTGACTTTAAAACAGAAAAGGAAGACCCCCAGAGGAGAAGATTTGTGTTAAAATATTCCATATGTTTCACAATACTTTCAAGATTTTTCAGAAATGTTCAAAAATAACAGATGTACAAGCATGCAGAGCGGTGTGAGCTTGTATACATCTGCTATTTTTGAGTATAGCCAACGTATTATTGGTTTAAATGTTTTTGGAATTTAGCTGGGGACCCCCTGGAACCCCCCCAAGGACCCCTGGGGGTCCCTGGACCCCACTTTGAGAACCAATGCCTTAGGGGTCCCGGACCCCCTGTTAAAGACACCCTGTACTAGAGGAAAGAATGGAATCAACAAAATCAGTGTCAATCATCCCGCAATCTGTCTATTAGATTATGATAGAGTATATTGTGTGGAAAGTTGATATTTTGATCCGAGGGTGGTGGTGCTAGAGGAAAGGCCATGGGGTCAAACGGTCGGGTTTCATTCCTCTGGGGAACATGAACATGCTCGGCAAGTTTCCACATCTCGTTGCTGTCGGCGCAGAAACCTCTTATCTCCATATTTAAACTGTTAGTTTTTTTGGTACATTAATGCCCTACTTGATCATACTAAAATGATCAAAAGTAGCAGATCTGCAAGCTCAAAATGCGATGCTGCGAAGTGATGTGTTTTGAGCTTGTAGATCTTCTACTATTGCTTTACTTTTGAATTCGAATCCTGAAAAGCAGTGGTGTAAATTTACTCAAGTACTGTACTTAAGTACAATTTTGAGGTATTCTTTTACTTTAATGGAGTATTTCAAGTTTTCATTACTTTTACTTCTACTCCACTACATCTCAGAGGCAAATATTATACTTTTACTCCACTACAATTATTCGAAAGGCGGAAGCTTTAGTTACTAGCTACTTTATAGATTTGGATTATTATTACACAACATACATTACCCACTTCAGCCCTATATACATTTCGGCCATTTGAAAATAGCCGATCTACAAGCTCACAATGCGTCGCTACGCGACGCATTGTGAGCTTGTAGATCTGCTATTTTCTAAAGATTTTTATACATTGAAAACCTGTGAAATGGGACGTTTCTACTTTTGGTACTTTAAGTACATTTTGATACCAATACTTTTGTACTTGTACTCAAGTACATTTTGAATTCCCGACTTTTACCTGTAACAGAGTATTTCTACATTGTAGTATTGATACTTATACTTAAGTAAAACATTTGAGTACTTTCCCCACCACTGCTGATAAGTAACCGTTTTGGACATATGAGGTTATTCCACCCTGACAGAGACGATATCTTGTGTGGAAATTTGGACCTAAGGGAAGGGTGGCACCAGAGGAAATTCACGGGGGTCAGCAAAAAAAATCCGGCCAGCAGTTTTCATCATATCTTGTTTGGGACCAGAGTGTTGGACTGACAGACCTTGGCATTAGGGCTGGGTGACATGGACTAATCACAATATTTTTGGACCAAAATAGCCGATCAACAAGCTCACAAACGATATACTCAAAGAATGCACTTAACCCTTTAAGACCGGGAACTCATCTGTATCATTTTCAGATTTCTTTGGGCTATTCAAAAATAGCAGATCTACAAGCTCATAGCACGGCACCGAGTGCCGAGCCACGAGCTTGTAGATCTGCTATTTTCTTTTTTAAATCGTGAAACATTTGTGCAAATCTTTGAAACAATTTTTTTTAACTCAAATCTTTGCTTCTGAGGAGGTCCCTGGAACAAAACTTTTCCCAAAATTATATGTATTTGTCCGCCAAATGTGTTGTGCCAGGGACCCCCAGAAGCAAAGATTTGAGTTAAAAATATTCGCTTTAAAAAATATATATTCAAGGTTTTGCAAAAATGTTCATTATTAAAATAAAAAAAAAGCAGATCTACAAGCTCACAGCGCAGCACTCTGTGGTACTGCTGCACTTTAAGCTTGTATATTTGCAATTTTTTAACTGCCAAACTGTCCACTGTGCCCAGGTGAAGTGGAGGGTAGAGATGAAAGGAACGAGGAGTGTGAGGAGACAAGGTATGGACAGCGTCACGCCCCTGGTTTCTACAGACCGTAAATGAAGCCTATTTTTCCGCCATCTTTCTATATCCGGTTCGAAATGCTGACAGAAATGAATGCTATTGGCTGCAACCGCAGCGAGGGCGGGTCTTCACTCGGTTTAACCAGTAGAAACCCTAGAAACATACTCTACTTTATCATGAATTTTAAAATAAATGGGACCATAATTTAGCAAAACGCATATCATGGTGATTGAAAGAAGACTTTAAACTAGCGACTGGAAGCATATAGTATTTATGACAATGTTTATTAAGGTAATAAAATCGAGTGTAAAGTTCGGCCTATCCGCTTGAATAGAGCCTAATTGTTCGTGAAACAGCGGTGTAAAGCTCCTTGCACACCGGGGGCGATTTTTTCATGCGGATAATACGTTAAAAAAAAAACCTTATAAAGTCAATGCAAGCTTCCATGGAGCGAAAAAGCGAGGCGAAAAAGCGTCTTTTAATTATTCGGAACGAGTCCGAATTTTGCGTATATTCGCATAATCGCCGGTGTGTAATGACCTTAACAGCGAGACTACAGGCCATTCATATGAACTGTCACACTTCCTATATAGCCTCAATTTACAAGCCGGATGCTAGCCCCTTGAAAGTGTCCCACACCTCAAGCAGACCCCTTTTGTTTATCCGCAAATGGGCCATGAATATACGGCACCATTACACTGCCTCTCAAATATTTGGCAGTCCTCACCTTTTTCACTTTATCTACTTCTCCCTCCATGCATTCTTCCAAGGCTTTGTTCCCCCGCCTGAATGTGCTCAGCTGTTAACCCATTCAATCCAGGAACACATCTGTGCCGTTTTAAGATGTCTTTGGGCTATTCAAAAATAGCAGATATACAAGCTCAGCTTGTAGATCTGCTATTTTTTTTTTAAATCTTGAACATTTATTGCAAGTCTTTGAATATATATATTTTCATAGCGAACATTTGTAAATGTTTTCTAAATCCTAAAGGTCCTTACACACCGGCGAATATGCGAATATACGCAAAATTCGGACTTGTTCCGAATAATTAAAAGACGCTTTTTCGCTTCGCGAAACTGATGTGGACGCTTGCATTGACTTTATAAGGTTTTAAAAAAAAACATATTTATTCGCATGAAGAATTCGCCCCTGTGTGTAAGGACCTTAACAGTTTATGTTGCTATATCAGTGGCGCTCCAACTTTTCCATGTCAAGGACCCCCAAAATGATATGTATTTGCCCACGGACCCCCATCTCAAAATATGTTGTTCCAGGGACCCCCAGAAGCACAGATCGGAGTAAAAAAAATTCGCTTTAAAACATATATATATATATATATATATATATATACACATTCAAAGATTTGCACAAATTCTCCACGATTAAAAAAAAAAAAAAAGTTTTTGAATAGCCAAATAAATCTTAGAATGACACAGATGCGTTGCCGATCTTAATGGATTAACTCTCTCTCTCCCCCTCTCTCTCTCTCAAAATGCTTTGCACGGCCTCCTCCCCGAGCTCGCCTCCCTCGGCTCGCTCTGGTACAAAATCAAAACACTTCCCGTATGACATGCCATTATCATCAGACCGCTGCAGAATACTGGCGAGGGTAATTACTGGGGAAAAAAAGAAAGAAAAAAACACAGAGATTGGCATATGATAAATCTAATAATTTAAGACGCCGCCACAAGGATGACTTAACCCATTAAGACCTGGAACGCATCTGTGTGTCATTTTAGATTTCTTTGAGCTATTCAAAATAGCAGATCTACTAGCTCAATGCTACAATGTTTCGCTTTAAAAAATATATAATCCAAGATTTTGCCACAAATGTTCACGATTTTTCAAAAATAGCAGATCTACAAGCTCATAGCGCGGCACTCGGTGCCGCGCTATGAGCTTGTAGATCTGCTGTTTTTGAATAGCCAAAGAAATCTAAAAATGACACAGACGCGTTCCCGGATTGAATGACTTAATAAAACATTAGCTCCGCGCAGTGTCCCAGCTCTGATTAGGCAAAACAAATTCTCTTTCTTCCTGGCTTGTAGCTTTCACTTATTAACGCTCCCACAACTGTCAGCTGTCAGAACGAGGCGGTCCCCAAGTCCCCCCACACCCAAGAACCAGATCCTGGCAGCCGAGCCAAGTGACCTTCATTGTGATACGAAGGAAAACGGTTGGACAATTATTAACCCATTAAGACCTGAAGCTAAATGTCTTCTAAATCCCAACAGTTTTCTAAAAAACTTATGTTGCTATATCAGTGGTTCTCACACTTTTTCATAATTATCAAGGACCCCCGAAATTATATGTATTTGGCCGCGGACCCCCATCTCAAAATATTTTGTTCCATGGACTCCAGAAGCAAAGATCGTAGTTATTTTGTTTTGCTTTAAAACTGTATATATTCAAAGATTTGCTCAGATTGTCGAGATTTTTCAAAAATAGCAGATCTACAAGCTCGTATATGAGCTTGCATATCTGCTATTTTTGAATATCTAAAGTGTTAAATAATGCTTTTTAGCTCAAATCTAAAAGTGACACAGATGCGTTCCAGGTCTTTCTTAATGGGTTAAGAGGCATTACCATAGATCAGTGGGCTATTGGGCTTCAATGTTTTTCGGGCATAGGACCCCTTAGCTGAGAGAGAGATAAAGCAGGGACCCCCCACTAGATATTGTATAAAATTGTGTTGCAGATTAAACGTTAACAAAATATACATACACATTTATTTTCTTAGAAAGCGTCATAGACTTGTTTGACAGCACTGTCAATCGCTGTTGTGTAAATTGTGTTTGTTTGTTTGTATTTTCAGACATTTAAATACTTAGCCCTACTTGACCTTTTGATCTGTACTTGGTCAGCTCTTTTTTCCCAACACCAAACCTCTTCACCGAAAATAGCCGATCTACAAGCTCACAACGTGTCGCAGCGCAAAGCGTTGTGAGATCGTCTATTTTTTACTATTGGGACACCATTGTGCGACCAATTCTAAAATAACGCTTAGGCGGTTGATCGAATCGTTGATATATGAAAAAATACCAAAATATAAAAAACACACTCATTCGATTAATCAAAAAGGTGATTGCTAAAATAATCACGCTAAAGATAATTGATAATTGCAGCCTTACCGTACTCAATACATCAGTGGTGTTTTTTTAGGCTTGAAAGGAGAGGAATTGGAGGTTAGGCCTACATCTGTTTCCTGTAAACCATAGTGTTTGTTTTTAATACGAAGCACTTAGTGACCCCTGGTGGCCTGGTGCGTGACGACACAGGCACATACTCTAATGTAAACATTATTATAGAAATATAATGATAATACAGTTGTTCAGGGTTGAATACAACCAAATAACAAAATATGGAGTTTCCTAGTCAAGGTGAACTTGGGAGGAAGAAAAGAGAGAAATATCTTATATTCTAGGAAGTAGTAATATAGTGTAGGAAGGATGGATTATGAAATACTGAGAGAGGTGAGGCGACATCTGGGAAATTGCATATAACCTATAAGGTCACCAGGCCACATACTGTAGTTATTTAGTGAACTCAGAAGAACACCATGATTCAAGGGAATGCTGGGAGATACACCGGGAAGGATTTGTTCTACACTTGTATTGTTCTAATACTGATAACTGTGTGGTCTGGGGAAATTAAAAAGCAGGAAAGGTTTGATAGCTTTGCTAATTGTTTAGTTGTAATTTTTATGTTTTAATTAACTGATTTGATGTGGATGTTGATGGCAATTAACTTATTGGAGAGGGGCGTTATACACCCGCAATTCTCTATTCCGTATACAGTACCATACTGTCTTTATGTCTTGGCTACTGTACAAGAACACCAGTGTGCTCGAGCCTATAGATTTGTTCTATAAACACAGCATGTTGTTATGGCCTCCCATTCCACTGACATTACTAATAATAAATCAATCCTACCTTTAAAAGATGGACAGGTGCCAAGACATGCCACTGAATCGGAACAAAAAATGATTAAGAGAAATAAATAGAAGGCTATAACCAAAACACTGAAGACTGTTTGCAGGGGTGGCTCTAACTCATAATTTATCTAATGTAAAAGCCATTATTCACCACAATCAAACAACCCCCCCAGCCCCACAAACTAGAAAGAAAATAAGATATTGTGAAAATTACAGCGTAGAAAGGGGCAAATCTCAGCGGATTTATTTGAGCTCCGTTCAATTAACCGTATACGCACGAAACCGTCGAGCGCGTTCAAAAGGGAAAAAAAGCCAAGGGTCTCATTAATCACGTTATGAAATCAGACAAGAGGAGAAATCATTTGAGAGCAAAGAGGTCGCGGTTGTTGAATCTTTTCTACATTATTCGCGATGATGGAAGCTTTGGTTTCGCATTATAGGTGAATAACACAAGCGAGTCAGGGGGTCTTTCAAAGCAATAATGAGCCGTTCAACACCCCCCCCCCCGCGCGCGCCCCGCGCGTTCCGGAGGAGAGAAAACGCTCGAGGCATCGCAGAGATGAATCTAAGCGGAAACAAGATGATAGAGAGAGAAATCGGAGGGCCATTATTTAACCCTTTAAGACCGGGAACGCATCTGTGTCATTTTAACATTTCTTTTGGCTATTCAAAGATAGCAGATATACAAGCTCAGAGCACGGCACCGAGTGCCGCGCTACGAGCTTGTAGATCTGCCATTTTAGAAAAAACGCGAAAATTTTTCGCAAAAATGTTCAATCAATTCAAATCTTTGATTGATTGGTTGAATATTTTATTAGGCAAACATGTAAAACAGCACACACAACAACAAACACTAAAAGGTCCGTCCAATAAAGTCCTTGCGGTCTTGTTTCCATTGAGGTCCTTGTATTCAATGGAAACAAGACCGCAAGGACTTTTTATATTATATATATTTTTTTTTAACTCAAATCTTTGCTTCTGGGGGGGGGGGTCCCTGGAACAAAATATTTTGAGATGGGGGGGGGTAATTTTGGGGGTCCTTGACAATGATCTTGACAAGTTTGAGAACCACTGATATTATAGCAACACAAGTAAAAAAAAGACATTTGTAGAATCCCCCAGAAGCAAAGATTTGAGTTACAAATGTTTGCTTTAAAAAATATACACATTCAAAGATTTGCACACATTTCACCATCATCACGATAGTTTTTTCTAAAAATAGCAGATCTACAAGCTCATGGCGCGGCACTCGGTGCTTGTAGATCTGCTATTTTTGAATAGCCCAAAGAAATCTTGACACGGATGCCGTTCCCGGTCTTAACGGATTAAGGAGGCGTGCGGACAAGCGGCGCTATGTAATCCTGACATCATCCTCAACTTTATCTCAGCTCGCCCGGGTTGTGTTGGCTGTTATCTCAGGGTGTTCGGCTGTGTGTGTGTGTGTGTGTGTGTGTGTGTGTGTGTGTGTGTGTTCCGCGGGGTTGTTAGCTAATGAAAGCTGAACAATAGTATCAGGCTACTTGCGTTATAGACTTCCTCTCCAGGGCAGGATATCCTCGAGGGGAAAGTTGTCAGACTGGTTAAGACTCACACAGTCCTTATAGTTCACAACCAGCTCATAGCGCTGTGTGTGCTGTATGTGCAGGACGGCCCTGCTCCCATAATACAGACGCCTGCGTGCACTAATACAGTACAGTCACACACACACGTATACTGTACATTATCGTCGCTGTCAGGCAGAAACCTTGTATCGCCATATTTCTACTTTTTATGTTGTCGTTTTTTTCTTTTCGTAAATTAACGTTCTACTTCGTCGTATAGGCCTAAGAGAGTCCTGTAAAAGTAGCAAAAATAGCCGATCTGCAAGCTTGCAGATCGGCTAGTGTCAGTACTTGTGTCCAAAACTGTATTCCTCCCCCCCCCCCCCCCCTAAACATACAAGGTTTCCACCCGCCACAATAAATGTCCTGTGAAGAGCTTGTCAGCGCTCATCCCCTTTCTTCCTGGCTTGCCTATAGTGTCCAGCAGTGTTGCCAGATTTTGAGAAATAAGCAAACAGGTCTATGAAAACAAGCCCAAAAGAAGCGATTATGATGAGCACTTTAAACCTATACAGTGGCTATTTGAAAATAGCAGATCTACAAGCTTGTAGATCTGCTATTTTAAAAAAGATATCTTGAAAAAAGGTGATAAATGTTAAATGTTTTTGAAACATTTTAACACCACACATGTGTGTGTGTGGAGGGTCCCTGGCAGGTGGTGGTCAAGTGGGGGTCCGCAGACAAATATATATTAACTAGGGGGTCCTTGACATCAAACTGTTTGAGAGCCACGTGGTTTAAACAACATTTAGGAAACAAGCCCAAATAAGCAACTACACTTTAGAAACAAGCCAAAAACAACCGCAACCACCAATATTTACAAACAACTTTACAGAAAAAACAAGCCCAAAGTCGCTTATAATAAGCAAGCAGACACGGCAACGCTGCCTGCCCACAGTGTCCAGATGCACGAGGCTGGGAGCAGTGGAACAGAGGTACTGGCCTCCATATCTCTACCAGCCACATGTCTGTGTGTGAATCACTGGAGGACATGACTTTCTGAACATCTCCCCCAACGCCTCGCCTTTTTCCATGCTTCTTCTGCACAAGTGCATCGTGGGCCGCCGGCTGACCGCCAGCGATGGAGAGTAACTGAGTACATTTACTCAAGTTTAAACTAGGATGGCCATTCGTCCGGGTTTTGGCCGGACAGTCCGTTTTTTTTACCCAGCAGTCCTCCGACCGGCGCACCCTCTGGCCGGACGCATAATTGTCCGGCTTTTGAGAGAGTGATTACAGTGTATGTGTTATTGGTTTATATTTACATATCTCGGTATAAATCTCCCGTTCATTGGTATAGATTAGAATATCAGCTGGCAGCTATGCGCATTTGTGGCTGGCAACAGTCACTCACACTCACTACAGACTCCTCCGTCCTCCCACACTTGAAACCAAACTTGAAACTGAAACTGACGCCAAGTACTGTATGCCTACTGAAGTTGTAACGCAGATAATCTGCGGTAGATTTGCCCAAAGTTGCCGATTTAGCGAACAATGGAGCTAGGAAAAGTTCATTAAAGGTTCATTAAAGGTTCTATGACATTCATTTTCACTTTTAAATGTTTTAATGTTTTTTGGGGGGTTTTATGACCTCAATTACACCCCAAAAAACTGAACTTTGAACATTCAGTGGATTTTCTGTGGTCTGGGGTTTTCTGAATAATTAGGCTGAAAAGTAATCTGTAATTGCCCTTTGGAGAGTGAAGTCAAAGGCCATTAATCCCGCCCACTCTCCTCCTCGCCTCTCCCCTCCCCTATCCTTTCCTTTGGGGGGGGGGGGGGGCGGAGCAGAGGCGATGATTGACAGGCAAAATCCCTCAACAGCGACACCCGCAGGCAAAGATTTATTTTTTCATTGCAGTTGAAAAGGCTTTAGAGATGTGAGAGAAAAACACCTGCAATGGCTCACTGGAGTGGAGTTTTCAGTTAATACTTTTTACACACGTTTTAAGGACCAAAGACTTTTAATGTGTTGTAAAACTGAATGCCATAAAACCTTTAAAGAAAGGGAAAGGTGCCATAAAATGGCATGCTTTGACTGACGAGCTATAACTCAATCAGAGAAGTGCAGGGAGGACTATACCCTCTCGTCTTTGTTCCACCCTGTCGGACAAAATAACAGCAGTAGCGCTATCCAGTACCCTACTAATTGTCCATGAGTCTCCTCTTCTCTTCCCCGCTCTCTCTGTTTTATTCTTTCAGATATGCCAGTATGGATTCGATTTAAATTGGGACAATTTAACTCAAGAACGATTAATTCAACAAAAACCTAAGAAAATGACAATCTAAACTTGAATAAAAACAGAAACAAGTAAAGAAAAATACAAGCACAATTTTGTACAGAAGCTTTTTACAGAGTGTTTTTTTTTACATTGAGGCAATGCTACTTTTACTTAACTACGAGCAGATCGTCAAGCTCCGCGTTGTGAGCTTGTCGGTCAACTATCTTCTACGAAAGCCTTCTCCACAATAACTATGCTGGTGTTTAAGTGTTTAACTAAAAAATCTGAGTATACTTCTTCTTCCATCACTGCTTTCTTCAGTTCACATCTCCCTCCGACATCATTCTTATTGCCATGTTTTTTTTTTTATTGCACAAGTGCAGCATGCATGCATACAGGGCCCCGCGGGGCTGACCCGGTCCGGCCCACAGCAGCGGAGGAGACGCAGGGCCGGAGCAGAGCAGAGCCGGAGCCAGCTTGTTAATGGCTGTGAAATGGTGTGACAGGATCAGATGACTGGCTTCAGGCATCATGGCCGAGGCTGATTGGGGACAGATGGTCGCGGTGTCTCGTGCTTCCCGCTCCGCTCGTTGCCTATAGGGCCTGAGAGCAAAAAGAAAAAAGGGAGGCCTTGTTCTCGTCTTGCACTAACTACAGCGGACATGAGCGTAGAGAGATGCACCGAATTAGAGGGTAAAAGATACAAGCAAACAAACAGGGCTCTTTTACAAACCATGGCAGATTTCACTGGAGGGAATTTTGTTTTGACTTAAGCCCCCCCAGAACGACCCTATCGCCAGAGGAAAACGTAGTCATGACAACGTTTTTGGACCACAAAAACGTTACATTTACGTACGTGTAGGTAGGTTTGTTTCCCTGCCCCCATCCCTGTTTTTTTTTCTACAGGCAGGTCTTCGGTTGAATTTCACCCAACGTTAGTGATAGAGGGTAAAAAGAATTCCCATACTCCCACAATGGTCAGCTGATACAATTAGACTGTGCCTTCACTGGACAAGGCTCAGATGTCCCAGGATTGGGTGGACCATGTGTAACACACACATATATATGGAATTTATTATACCCAACATTAGTGGTGGTGTGACAATATTCAACGTTTGTGTTCTAGGGAAGTAAAGGGGGAGTTGGGCTGTTCGTCTGAGAGAGCCACTCCCTCTGAAACCTAATTATAGTTTTTCAAAGCAATGTTTCTCAACCTAGGTTCCGGGGACCACCAGGGGGTCCTCCAAATGGACCCTTACGGGTCTGTGACTCTGAGTGTACACAAATGGAACCAAATGGACCTTTAGCCGATAGATACTGATCCATTTGGTTCCATTTTGCATACACTTGCAGTTGACATTGAATGTATGTCATTGACATGTCATTGAATTGACATTGTGCTGAACCAAACGATACCGGAACCTCAATCGCCCACTGTAAAATCCTCAGTGCTAATTTTACTCTGAGAGTGTGCACATTTTCACACTCCATTAAGGTTCCATTTGGACCGCTTGTGGGCCCCGAACCGGTTTAGTGTGCGCAGAGTGGCCATCATGGAAAATATCATTACTGCACTGTCGTGTTTTTTTTTCCCGGCGCCGTTATCAACACGCTGTCACCTTATCTCACCCAACAAATCCATTCATCACCTGCTCCCATTGTCAGCGAGCCGCCCAGCCCAGAGGGAACAGAGAGAGCTCAGTGGACAGTTAACTGGCACCCCCCCCCGCCCCCCCACACTCCAATGTTGCCAGATTTTGCACGAGAAATAAGCAACTAGGTCTATGAAAACAAGTCCAAAAATAAGAGACTATAGGCCACATGAGCATCAGATATTTGAAAATATATTTGAAAATAGCAGATCTACAAGCTCACAATATTTGATATCTTTGATATATTTGAAAATATCAGAGGAAACATCTTTACAACACTAATCTGGTACAGGGGTCACCAAAACACTTTTTAGACCAATAACATTCGGTCATTGTGGCGAACGCTTTCGCTGAAAATAGCCTATCAACAAGCTTGGGGAGCACTACTTCCAGCACTGGAGCCCAAGATGTGGTTGTGTTGTTGCTGACTGTGGTGCCAGGGACAGGGGACAGCATGGAGGGGGGGGGGGGAGCTGGCTGGGGGTTGTGGTATAAGGACAGAGAGAGAGAGTGTCTTGCGGTGGTGGCGGTAGTGTGTGTGTGTGTGTGTGTGTGTGTGTGTGTGTGTGTGTGTGTGTGTGTGTGTGTGTGTGTGTGTGTGTGTGTGTGTGTGTGTGTGTGCATGTGAAGCTCTTATCTAAACAGCAGGGACTGGGTAGATGGAGTAGGAAAGGCGGCTCTGCTGCGGGTTGATAGATAAACAGACACCAGACACCATCTTCTTGGCTCCGAGTCCTCTGACTGCACTCTCTCTCCTCCTCCTTAGTCCTCCCTCCTCCCCCGCAGATTTACAAACAACATCTTCTCTCTCCCTCTCTCTCTCTCTCTCTACACATCCTGTTCCAAGAAAACAGGGGTAAAAGGTGGGTTTCCTCTTGCAGTGTGCTCTCTCTCTCTCTCTCCAGCCTCCAGTGGTGAGTGGATTCCCTCAGGGAAGAACAAGATTTTTGTACAGGATCTCCTCACTGGTCAGTAGGAATACATTGAGGACTCTAGCAGGAGCAATCATCCAATGTTTTCGACTATGCATGCTCCTCATGGTACCATAGCACCACAAAAGGCCTTAAAAACAAGGCTCCAGACATCCCAAAATAAACTGGTCAGGCTACTGCTTGGCCTCACACAACTCATCTAACCCCTGCTCACTTTGCTAGACTCGGATGGCTCAGGGTAGAGGACAGAGTACAGCAACTTGCAAAGGGCCTGGTCTACAAGATACACTACACCTCAAACACAAAGACACCCATGTACCTGTCAAACTTCAACAACGTCATTGACGTCATCACAACACCAGAGGGAGCTCCACAAACTCACGTTCAACTCAGATTAGGCTCAAACAAGAGGTTAAATCAATGTGTTCCCCTGCTATGCCACAAACATTTAGAATAAAAGAGCACTTACAGATGGCTGCAATTCAGAACTGGCCCCTGCCAAAAAAATCTAACCTATCACCAGAAATGCATAGTATTGTATATTTGTCTGTCACTAAATGTTTAAATTAATTGAATACACAGGACCCCAATGGAAACAAGCCATAGTGCTTTCTTGACTTCAATCCTTTTAGCATTGTATTTGTATTAAATTGCACTTTGTGCCTTTTTTTGCAAACTGTTAATAAAGTAAGTATTGGTTGAATCAATCAATCAATCAATCAATCAATCAATCAATCAACCAATCAATCAATCAGGTCTGTATACTATTGGCAAATCTTTGCTTCTGGAAATTCTACAGTACAAATGTCTTCTAAATCCTAACAGTTTTCTGAAAAAACGTATGTTGCTATAATATCAGTGGTGCTTAAAACCTTTTTCATGTCAAGGACCTCCCAAAAATATATGTATTTGGCCGCGGACCCCCGATCAGAAAATATTTTTGTTCCAGGGACCCCTAGAAGCAAAGATTTGAGTTGGAAAAAAAAAATGTAGATCTACAAGCTCATAGCGGGGCACGCTATGAGCTTGTATATCTGCTATTTTTGAATAGCCAAAAATAATGGTTATAGCTAACAATCTAAAATGACACAAATAGGTTCCCAGATTGAATGGGTTAAGCAAAGAAATACAAATCTGAGTGCTTCTTCCACGGTCTCTCACACACAGACAAGCTCCTCATCTCTCTGGCATTTCATGACCCTCTATCTGCTCTCCGTCTGTAGTGCAAGTCTCTGATATCTCTCCCTCGCACCCTATCTCTCTGTTTTTCTTCCTCCTCCCCATGTGTCCTGGTCTCACCCCCCTCTCTCTCTCTCCCTCGTATCTACACCTGCCGCAGTGCTTCTTCACACACTTAAAATAAACGAGAAACAAGGAAACGGCGGAAGAGGAGAGAGAGAGAGAGAGAAAGTGTGCATTATGAATGGCCCATTGACCTATTGCAAATTTGGCAAACGTTTTGAAAGATCTACAAGCTCGCGTTGCGACGTGTTGTGAGCTTGTAGATCTGGTCTTTTTGAATAGCCGTAGAATAGCTTGTAGATCTGGTCTTTTTGAATAGCCGTAGAATAGCTTGTAGATCTGGTCTTTTTGAATAGCCGTAGAATAGCTTGTAGATCTGGTCTTTTTGAATAGCCGTAGACTAGCTTGTAAATCTGGTCTTTTTGAATAGCCGTAGAATATACTGTAGTAGGGCTTAAGTGGTTAATGTATTTGTGTAATAATAATAATCTAACTCTAACATACTATAACTACAGTACAATATTTGCCTCTGAGATGTAAGTGGAGCAGAAGTATAAAAGTGTCTTTAAAAACTACCTCAAGATTGTGCTTAATTATGATACTTGAGTAAACGTTCTTAGTTACTTTACACCACAGAGCAAGGGGTGAACGTGAGAGGGAGAGAAAGGTGGCGAGAATGGGTGAAAGAGGGTGTGTGAGAGAGATAGAGAGATAGGGTTGCTTTTTGTGAGGCTTGTTTCTAAACAAGTGTAGTTGTTTATTTGGACTTGTTTCCTAGATGTTGTTTAACCCAGTGGTTCTCAAACATCTTCGTGTCAAGGACCCCCAAACTAATATGTATTTGTCCAACGACCCTAGCCTGGAAACCAGATGAATCTGTCAGTGCAAAAAAAAAAAAAAATAAATATATATATATATATATATATATATATATATATATATATATATATATATATATATATATATATATATATATACCAGATTTGTGCTGTTACTGTAAATGTTTTTCAAAAAAACGATTCAAAATGTTATTTCCAAGATAAAAATAATTAAATAGCAGATCTACAAGCTCACAACACGACGTGGTGTGAGCTTCTAGATCGTCTATTTTCAAATATCCGATGCTCATGTGCGTGCCCTATTATAGTCGTTCGGGGCTTATGTTTTCATGGTTGATTATTTCTCTCGCAGAATCTGGCAACACAGCCAGGCATCACATCATCCCCCCAGACAAGCCAAGGTCAGCACTGTCATCTCATCTCTCTCTCTCTCTCTCTGACACATACTTTCATGCTAGGGGGCGGGGCAGAGTGTGGGTGTTTTGTAAAGAAAGAAAGACGCACGGCAGACGGACGGAGCAAGCGAACGGATATTGATGTTAAGAGAAAATTGAAGCATGGCGGCGGCACGGCGGCCGGTAGGGCTAATGACAAGTGGCCTGTCAGTGTTGTCTACGCCGCAGATATAATGAAACGCTGTAGACTGACAGATAACAGCGCGGCCATTAGCCAAAACCAAGCCAAACAAGGGAGCGCTGCAACACCTGAGTGCCTGTCTGCTTATTATAAGCGACTTTGAGCTTGTTTTTCTGTAAAATAAAGTAAAGTCGCTTGCAAATATTGGTATAGTTAGTTGCGGGTTGCGTTCTTTCTAAAAGCTTGTTTCTAAAGCGTAGTGTTTTCGCCATTTGAATATATTTTGCACCACGGACCCCCCATAGAACCACGCAATTTGTGTTGTTAAAATATTTCACTTTTTTCACTCCCCAAAATGTTTCGAAAATAGCAGAGCTTCAAGCTCACAACACGTCTTGTAGATCTGCTATTCTCAAATAGCTGATGTTAAGTGGCAACACTTTTTGGGGCTTGTTTTCATAGACCTGGCTGCTTGTTTCTCTGCTGTTTCAATTGCCCCACACCTGCATTGAGCAGGTTTTGCTATATTTGGAAGGCTTGTTCCGTTGTTGGAGAGTTAAATAACATAAAATAAAATAAAATAAAATGCAATGAGAAACACAGGCCAGGGCCAGACGGACTAACTAACGTACAAAGAGATATAGGTAGCCAGGTTTGTTTGGCTGAAATACACATTACATTTCACATGCCAAGGAAATATAAACCTGAGACTGGCCGATGACATGAAAACCTAACTACTGTATACTTTCAGATGAAAACCTAACTATACTTTCAGATGAAAACCTAACTATACTTTCAGATGAAAACCTAACTATACTTTCAGATGAAAACCTAACTATACTTTCAGATGAAAACCTAACTATACTTTCAGATGCAAACCCAGGCACATGAACCACTTAATCCCTATTTTATATACAAACGGTGTCACTCATCGCAAATAGCTGATCTTACAAGCTCACAACAGATTCTGAAAACTTTACAAACAATGCAATCACTGTATGTCTATACAGCCAGGTGCGGCAAATGCAAAAGCATATTACTAAAATAACCTTACACATTATAAAACTGACACGCACTTGTGTGAATTTCTGTTCTGGAAATTAATCTTCACAAACTTTAGAATAAGTCATATATATATATATATATATATATATATATATATATATATATAGACACCAGCAGTGCCTACTGTACCTGGCCAACTGCTGAAGCTATTTTTGGATACTGTTCTAATTAGAATTAAAATAACATAGTTTGCTGTCCTTGCATAAGCTACTATATGTGCTGTATTGAGGTTATTATAAAAAGGAACTTGTTTTTAAATCACCAGGAACTTTAATGACACAGATGTAACTGAGGTCCACAGAAAGAAAACTTCACATAATGAACCTCAGTGGTGGAAAGTAACTATGTACAGTACATGTACTCAAGTACTGTACTTAAGTACACATTTGAGGAATCTTTACTTCAGTGGATTATTTCACATTTTCAGTATTTTTACTTCTACTCCACTACATCTCAGAGGCAAATATTGTACCATTTACTCCACTACAATCATTTGAAAACTTTAGTTACTAGTTACTTTGTAGATTTAGATTTTGATTGCAAAACATATTAACCGCTTTAGCCTTATGTATACTTCGGCTATTTTAAAATAGCAGATCTACAAGCTCACGATGAGGATGTTTTATACATTTTGAACACTTGTGAAATGGGACATTCTGCATAATGAGTACTTTTACTTTTGGTACTTTAAGTACATTTTGATGCCAACACTTTTATACTTTTACTCAAGGTAAATTTTGCATACAGGACTTTTTTCTTGGACGTTTTTCTATATTGTGGTATTGATACTTTTACTTAAGTAACATTTTTTCCACCACTTTACTATTCCTGGATGAGCGTCATTGCTCGGCGCAGCGGGCAGCAGCACTTACAGGCACACTGGCAGGTAATTGTTCATTAGAGTTCAAATCAAATTCCCCCATAACCGGGGAGCATCGGCCGTCCAAGTAAATGGCAAACCTGAAGCTTTACTTAATCCATTAAGACCGGGAAGGCATCTGTGTCATTTTAAGATTTATTTGGCTATTAAAAAAATATCAGATCTACAAGCTCATAGCGCGGCTATGAGCTTGTGTATCTGCTATTTTTCGAAAAATCATGACAATTTGTGCAATTATTTGAATATATCATATTTTTTAAAGCGAAGATTTTTTTACTCCAATATTTGCTTCTGGGGGTCCCTGGAACAAAATATTTTGAGATGGGGGTCCTTGACATGGAACAAGTTGGAGCACCAACTGATTTAGAAGACATCTGACTTAGAAGACATTTTTAGATATGTATTTCGCCGCGGACCCCCATCTCAAAATGTTTTGAGATGGGGCATCTCAAAACATGAATCTTTGCTTCTGGGACCCCCAAAAGCAAAGATTTGACTTACAAATGTTTGCTTCAAAACTATATATATTCAAAGATTTGCACACATTTTCACGATTTTTCAAAAATAGCAGATCTACAAGCTCATAGCGCGGCACCGAGTTCCGCGCTATGAGCTTGTAGATCTGCTATTTTCGAATAGCCAACGTATAAAATAATGGTTTAAGTGGTTACACAGATGCGTTCCCGGTTTTAATGGGTTAATCATTACTTCTGCACAACGTAGAGTCTTTGGCCTTCATCTCCTCTATGAGTGCGACAGCCTGCGTCATACAGTACCGGGTCTTTTTATATCGTCGCTGACGGGCAGAAAACTTGTATATTTCAACTTTACTTTCGTAATTTGATGCCCTGCTTCAGTGGTTTTCAAACCTTTTTCATGCCAAGGACCCCTAAATTGATATACATTTGGCGGCGGACCCCCATCTGAAAATGTTTTGTGCCATGGACCCCCAAAAGAGAAAATTTGTGTAAAAAAAAAAGCTAAATTCTACAACATTCTTCAAACACTTTCAATATTTTTCAAAAATGTTCAAAAATAGTAGATGTAAAAGCTCACAGCGTGTCACGAAGTGGCGCATTGTGAGTTTGTATATCTGCTATTTTTGAATAGCCAACGTATACAATATGGATAAAGGGGCAAAAAAGTATTAACACCTTTTGCTGGGGACCCCCTGGAACCCCCCTCAAGGACCACTGGTGGTCCCCTGACCACTGGTTGAGATCCACTGCCCTACTTCATCGTGCTACACAGCGTCACACAAAAGTAGCAAAAAATAGCAGATCCACAAGCTCACAACGGGTCGCATCGTGACACGTTGTGAGCTTGTAGATCTGCTATTTTTGTGACTTTACAAAAAATACATTTGTTGTTTTGTTTTTTATCAATTAATACATAATGACTACATTGGCTTCATTGGAACAGAGGTTCTTTTTTTTTGACATTTCCTGAAAAGTAAAGGTTTTGGACATACAAGGTTTCCACCTGGACGATATACACCATGAACTCAAACCAGACTATTGAGCACAAAACAACTATTTAGGTTTAAAATAAACCCCTCACTTAACAAGTACATTTCAAAGCTACTGTATGCAATTGAATGGACGCTATGATTTTTTTGACAGCCCTTTCTTCCATGTGTTGTAGTATGTTAAAGGTATCATGACATTCATTTTCACTTTTTTTATTTTCAATGTTTTATTTGGGGTTTTATGACCTCAATTACACCCAAAAAACCTGAACTTAGAACATTCAGTGGATTTTCTGTGGTCTGGGGTTTTCTGAATAATTAGGCTGAAAAGTAATCTGAGCTTGGCCCTTCGACAGTGAGGTCACAGTCGATTAATCCCGCCCACTCTGCTCCTCGCCCCTCCCCTCCCATATCCTTTCCTTTGGGGGGGGGCGGAGCAGAGGCGATGATTGACAGGCAAAATCCCTCACCAGCGACACCCGCAGGCAAAGATTTCTTTTTTCATTGCAGTTGAAAAGGCTTTAGAAATGTGAGAGAAAAACACCTGCCATGGATCACTGGAATGGAATTTTCACTTAAAACTTTTTGTACACTTTTGAAGGACCAGGACAAAGACTTTGAATGTGGTGTAAAAGTGAATGTCATTAAACCTTTAACCCATTTAGACCGGGAACGCATCTGTGTCATTTTTAGATTTATTTGGCTTTTCAAAAATAGCAGATCTACAAGCTCATAGCGCGGCACCGAGAATGAGCTTGTAGATCTGCTACTTTTAAAAAATTGTGACAATTTGAGCAAATCTTTGAATATATATATTTTTTAAAGCGAACATTTGTAACTCAAATATTTGCTTCTGGGGGGTCCCTGGAAGGAAACATTTTGAGATGGGGGTCAGCGGCCAAACACATATCTATAAATGTTCTAAATCCGATCAGTATGTTGCTTTATCAGTGGTACTCCAACTTGTCCATGTCAAGGACCCCCAAAATTATATGTATTTGGCCACGGAACCCCCCATCTCAAAATATGCTGTTCCAGGGACCCCCAAAAGCACAGATCGGAGTTAAAAATGTTCGGTTTAACCCATTGAGACCTGAAGCCGATTCTACATGTCTCCTAAATCTCAACAGTATTCTGAAAAACGTATGTTTCTATATCAGTGGTGCTCAATCTTTTTCATGTCAAGGACCCCCCAAATTATATGTATTTGGCCGCGGACCCCCATCAAAATATTTTGTTCCAGGGACCCCCAGAAGCAAAGATTTGAGTTAAAAATGTTCGCTTGAAAAATATATATATTCAAAGATTTGCACACATTTTCACGATTTTTCAAAAATAGCAGATCTACAAGCTCGTAGCGCGGCACTCGGTGCCGCGCTATGAGCTTGTAGATCTGCTATTTTTGAATAGCCAAAGTATAAAATAATGCTTTTTAGCTCAAATCAAAAAATGACACAGTTCCAGGTCTTAAAGGGTTAAAACACGATTTTCGCGCTATGAGCTGAGCTTGTATATCTGCTATTTTTTGAATAGCCAAATAAATCTTAAAATGACAAGTATGCGTGCCCCGGTCTAAATGAACGTGGGCTTTGACCCATTATGAGAGAGACAGAGTGAGGGCCCAACACATTTTGATGAAAGCGCCACTAATCCTTTTTTTCAAGCTCATGTGCTTTACAAGATGACGTAATTTTCCGCTCAGCGGAAGAAGAAAACAAAATGCAATTATGGTCCTTTTCTTGTTGTCTCTTGCAGAAAATAGAGGTTAAAAATAAATCAAGGGGAAAGCGTGTATATACATTCTGCATGGCTCTGTACAGATGAATGGATTGATAAAGGGGCCGTCGTTATGCCATTATCTTCAAAGGCACGGCAAGCAGAGAAAAGGGATGTCAAGGAAATAAGATCAATGCAGTCTGCTATGGGGATCGGCGTGGATTAGATCAAGTTCACGTTTCGGTTCTTCCAGACAGCTTACATCCTGACTCTGTCTAACCCGATGACTTTCAACCGGCCCGGATCGTTTTTGACAAGATCACGTGCAAAAATAATATGTCTGTTTTTGACTACGAAGGGTAAGGGTCAATACGTGCTCATTCCGACGTCCCAAAAAACCTGCCGTTCTGAACGGGCTTTCAGAACAAGTTGGAATAGTCATGCAGGACATCTGGGGGCGTGCTGGAGTTCTGGGAAAAAAGTTCTAGATCACGTCGCGTTTCGGTTTGTCCAGACAGCTTACATCCTGACTCTCGTCTACAGGTTTTATAAATAAAGAGCTTGTGACTAAAATAACTACATTGGAGAAAATATTATTTGTTCCACTTCCTGAAAAATAGTGGTTTTGGAGTGCTGTTTTTCACTGAGAGTTGTTACCATTAGGGTGTTGGCCCCATGATGAGCCAACTATGAGCAGAACGGATGAAGCCAATGATGTAGTCCATGAACTTTTAACTAACTATGAGCAGAACGGATGAAGCCAATGATGTAGTCCATGAACTTTGAACATGTGGATTTCACATGCTGTTAAATCAGGAACAGATCCAACAGCAATCCAGGCGCAATTCTGTCACTTGGCTGACACCCCCCCTGCTATCAAGTCCAAGGTCCAGGCTCCGAAGAGGTTTGATAACATCCAGTTGAGTTTACTTGAGTAAAAGTACAAAAGTATTGGCATCAGAATACTTACAGTATCAATGTAAAAAAAAACACTCAACAATTATTTTTGTAAACGTTTTTGAAATAGGCAATCTACAAGCTCACAACGCATCACATCTATTTTCGAATGGACAAAGTATAAAAATTGGCCTCCAATTGAACTTAAAGATGGAGTGCCATGATATTTTTCAACCCTAAAACCTGATCATAAGGTATCATTATTATGTAAGGATTTTTTTCAACAAAAAAAAAGTGTACAGTAAGTGTTAAAATGTTGTTTTTATGTAGACACACCCACCAGTGCATTAAGTATACCTGGTTCTCACCTTAGCACCTCCTCCACCACCTTAGCACCACCCACCTGTCCTAGTCCCTCCTCCTCCTCATGCCCACACCTGTTGTGTTATGATAATGAGGGGGAGGGTGTGGGCTTTGTGATGTCACTAAAGCGCTGTTTCTCTATTGGCACGTTTGACCCTCAAGGTTTCAGCCTCCAGGAAGAAACTCCAAATAGTCAGAGAAGACATAAAACACCATAAAAACACCACCGGGGGGCTTAATGAAGTTCTATCAACCTCATAGACACATGAAAAACTGAAAAAGTGCAAAAACATGGCACCACCTCTTTAAAGCTGTAACTTTCCTCTGCTACCCCGGGTTCAAACCTGGTTTCCTGCGCAAGCGCTGACATTTTCACCATTGAGCTAATAGAGCCTGCCTGCTTGCTCAGGGGATAAATTGAATCTTGACCATCAGGACAAAATTCGTGTCAGCTCCTGTGTCTAGGTGAGACATGACCTTTGACATGATCTAAATGTCTCAATAGAATGTCTCAAAATACAACCACCCCAATTGTATAAGTTATATTGTATCAACATACTCTACCATACAGAGTGGACAAAATGACATTTCATTCATTAAAAGAAAGTTGCATAGTGCCACTTTAAGAACAGTACTTGAGTAAATGTACTTTACTACTGTTTGCACTCTCTAACACATACAATGCAAAGCATACCATGTCTTGTCTTAAAGAAAAAAGGGGGGAAAAAGTGATTTGTGAGTCTCTCTAGGACGTGTTGTGCGGAGACACAAACATACTGTATCTATATTTTTATTTTTTTCTTCTCGCTTTTGCTTCTTTTTTTTGGGTTAGTGCAATTAGGGGGGCTTGGGAGTCTATTTCCAACAACTCAAACAGAGGTGACGTCTCATTTCGCAGCCGGCAGTAAAGTGCCTCCGTCTCCTGTGCCTTTTTTTGTTCACTTGTATTCGCTTCAACTTCCTGTGACAATCCCAGCTTCTCTTTATTTAATCCATTAAGGCCGGGAACGCATCCGTGTACATTTTTTGATTCCTTTGATTCCTTTGGCTATTCAAAAATAGCAGATACAAGCTCGGCGCTCATAGCGTGGCACCAAGTGCCACGCTATGAGCGCCGAGTGCCACGCTATGAGCCATAGCGCGGCACCGAGTGCCACGCTACGAGCTTGTAGATCTGCAATTTTTTGAAAAATCTTGTACATTTTTGCAAATCTTTGAATATATATATTTTTAAGCGAACATATGTAACTCAAATCTTTGCTTCTGGGGGGTCCCTGGAACAACATATTTTGAGATGGAGGGGGTCCGCGGCCAAATACATATATATAAAATGTTTTCTAAATCCTAACAGTATGCTGCTATATCAGTGGTGCTCCAACTTTTCCATGTCAAGCACGCCCAGAATTATATGTATATTTGGCCGCACCCATCTAAAAATGTTGTTCCAGGGACTCCCCGGAAGCAAAAATAGCAGATCTACAAGCTCATACATAGCGCGTATATCTGCTACTTTTGAAAAGCCAAAGAAATCTTAAAATGACACAGATGCGTTCCCGGATTGAAAGGGTTAAATGAACAGCAGTGTAGTGCACCCCGCCCCAGGAGAAGTCACACAGCAGCGCTACAGAAAAGCACACTCCTGCTGTCACCGGGTGTGTGTTATTTTTTTTTGCCAGGGAAAAAATGCAAATGTATGTCGTCGCTTGGCCACTCAATGGCTCCCCATTCACAAGCCAGCCACAGGAAAAGAATGACAGAAAAATAAATAAATAAATACAGACAACCATATAATGCAGCCAGAGCTAGACTGCTGAGTAAAAAAAGAAAGAAAGAAAGGTGGTGATCTGGGATGAGACTGCTTGCTGTTCATTTCCCCCTGTCTGAGGACTCAGGATCCCATAGACACTTTTAACCTGGACGACCCCTACTTTTCGGGCATGTTTTATATCGCGCTATCGGGGCAGAAACCTCCTATCTACAACTTTCTGTGTTATTTCGTGAATTAACGCCCTACTTGATCACACTACAGCGCCACACAAAACCATCAAAAGCACCAGATCTGCAAGATCTAAACGCTTTTTGAGCTTGTAGATCTGCTATTTTTGCCGTTTTTGAATTTTAATCCTGAAAAGTAAAATTTTTGGACATATGAGGTTTTCACCCGACAGACGATATGAGACATTTTTCAAACCATTTTCAAAATATGCAAGAAATAGCCTACAAGCTGACATTTATAGATGTATAGTTATAGTGCTTGGTATTGACAGCCATTCATTAGCTTTGACAGAAGGTGACGTAAAGTTCTCTGTGTTGCGGACGGTACCAGGGGGTCCCCAGCTAAAGTAGTTACAGTGTAATACAGCGTCAAAATCTTTTTAACCACTTCATCCATTACATGTTTGTTATTAAAAAATAGCAGATATACAAGCTGACAGAGTGTGTATCTTTTTTGAAAAATCTTGAAAGTGTATAATTTTGCATTTTTTCCCTGGCAAAAAAAAAAAAAAAGATTTGAGTAACATCCACTGCTATAGTGTGTGGTGTTGAGATGGGTTGGTGGCGGGTTGGGAGGATGACAGTACTCACTGGTCGGCGTTGGCTGTTTGGGGGCTTCCGTTCCCGTCTGGGTCTGGCCTAGGAGCGACGAAACCGAAGAGATCTCCATGCCAATCACCAGTCTACCAGAACGTCCAGGGAGGAGATTGAGGGGGACAGCTGGGGAGAGAGAGAGAGAGAAAGAGAGAGAGACACAGAGTTAACACATTAAGACCTGTGAGGCCGATTCTACAAAATGTATTCTAAATCCTAACAGTTTTCTGAAAAAACTTATACTGCTATATATCAGCGGTGCTCAAACTTTTTCATATCAAGGACATAAATGATATGTATTTTTTCAGCCGACCCCATCTGAAATCATTTTGTTCCAGGGACCCCCCAGAAGCAAAGATTTGAGTAAAACATTTTCACTTTAATATTCTAAAGTCTTTGCAAAAATTTTCACCATGAAAAAACAAAAAAACAATAGCAGATCTACAAGCTCATAATGCCACACGAAGTCCTGCGCTTGTATATTTGCACATTTTAATACTGTAGCAAAGCTAGGTATAAAATGACACAGATGCTTTTTCCCGGATTGATAAGGGTTAAGGGATTTCCTAGAGGAGGTGTTGGAAAGCTCTCTGGTTACACGTTTGTGTGGGAAAGGAAATGACAGGATAGGGCCGTTTAAACATCGCTTAATTCCCCCTTCACTCACTTCACTGGACACAATAGACTACATTAGAACTAAGCTCTGCAGAGCCACATATACAGAGTGTTCATTTAACTCTGAAAGTCTACAAAAACTCTGTCCAAAGTATTTTTTTTCCCAGTGTACTTGGGTTGTTAAGTTGACCATTATGTTCAAATAAACTATGGTTCTACAGCTTATGTCTGTACGACCGTGATAATACTTAACTTGAAATGAAGTCGGAAAAGTTTGAAAAATGTTAAAGGTTAAAAGAAGCTTTTTGGAAAATGTGAAGGAGTAGGCTAATTTGCCTTTTCAATTTTACAATTATTGTACTTTTCATGCTGTAAGAAGAGTAAAATTACAGTACAAGCGAATTATTACGCCCCCCCCACCCCGCCCCAACCCCCTCATGTTTTAATGATTTAATTGAAATTATTATGATTGTATGCGTACTGTATGCATGAAGGACAGACAAAGCCATTCTAAGCCTGATGGTGACTTCTTCACACCAGTGATTCATACATGTGTTCATGCAAAGGACCCACAAATGAATTTGGCATCTGAACATATTTTGGGCCAGGGTATATCCCCAAGTTGTGTAGTTAATAGTTTTTTGTTTTTCTTATATCCACATTTTTCAAAGACTTTTCCAAAGAGCATGTAGATCTGCTATTTTAGCCACGGCCCTCAGAACATCTATGAATGCTGGGGGTTCAAGTGGTTAAATACAGTATTTGAGTTATGTAATCAGTTACTTTCCCCACCAGAGTCTGTTAGTATCTCGTCTCTGTCGGGTGGAGACCTCATATGTCCAAAAACTTTTCAGGATACAAATTCAAAAACAGCAAAAGTAGCAGATCTACAAGCCTGGGCATTAAAAACAGAAAAAAACACAAAGCGTTAGAATATGGAGATAAGAGGTTTCTTTTCTGCCCGACAGCAACGGTCCGTTGCAGGCTGACCCAACAGCTTTCCCACAAACGGAGGAAGTGGGGCTTTGAGGAAAGGCAGGGGGCTGTCTTATCAGGGTCAAACCGTTAGATATGGAGTGTGCATGGGGGAGCTGAACACAATCACACTCTCACCAAACTCTGCTCACAGCCAGGCCCAGCACGGCCTGCTTCTGGAACTAATGTTAGGCCTGTCACAATTAATACTGTACATAATGGCCTAATCGCAAGTATTTTATATAATCGATAATCATTTTGAATTATTGCATTTTGCGTATCATACATGTACATCAAAAAAAATGTGCGGCTTACAAACGCATCGCATCTCAACGATATTAGTCATTATCGTCTCTGGCGGGTGGAAACCACAGTTTTGGACATATGTCCAAAACTGTTACTTTTCACGATTCAAATTCAAAAATAGCTAAAGCTTGTGGATCTGCTACTTTTGTGTGACGCTGTGGTATGATCAAGTAGGGCGTTAATTTACAAAACAACACAACAAGTTAAGTGGACAACAATTACTTAAATAATGAATCATTATTTGTGTGACAATAGAGCACCGAAGTCTGCCGTAATTTACACATCCTACCTGGTTCGCGGTTTTCCAGCCCCGTTCTGAATTCCCATAGACGTCTTTAATATCAAATGTCAAATAAGAACTGTGTTCCAAAAATAAACAAATGATCCCGGCGGTTTTACTCTTATGGACATGAAGCATCAACTGACGGTGAGAAAACGATAATGTTACTTCCGCCGAATTAGTTACATTTTCGCCAGAAACAGACTGTATCAAATATAAGTGACTGACTATCATAAACGATACAGAACCTCCTCCCTGACAATATCGCCGGGACAGTTTGTTTATTTTTGGACCACAATTCTTATATGAGACGATTCTAAGATGACCCAATGTTATTCTCCATAGAGAAATTACTTTACGAACCAGGGGATGAACGAGTGACGTCAGGACTTCTGTACTCTATTAATCATCACGTATAAAATGTCATGATTGTGACAGCACTAACTACTGTAGCTGTTGTTGACGTTTTTATCATTCAGTCAGTAGACTACCTCTTATAGCACAAAAAGGTTTTTTGTTGGCACGGCATGGCATCTAGAACAGGGTTTGTGTCTGTAATTAAACATTGTTTTATCACTATACTTGTAATTTTATGTTGCCAGATTGTGTCTACACTTCAGTATTGTGCTCACAGACTGTAGCTGAATCAACAACTTGGTTACATTACAGCTTGTGGAGCCTGATAAAGGAATGCCTAAGTGAGGCGTTAATTGAGCCAGTGGTTCTCAAACATCTTAATTCCAAGAACCCACACAACTCTGAGAGTGTACAAATAGAACCAAATGGACCGGTAGGGCACGGGTCTTCAACAGGGGGTCCGGGACCCCTAGGGGGTCCTCAAAGCTCCTACAGGGTGTCTGTGTCTTTGTGCGATAGGATTTCTTTATTAACCACTTGAACCCTATTATCCCTATTCTGAAGAGAACTAGCTGAAGCCGAAAATAGCCGATCTACAAGCTCACAACGCCTCGCAGCGTTGTGAGCTATTTTCGGCACAGAGGTTTGGTCTTGGTCTATGAAAAATGTATACAGTATGTAGTGAGGGGTCCCTGCTTCATCTCTCTATCCGCTAGCGGCTAGGGGGTCCTTGGGGTGAAAAACGTTGAAGACCCCTGCCGCAAGGGATCAGCCCAACAGCGCCGGGGTTTAGCTGTTTACGGTCGAACAGACGGACGGGCGGACGGATCGACGGGCGGGCGGACGGAAACATTGTCTCAACTCTCCGGCCATCGGCCAGCCGGCCTGGTGGAGGCAAAAGCAATCAATAGTTGCAGCCCTACTGAACAGTACATAGTGTAGCGTGCAGCTTCTTTCACCTTCTTGCACACAGCAGCATAAATAAATCGATAACTAAAGACTGGAAAAGGCCACGCCTTATTAGACTTTTTCATCCGTGGAACACATGCTGTTGTCATTTGTGCTGCGTGTCAAGATTTAAACGTTTGTCCATTTGTCTTTTAACACCTTACATTTTGAAGGATTTCATCACTGTCGGCAGAAACCTATATCTCCATATGATTGCTATCGGGCAGAAACCTCTCATCTCATTAATTTTGTTGTGTTTTTTTGTAAATTAACAACCTACTTGATCATACCACAGCGTCACAAAAGTAGACGATTTTCAAGCTCAAAGTGTGGCGCAAAGATCTGCTACTTTTGAATTTGAATCCTGAAAACAGTAGAGACGATGTATTCATTCATTGATGTACTACTACAGTATAGAACTTCTGTCATGCTGAGGTCTTCAGCTGTACCGTGACTGACTGACAAGGCTTTGTCATCACACAATGAACAATATGGTTGTTGTCGGGCAGAAACCTTGTATCTCCATATATATTTTTCTTACTTAAATTTTTATCCCACGATTTTGTAACCCCTATTTTTTACACCCAGTGCCAATTGTCTATGTAATCCTGGGCACTACCTTCCCTCTGCCAACCTAGGGAGGCCAGGGCCGAGCTCATGCCTCCTTCAATGCATGAGAGCCAACTGACCTTCTTGTCACCTGACAGGGGAGAGTTTTCCTGGTTGGACGTAGCGCGTGGAAGGAACACGTTATTCCAACCAGTTCCTTTCCCCTCCATCAGACGCCCCGGCTGACCAGGGGGAGGCAGTATAGTGACCAGGATTACTGCATGTTTTTGTGAGGGTACCTACCCTAGGAGACACGGGGAGAACATGCAAACTCCACACATCTCCATATCTCCATATTTCAACGTTTTGTGTCTTTTGTATCAATGCCCAACTTCATCATACTACAGTGTCACATAAAACAACAAAAAATAACCTATCTAAAAGCTCAACGCGTCACGAAGAGCCGCATTGTGAGCTTGTAAATCGGTTAAGTGAAAGTGGTCAAGTGTGTCTGTGGGTTTCATAGGATATTGAACCAATGACAAGCATTAACAAGAGCGTGTGAGTGAATCATATAACTACATCCATTGGAACACAGGTTCCTTTTTCCATGAAAAAGTAACCGCTTTTTGGCAGCTGACAGCCACAACAATTACGGTGCCATTATGACCTCATTCTTTGTTATGATGTATTTGAGCTGAACCAGCAGTCAGTATGAAGCTAGGCCTGTCACAAGGACCTGTCATAATCGCCTAATCGCAATTATTTGAGATAAAAGCTATATTTTAAAATCGTCATATTCGTTTCCATGTTGAAACATTTTCATTATTTTTCCAAAAATAGCTGATCTACAAGCTTACAACACGTGACACATTGTAAGTTTGTAGATCAGCTATATCCCCTATTTAAAAAAAATATAAGCATAAAATGTTAAAGTTTTCATTTCTTTATATATTTCAGTTATTCGTCATATATGTTCTGTGCAATTTTGACTAAAAGACTAAAAGGCCAATCAGAAATTTAATTTGTATTTAAATGTTCCAATGTTCAATGCCAAAGACACAATTACATTGTTAATCGTAACTTAAATGTTATACTTGTGACAGCCGAAGCTTGTTATGTTGTTGATGGCTGATCATTTCACTGGAGTCAGTATGAAGCTTATCATGTTATGGATAGCTGATCATTTCACTGGAGTCAGTATGAAGCTTATCATGTTGTTGATGTCTGATCATTTCACTGGAGTCAGTATGAAGCTTATCATGCTGTTGATGTCTGATCATTTCACTGGAGTCAGTATGAAGCTTATCATGTTGTGGATGGCTGATCATTTCACTGGAGTTTCAGGCATCCCAGTCATGCTGGCGTACGAGCCACAGTCAGTGGTGGAAAGTAACTAAGCACATTTACTCAAGTAGTAAGTATACTGTTACTTTAGTACAATTTTGAGGTACTTCACTTGAGTATTTAAATGTTTTTATAATTATACTTCTACTCCACTACATCTAGCAAATACTGTACGTTTTACTCACTTTTCACTCTTAGATTACAAATACATTAAACACTTAAAGGGATACTTCACTTTCACATAAAATAAACATTAAAAATAAATATTAAAAAAAAATGAAAGAAGTTATGGCAAAATAAAGGCCCCCTCACACATTAGTAGGACACTCTAATGCGTGAGGGGGCCGTGATTTTTCCATTACTTTTTTCATTTATTTTTACTATATTTTTTAAATGTTTATTTTATGTGAAAGTGAAGTATCCCTTTAAGCCCTCTTTTATACTTCGGCTATTTTATACTTCGGCTATTCGTAGTGTGCTTGTAGATCTGCTATTTTTGAAAAAAAAATCGTTTGTGCAAATCTTTGAATATATTAATTTTTTTAAAGCAAACATTTGTAACTCAAATATTTGCTTCTGGGGATTCTACAAAATTTCTTCTAAATCATAACAGTTTTTTTAAAATACATATCTGGCCATGGACCCCCATCTCAAAATATTTTGTTCCAGGGACCCCCAGAAGTTGTAACAGACTTAAAAATGTTCGCTTAAAAAAACATATTAAAAGATTTGCACAAATTTTCCATGATTTTTCAAAAAAATAGCAGATCTACAAGCTCATAGCACGGCACTCGGTGCCGTGCTATGAGCTTGTATATCTGCTATTTTTTTATAGCCCAAAGAAACCTAAAAATGACACACAGATGCGTTCCCGGTCTTAATGGGTAAAGTATATTTTGATGCAAGTAAAAATGTTTAAAACTTTGAATACAGGCCTTTTACTTGCAACTGAGTATTTCTAGATTGTGGTAAAAAAAAGAAAAGAAAAACAACTTCCACCACTGGCCACAGTAATGCTGTATAAAGTGCCACAGTAATGCTGTATAAAGTGCCACAGTAATGCTGTATAAAGTGCCACAGCCACAAACTGCTAAATCCTAAACGTTCTCACTCATTGGTTGCATGTCTACATGTGAGGTCCTAGGAATCTGGAACAAAGCCTTTCACTGGGCAGATGTCCTTCACAGACGTACAGTTGTGGAGCACATACGTACTTTTATTCAAGTACTGTACTTGTCTTGAGCAGTGGTGTAAAGTTACTACGTACATTTAATCAAGTACTGTACTTAAGTACAATTTTACATCAACACATTTTTCAGAAACCTATTAGGATTTAGAAGACATTTGTAGATTGAATGGGTTAAGTGGTTAATAATGCGAGGCAGCATACTGCTCCATATGGTTAACAAAGCTCACTGTGTGCTCATATCACAGCGGAAAGGCATGTGATATGTGATCATCAGTCAAATAGCATTGGATTGGCCTGGCTCTCTGTGCAGTGGTGGTGGACACTGTACTCAACCCTCAACCCCAAGTACTCGAGTCAAAGTATCCTGGTCAAATGTTGCACATCACCACTGGATTTGTCAGAGATTTGGAATTGCCTTGTTCTCTATGTGTCAGTGGTTCACAAAAGTGAGGTCCAAGGACCCTCAGGGTTCATTTTAGGGGGTCCCAAATAGAGCCTGTAACTCTGACTGTGTACAGATGCCAGGTCTGTAACTCTTATAGATTCATTGAATACGTTATTAACGGTTTGCAAAAAATAGTACAGTGTGGTACAGTTATACCATAATGCTAAAAGGATAACACAAAACAACTATGAGGGGTTGTTTCCATTGTGGTCCTATGTATTCAATTCATCAAGACATACAATCCTATACAAGAGATCATCAATACTAGGAGCGATAAAAGTATTCTGGTTCAGTCCATTTTGGTTCCATTTGTACACTCTCAGAGTTATGGGGGGGTTCTTGAAATTAAAAATAAAAGTTAAAGAACCACTGCTCTGTATGTGATGATATGGTAACAACAAACCTAGATCCGGGGGTCGCTGAAAACCCATATTTTGTCAAGACTGTCTGCAGTGGTGGAAAGTAACTAATAACATTTACTCAAGTACTGTACTTAAGTACAATTTTGAGATATCTATACTTTACTTGAGTATTTCCAATTTTCAATACTTTTACTTCTACTCCACTACATCTCAGAGGCAAATATTGTACTTTTACTCCACTACAATTATTTGAACTTAATTTATTACTTTTCAGATATAAATTATGATATTATGAAACATACATTAACCACTTTAGCCCTATTTTATACCTAGGCTATTTGAAAATAGCCGATCTACAAGCTCACAACGCGACGCGTTGTGAGCTTGTAGATCTACTATTTTCAAACATTTTGTAGATCTACTATTTTGTAGATCTACTATTTTCAAACATTTTAGTACTTCTACTTTTGGTACTTTAAGTATAGTTTGATGCCAATACTTTTGTACTTTTACTCAAGTAACATTTCAAACACAGGCCTTTTTACTTGTAACAGAGTATTTTTGTATATGTGGTATTGCTACTTTTACTTAAGTAAGATATCTGAGTACTTCTTCCACCACTGACTATCTGAGAAAATAAACCCATGCTGCTGAAACATTTCCTGCCCCCATGCCACGGCCAGCCAATAAACAATACCACCGCAGTGCCAGAGAGAAGAGAGAGTAGAGGTTTATAAAAAGCCTCTAGTATGGGGGTGTGTGTGGGGGGGGGGCGGCATGCATGCAACCCCTTACAGTGGAGGCATTGACAAGCGGTTTCATTCCTCGCCACACCACACCGGTTATTATTATTACTACTACTGCGTTTAAAAAACACCCCAGTCCAAAAAAAAAATCACTCTGGCTTTTGAACCGCCACACTAACACACTGCTGGCTGCACATACAGATAACACACTTGAGCCTTTACAAAAAGGAGCAAAAACTCACCAAACAAGGGCTCCAAAAAGCTGCACCAGACAGCAACAAGTTTCCCTCTTTCTGCACTCTCTCTCTCTCCCTCCCTCTCTCTCTTTCTCTCTCTCTCACTCTCTCTGCAAAGCAAATGATATTTGACTCTGGGGCTGGGGGGGCTTGCCTCGCTCGTTGCAAGCTGATCTCCGGTCAAATGGAGTCAGTCACTCAACTCACAGTCCAGTTGGTTAATCGTGTGTGTGTGTGTGTGTGTGTGTGTGTGTGTGTGTGTGTGTGTGTGTGTGTGTGTGTGTGTGTGTGTGTGTGTGCGTGCTTTTTTTTGTGGTAAACATGCTGTCATTATAAGGCGAGTCCACATGTGAGTTATTATTCCCCCCCCCCCCCTTCCTCTCTGAAGATGTCATTCTTCATCTCTACCAATGGCTGCAGATCTAGGTCCCACCCATCAGCACCGTGCAAATACTCCACAGCTGTTGTGTTGTGTGGGCCGGGCTTCCATTCCTACCCCTAGAGAGAGAGCTGAGCTCATGAGGAGGAGTGGACCACTAGTTGCCAGAGTTTGCGAGAGAAGTAAGCAACTAAGGGTCTATGAAAACAAGTCCAAAAGAAGAGAGTGTACAGGCTAGTGGTGGTTATGGCTATGCATCCCATGTCTATGATGCATTATAAACATACATTACTTAAGTTAATAATGTATTATAATCTGCTTATAACACTGTATAATTATAGTTATAATAACTCATTAATGCTCATAATGCTTTATAACAATAATCATAACACAGTATAAAGCATTCTATAATGAATTATAAGGTCAACTATTATAATTGTCTCTTTAATCTTTTAAAGCAACACATGACCACTTATAGTGACTTATGACAGTATAGTGTGATTTCACTGTGATTACAATGCATTATAAGGTGATTATAAAGCATTATACCATGATTATAATGTCTTAAAACTATGAGAATTAACATGGATTGCATAGAAAGGGTCATTATAAAATGGTTTATAATATATTATGATTGCATTATACTTATGATTACTTAGAACTGTAATAATACAGTGTTATATGCATATCACAATGGATTTATACTTTACATTATAAGTCATTATAGAATGCTTTATAATGAGTTATGATTATTGTTATAAAGCATTAAGAATATGTATGAGTTCTTATAACTATAATTATACAGTGTTATAAGCATATTATAATGCATTATAGACATGTTATGCATAGCAAGTGCTACGGTTTGAGAACCACTGGTTTAAACAACATTAGGAAACAACTACACCTTAGAAACAAGCCGAAAATAACTGCAATACGTAAACTACCAATATTTACAAGCAACATTACAGGAAAAAAAAGCCCAAAGTCGCTTATAATAACCAGACACGGCAACACTGGAGTGGACAGGGAAGCAGGGGACAGAACTAAGTACATTTACCCAAGTACTGTACTTAAGTACAGTTTTGAGGTACTTTTACTTTACGTGTGTTTCCATTTTTAAACTTCTACTCCACTGTATCTCAGAGGCAAATAGTGTTTTTTAACGCCACTACAATTATTTTACAACTTCAGTTACAAGTTACTTTAGCAGCTTTAGTTTATTATTAAGACACGTCACATGCATTAACCAATTAAGCCATACATTTATACTTCGGCTCTTTGAAAATAGCCGATCTACACGCTCACAACACATCACATCACATTGTGAGCTTGCAGATCTGCTATGTTTGAAAGACTTTTAGAAAACTTGTGAAATGGGACATTCTGCTAAGAAATGAGTACTTTTACTTTTGGAACTTAAGTATATTTTCATGCCAATACATGTGGTACTTTTTACTCACGTAAATTTTGGAATACAGGACTTTTTACTTTTTCTACATCTTGGCTTTGCTACTTTTATGCAAGTAAAAAAGCAAGACAAATAAAGAAATCAGAGTATTTGTTCGGTTCCTCCACTGAGGAGCAGAGAGAGTGGGCGTGGGGTTAACACACAGGGGTGGATGAAGTACTCACATGTTTTACTTAAGTAAAAGTATCAATACCAAGTGTGGAAATACTCTGTTACAAGAAAAATTAAATTTTTCGCATATTGCCGGATATTTCACGACTTTCCGCATATTTTGCAACTTCCCGCAATTTCACCGCATAAAATTGCTAAAAATCCCGCATATTTCATCGCAAAATCAAGTATTTTAGCCCGCATAATCAAGGATTTTTGCCCGCGTTTTTCTGGAGGGTCTACTAGGTTACTTTCTACCATTGGGCAAATTGCTACTTTTACTCAAGTAAAAAGAAAGAAATCAGAGTAGTTGTTCCTCCACTGAGGAGCAGAGAGAGTGGGCGTGGCGGGTAACTCAACCCTCCGGCCAGAATTGAGTTTGTCAGAGAGCAGAGACCACAGCTGTTTGGCAGGTGAAGGGAGAAGAGGGTGCGGAGGCAGGGAATGATTCAATTATCAGAGTTAGGGCCTTGACACACAGTGGTGGAAAGTAGCTGAGTACATGTACTCAAGTACTGTACTTGAGTACAATATAGGTATTTGTACTTTACTTGAGTATTTCCAATTTCCAATACTTTTACTTCTACTCCACTACTATCTCAGAGGCAAATATTGTACTTTTACTCCACTACAAGTATTTGAAAACTTTAGTTACTAGTTACTTTTCAGATATAAATTATTACATTATGAAACATACATTAACCACTTTAGCTCTATTTTATACCTAGGCTATTTGAAAATATAATTTCAAATTTTAGTACTTTTACTTTTGGTACTTTAAGTACATTTTGATGCCAATACTTTAGTACTTTTACTCAAGTCAGTTTTGAATTCTGGACTTTTACTTGTAACAGAGTATTTCTATATAGTATTGGTACTTTTACTTAAGTAAAGAATTTGAGTACTTTTTCCACCACTGCTTGACACAGGCTCAGTGGAATGGTCACTAAAGAACTGTTCAATGATCTGCTTCAGAACCTGCAAGAACATAATCGTCTCCATCGGCCAGAAACCTCTTATCTCCATATTCCAACATTTTTATTAGAATTATATGTATTTGGCCACGGACCCCCATCTCAAAATATCTTGTTCCAGGGACCCCCCAGAAGCAAAGACTTGAGTTAAAAATGTTCGCTTTAAAAATATATATATTCAAAGATTTGCACACATTTTCATGATTTAAAAAAAAAAGATCTACAAGCTCATAGCGCAGCACTCGGTGCCGCGTTATGAGCTTGTATATCTGCTATTTTTTAATAGCCCAATGTGTAAAATAATGCTTTTTAGGTCAAATCAAAAAATGACACAGACGCTTCTCCCGGTTCTTAAAGGGTTAACTCAAAAGCATGGTAACCGGAACGCTCGCCCCAAAACACACTCGCCCCCATATTTTCCGCGGGCCGCTCGCCCCCAGCGGTTCTTGTATTCTTGTATTTGTTTTACTGAGGTTAAGGTTAGGAATAAGGTTAGGTTTAGGCATAGTTTTACTGAGGCTAAGTTTAGGAATAAGGTTAGTTTTAGGCATAGTTTTACTGAGGTTAAGTTTAGGAATAAGGATAGGTTTAGGCATAGTTTTACTGAGGCTAAGTTTAGGAATAAGGTTAGTTTTAGGCATAGTTTTACTGAGGCTAAGTTTAGGAATAAGGTTAGTTTTAGGCATAGTTTTACTGAGGTTAAGGTTAGAAATAAGGATAGGTTTAGGCATAGTTTTACTGAGGTTAAGGTTAGGAATAAGGATAGGTTTAGGCATAGTTTTACTGAGGTTAAGGTTAGGAATAAGGTTCGGTTTAGGCATAGTTTTACTGAGGTTACGTTTAGGAATAAGGTTAGGTTTAGGCATAGTTTTACTGAGGTTAAGGTTAGGAATAAGGTTAGGTTTAGGCATAGTTTTACTGAGGTTACGTTTAGGAATAAGGTTAGGTTTTAGGCATAGTTTTACTGAGGTTAGGTTTAGGAATAAGGTTAGGTTTAGGCATAGTTTTACTGAGGTTACTTTTAGGAATACCTGGTGGCGACCGTTCCGAGGTCACCGGTTTTGAGCTGGGGCAAGTGTGTTTTGGGGCGAGCGTTCTTGTATTTAAAAGCATCAAAAGTAGATGTAGATCCACAAGCTCCAAGCTGGTAGATCTGCTACTTTTTAAATTTGAATCGAGGTTTCCACCCGACAGAGACAACATCTTGCTTTGATGCAGAGCTTTGGTGAGAAATATTAGAAATAGTACAGACATAATAGTCTATAATATAGACTATTATAGACTAAAAAGAGGAGCTGTGAGAAATAGCGAAGCATCATAGTAATAATTACGTGTTAGAGTTCAACTAATATCTCTCTATGTTACAGGCAAAGATGTCACGCAAGCAGTGGTGGAACAAGTAAAACAAGTAAAAGTTCCGGTAATCGAAATTTACTTGAGTAAACGTACAAAAGTATTGGCATCAAAATATACTTAAATTACTAAAGTAAAAGTACTCATTATGCATAATGTCCTATTTCACAAGGGTTCAATTGTATAAAATGTATTAAAATCTTTTGAAAATAGCAGATGCGACGCATTGTGAGCTTGTAGATCGGCTATTATTGCAAAATGTATACGCTGAAGTGGGCTGAAGTGAATGTATACATGTTTTGTAATAATAATCAGAATCTACAAAGTAACTAGTAACTTTAAGTGTTAAAATAATTGCAGTAGAGTAAAAAGTACAATATTTGCCTCTGAGATGTAGTGGAGTAGAAATAAAAGTACAGAAAATTGGAAAAACTCCATTAAAGTAAAAGTACAGTAGCTCAAAATTGTACTTAAGTACAGTACTTGAGTAAATGTTCTTGGTCACTTTCCACCACTGCACGCAAGCAAGTAGTCGGCAGAATAATTACATGTACTGTACGCTTATGGTCAGATATGAATAGATCACACAATGAAAGCCTCAGTGATCGTTGCTTTGCGTAGAAGATTACCGTGGCAGACTTCATTATCCCTATAGACTCATTATGCCTTTATTCTGAGACTTGTATCTCAGAGGAACGGAGATCAATTTTGCACGGAAGAAAATTGCGAGTGGTGACATTTTGGCTGCATATTTTCAGCATGCGATGGTTCATTGTTATCATCTCCATATGAGGACAAGTGGTGGACTAAGTACTCAAATGCTTTACTTAAGTATCAATACTGTTATGTAGAAGTACTCTGTTACAAGTAAAAGTCCGGAATTAAAAGTTCACTTGAGTAAAAGTACAAAAGTATTGGTATCAGGATGTACTTAAATTACCAAAAAGTTTAAGTACTAAAATGTTTGAAAATAGCAGATCTACAAGTGGTAGATCGGCTATTTTCAAATAGCCTCGGTATAAAATAAGGCTAAGGTGGTTAATTTATGTTTAATAATTTATAATAATATAATTGTAAATTAATAATGTAATCATTTATATCTGCAAAGTAACTAGTAACTAAAGTTTTCAAATAATTGTAGTGGAGTAAAAGTACAATATTTGCCTCCGAGATGTATGGGGAGTAGAAGTAAAAGTATAGAAAATTTAAAATACTCCAGTAAAGTAAAAGTACCTCAAAATTGTACTTAAGTACAGTACTTGAGTAAATATACTTAGTTACTTTACACCACTGATGAGTGATGAGGACTAGGATCCATGTTCCATCCTCAGCATAGCCCTACCCCATTTAAGAAATATTTCTCAATGTTATGTCATAGATCTAAGAAGTGAGAGGGTGTATGAAGCTACTCACCAGAGAAAGCCTGTCCTCATATATGTCAACGTTTTGTCCATAAAAACTTAATGTAATCATCATAGAGGTGTGTCACACAGAACAGTAGATCTACAAGCTTACAGTACAATGCATTGCAGTGCCCTGTTGAAATGCAAGAAATTCTGTAATTTTTTTGTTAGCACAATCATTGTGTTCTGTTCTGTTCTGGTCAAACAGAGTCAAAGTCAACATGGTGCTGTGTTGTGAATGGCTCACTGAAAACACTCTGCTACACTGAATGGAACAGAGCCTTAATTAGCATCATTGGTAACACCTGTGGAGGAAGTAACACTACTGCCTCTAACATCTTTGGTCTTCCCACACGTTCTGATATGAACAATAAAGCCATCACACGTTTAGCACTCACAATAGCAAATGACACTGATCATCCCCTACATTGTCACTTCAGACCCATATGCCATCTGGACGAAGATACAGAATACTTTGTTTTAGTAGGAGTTTTGTTCCTTCCAGCCATTTCTGCACTCAACAAACTGCCTCACTGATGTGATGGTTTCTGTGTATACCGGGGACTTCATGTATTGTCTTGCTGTTACGTTGTTTTGTGTTTTATGGGTTATGAATATCCCTGAGGGAACAATAAAGGGGGGACAACAATTATAGTATTAATTTCATGTCAATATGATTGCCATGCACAGGTCCTATTAAAATTGAAATGATATAAAACATGGCAGGCTAGAAAGCAACACAGTTGCAGCTAATCAAATTAATGTGTGTGTGTGTGTGTGTGTGTGTGTGTGTGAGATTTATGTGTCCAAAGCCACAGTATGTGAACAGTATGGTCAATGTGCACATTCATTGGCCACACCGAAACCACACCCATTATTTAAGATGATTAGCTGCAGCTGTGTTGCTTACATCATCGGTTCTCAAAGTGGGGTCCCCCCAGGGGCCACTGGGGGGGGGGGGGGGGGGGGGGGGTTCCAAGGGATATCCAGCAAAATGTAGAGAGAGAGAGAGAGAACCCAGCTTCAAGCATACTAAACCCTTATTTATACTATATCGGAAATAGCAGTTCTATAAGCTCACAACGTGGCGACATGTGGCAGACGATATACTGTAAGAGTAAATACGGTCAGTGATGGAGGAAGTACTGACATTTCTTACTTAAGTAAAAGTATCAATAACGCAAGGTAGAAATATTCTGTTACTCTGTTAAAAGTAAAAGTCCTGTAATCCAAATGTAGAAGTACAAAAGTATTGACATCCAAATATACTAAATATATACAAATAAATGTATAAAATGTAAAATAAATCCTTTGAAAATAGCAGATCTACAAGCTCAAAATGCATCGCATCACGACACATTGTGAGCTTGTAGATCGGCTATTTTCAAATAGCCAATGCATGTATAGGACTGAGGTGGTTAATGTATGCTTTGTAATAATAATTAAAAAATCTACAAAGTA
This sequence comes from Gymnoscopelus braueri, assembly GCF_963280865.1. Taxonomy (NCBI): domain Eukaryota; kingdom Metazoa; phylum Chordata; class Actinopteri; order Myctophiformes; family Myctophidae; genus Gymnoscopelus; species Gymnoscopelus braueri. Next base: position 44,275,134 of record NC_137618.1, read on the forward strand.
ACTAGTAACTCAAGTTTTCAAATAATTGTAGTGGAGTAAAAGTACTATATTTGCCTCTGAGATGTAGTGGAGTAGAAGTTAAAGTATTGCAAATGGAGACACTAAAAATAGTCAAGTAAAAGTACCTCAACATTGTACTTACTGTAAGTACAGTAGCCTACTTGAGTAAATGTACTTAGCTACTCTCCACCACTGAATACGGTTTATTTTCCCCATATCCACACACAGCACTCCTCCTGAAGGTTAAGTGCCTCATTCAAAGGCACCTCAATGGAAGAGTTGTTGACGGAGGAGGAGAGTGAATTATTTATTTTCTTTTCCCGGAGTTTTTTGTGTGACTCCGAGTCTGTGGGGAATTTCAGTCACTCCACTGTCCCACAGATGACATTCCTCTGCTATGACACCTGAATTCCTCCACCGTACCAGGGGGATTTATCTCATGGCGTCCTATTGCATTTTTCATGATAACGTCTATAGGGGCTGCTGCAACAGCTTATCAAGCGAATATATTTATTTGATAATAACAAATAATTCATAATCAATATTTTAACCCACTAAGACCGGGAACGCATCTGTGTCATTTTAGATTTCTTTGGCTATTCGCGCTATGAGCTTGTAGATCTGCTATTTCAGAAAAATCGTGAAAATGTGTGCAAATCTTTGAATATATATATTTTTAAAGCAAACATTTGTAACTCAAATCTTTGCTTCTGGGGGTCCCTGGAACACAATATTTTGAAATGGGGGTCCGTGGCCAAATACATATTTTTGCACGACATTGTTGTGCAACACATTACACTGGTGGTTAATTGATTCATTGATATATAAAAAACACACTTTCCGATTATTTGATTGATTAAACAAAGTCATCAATAGAATAATCAGATGCCAGGCTAATTTGTTGACCCATAGTTTGTATAGTTTCAATGTACAGATTATACTTTTGTTTTAATATTATACTGTTTAGACTGATGATATGTTCTTGGTTTACGCTCTGGATTAAGAGCATCTACTAAATGCCTACAATGTAAATTGTTATTGTAATCGCAAATTATGAATAGTTGCCCTAATTGTCTGTACCCAAGTTGATAATTTCTGCTGCGGAAGGTGATCAAAACTAATGTGAAACTAGAAAAAGTACTCCTCGGAGCACAAGTCTCCGCCAGGTCAGGTAGGTTATTGTGGCCTCCTGGTGGCGCTATAATAGGCCAATGTGAAAAGGGTGCCATTTCTTCCTCTACCTAGTGGGAATCTGCGTGCAAAATGTCACTAATATTCGCACACTGCGTTCATGATGTGGGGCATTTTGTTCAAAACAGACCAATCTTGCAAACTTCGGAAGCCAATGTTAGCCAATCAGGATGGAATCTGAAAAATCGGACAGATCCGTATTGATCACATGACTATAGAGATACTGTGTACCGATTTTGCGTGATGTTTGGACAAAATCTGTAGGAGTAATATCAAAAATGTAATTTTGTAAAAATTGGCTTCCTGGTGGCGCTATAACAGGCCAATCTGAAAAATTCGGTGCAAAGGTTCTGTTCTGGCGCCCAGGGAGTGTGCATGCACTGTTTCACTGCAATTGGGCCAACGGTGCGCCGAAGATTAGCTGTTCACAGACGGACAGACACAAGGACGGACGGACAGGGTGCAAAACACAAGTCTCTGCCACGCTTTGGCCTAGCGGAGACAAAGAAGCAGGTACTTTGACCTCAGGGTAGAATAAATGATGGACAGACCCGTTTACAACAACAGCATGCTGCACAAAGACCAAACAAAAAAGACCAAACAAAAACAGCAATGAAAACAAACAATGTTTTGACCACTCAATGTTTGGACCTGTCAAGGTTACTGCCCTTCAATGTTTCGAGCACTCAATATTTCAACCATTCAACTCGGGGTGACCTACCCCCGGCTGAATTCCATCTTTTATATAGTTGTTGTGCACCAGGTGCACGTTGCACTTTTATGTCAGTCTAACTTATTTTATATACTGTACCTGCTGGTCTAGGCCAGTGGTTCTCAAACTTCTTCAAGTCAAAGACCTCCAAATAGTCTCTATCTATGCACAGCAGCCATATTATAACTTCCTTCACAGGTGTTACCAATGATACTAATGAAGGCTCTGTTCCTTAAGGCAGGTACAGACTGCAGGACCTTTAAGTGGTCGGGGGGTCATCTGATCGTTAAGCATTACACACTGCAGGAGTTTATTTCTTGAAATCGGCTGTCATATATCGTTGTGGTTTTCACACTATAGATTGATCCCCGACCAGGGATTACACACTGTAGGATAGTTCACTAGGATGCTATCTCCAGAGTCAGACCCAATACATACATTTGTGTTTATTCCAATTCATTTTAATCGACGTATCCCGTGATATGCCCCTCGATCTCCCTCTCTCTCTCCCGACCCTCTCCCTCTCTCTCTCTCACTCTCTCGCATGTCAAGTGCGCAGAAGCAGTCAGTGACAGAGTTGCCATGTCCGCTTATTATAAGCTACTTTGGGCTTGTTTTTCTGTAGAGTTGCTTGTAAATATTGGTTGTTGCGGGGTGCGTTTTTTGGGCTTATTTGTGTAGTTGCTTATTTGGCCTTGTTTCCTAATGTTGTTTAAACCAGTGGTTTAAACAACACATAATATGTATTTGTCCGCAGACCCCCCTTCTGAAAATATGTTGTGCCATCATAGACCCCCATACAAGATTTGTGTGGATTTGGGAAATATTCCACAATTTTCTCAAGATCTTTCTTTGAAAATAGCTGCGACACGTTGTGAGCTTGTAGATCGGCTATTTTCAAATATCCAATGTATTTGTAAATAGGTTTAAAGTGCTCAAGTGGCCTTTTCTTGGGCTTGTTTTCATAGACCTGGTTGCTTATTTCTCTCGCAACATCTGGCAACGCTGTTCAGACACAGCGTGCACATGCTGCACTCACAAACACACACACACACACACACACACACACACACACACACACACACACACACACACACACACACACACACACACACACACACACACACACACACACACACACACACACACACACACACACACACACACACACACACACACACACACACACACACACACACACACACACACACATACACACACACAGAGCTCTGTCTCTGTCTCTCTCTCTCTGTACAATTCCTCTAAAATAAACAGCCCACCAGGCTCGCTCACTCTCTCATTTTGTTTTATAATGTTAACTTAATACAGGACTGGACGGTAATATTGCGGTAGGGACTGTTTGTTGTGGTCAGATCCAGCGACGCTCCCCTACCCACGGTGGCTGTTATGTGCTCTCATTGGCTGTAGCGTGCATCTCCTCGCAAGGTGGTCGTAGCTCCTTTCATACTGTACGATATTGTCTGCTGTGCTGTCTGGGACACATCTGAATATCTAACATGGTAGTTATCTGAAAACGGTCGGAAAGCCGTCGCAGAGCGGATAATCGCGGCCACATCGTCTCGCGGAACCTTTCACACACAGCGAGCATTAGCTCGCCGATTAAAGGCCGATCTGTGTCAGATCGGGAGGTTTTGTCGGCGAGCGCCAAAAAAGGTCGGTGACAGCAATATCGGACCAAATCTCCTACAGTGTGTACCTTCCCATAGTGTAGCACAGTAGTTCTCAGACCTTTTAATTTCCACGACCCCCATAACTCTGAGAGTGTACAAATGGAACCAAATGGACCCGTAAGGGTCCATTTGGTTCCATTTGTACACTCTCAGAGTTACACACCTGTAAGGGGCCATTTGGAACCCCCTCAAGGAACCATGAGGGTCCCTGGACCCCAATTTTAGACCCACTGGTGTAGCAGAGTGTTTCCAGTGAGCCAACATGCACAACATCGGCACCCTACTCTGTTTGACCAGAATGGAGGAGAGCCTTCATTAGTATCATTGGCAACACCTTTGAATTTCTTCACAATATGGCTGTAGATATACACATCACTTTTTGATTTGAGCTAAAAAGCATAATTTTAAACTTTGGCTATTCAAAAATAGCAGATCTACAAGCTCATAGCGCGGCACCGAGTGCCGCGCTACGAGCTTGTATATCTGCTATTTTTCTTAATCTTTAAAATGTGTGCATATATTTGAATATATATCTTGTTTAGAGCGAACATTCTTAACTCTATTCTTTGCTTTAATATGTGTTAATATGGCTGCTGTGCAAAGAGCCTATTGATTTGTATTTGGCCGCGGACCCCATCTGAAATTTTTTTGTGCCAGGGACCCCCAAAAGAGAAGATTTACGTTAAAACAAGCACAGCACGAAGACCAATGGTCTAGGCCAAGGGTAGGCAACCTTTACTATCGTTTTTTTGTGCTTGGAAATGTCTTTCGATATTATTATTTTTTTTATTGTTTGCTAATTTCACAATGCAGAAGTACACCAGTAAGCCGGTCGGGGGATCTTAGTATAATTTGAAATTCAATTCCGATTCACTTTTCAAATAATTATTTTACTGATTTTCCTTTCAGAAACCAAATTAAATATTGCTCCATTTTTCAAATAATCACTTCCAAATTAAACCTCAGATTATACTAAGATCCCAAGGTCAGTTGGGGGTATCTTAGTATAATCTGATATATTATATTCAATTCAAATTCACATCTGAAAAGTCTATTTTACTGATTTTCCTTTTAGAATCTAAATTAAACATTGCTTCATTTTTCCAATTTTCTAGCCCACAAAAAAATCTGGAAAATGCTCCATTTTTCTGATATTGTGCTTAGTATTTTGGCGTCTTTTGATTTGGGACTGACACTGAGAAAAGCTCAAAATAGGGTTTTTTTCAGTTTTTTCATCCCAGAATAAAAATCAAAGAATGTCTTCATTTTTTCAATTTTCTAGCCCACCCAAAAATCAGGAAAATGCTCCATTTTTCTGATATTCTGATTAGTATTTTGTCATCTTTTGATTTGGGACTGACAAAGGAAAACATCTTTATTTGTCTTTGTTTTTCAAAATGTCAGTCATCTTTTAATCTACATTTTTCATCAAAACAAAGATGTCACGTGACCACGTGTTACATCACATGGTCTTTGTCCTTCAAAGTAAAAGTTGTAGTCTAACATGTAAGCAATAGGATCTACAGACAGTCATTAACACCACATCTAATGACTGTATGATGTTGTTTTTAATGCCTTTTCTGTCTTTTTTTTTAGATCAAAGCTACGGCTCACAAAAGTATGTTGCAAGACTACCAAACCTTTCTGGGACATAAAACCGTAAATCCCTTACAACTATATACTTGTGGTGTGGAAGCTCCACCAGCAGGGGTCATTCACTTTCCCCTTGTGCCTCCCAACTTCACAGCACCTTAGTAGTTTTACTGAGGTGCTGTCAACCTAACAACCTTTTTGTTCTTCTATACAAATATTTTCTTTCACATCAGGATTTAAAGGACGAGTTCACCCATTTTCAACCTGTCTTCATATAATTGTTCCTCAATAATGCTCATGATAATATGGCACCCATCGAAAAAAAAAATCCGATGGGGAATCCAAGATAATAGAAACTACAGGCTTTCTATTCCTGTTAGCACGCTATAATGGAAACCATTGTTCTCGCGTTAATAAAAACAAATATATACAATTTTAAATATTGAAGGGAAAAAAATCCTTTCTGTTGAACTGATAATCGGCTGATTCTTTGACCAGATCCGAGAGCCGCCATGAGAAGTAAGTAAAATCGATATGTAAGGCTTAGGCTGTGAAAACCAACTAGGCTGATGAGTTGTCTGATGCTTATCTAAGAGTTAATGTCGCTCGGTTTCACTGATGAACTCCCTTAGCCATGATGTCAGTCCTGATGAACTCCCTTAGGACTTTGATGTTTGTCCTGGACGTTTTGGTTATCTCCATATATGGAGTTCCAGTAGGGGTTCTCTGATGTCAGCGCTAGGTATGTTAGGTATCTCCATGATAATCGTCTAGGAGAGATTCTATGATGTGTTGGAGATTTCAGCTATTTAAACAACAGACAAATTGTGCAATGACATAATTTGTCGTTTGTCCGTCCATTGTATTGGTGAAATTAAGAGCAGACAAGACTGTTAAAATTAAGTGTATTAATTAATCAAGCAGTAAGTTAAAAGTTAGAGAAATGTACTTAACAGAGATCTCTGGGCTCACACTAGCTTTCCTTATCAGCAACAAATTGCATCGAGGTCACCTCACTAAGTCTGAGCCCTCTTATCTGTCCCTAGAGCCCCTATATACTGAAATGTGGGATGGTCTTCAGGTTGGTTCGCCACCTGACTCAGCATTTGTCTTCAAACAATGGGGGGGGGGGGGATTTCTCTCCAACCTGCATCTTTCTAAGATTAGGGAAGGACAGAAAGGAACAGAAACCACAAATGCATACACATGTACAGACAGATGACCTCTCATCACTTCAACGGCCGGGCCATCTGACAGTTTTGTCTTCTTTATTGGGACAGCAATTAAACAATAGTAATTAAAGCAATCGCATATTCTTATAATACCAACTAGTATTAACTAAAGCTTTAAAGGGATATCAATTGCCATCAGATGTCAGACTTGGGGAGGTTAATTGTCTCCATCTATGGGAATCTCCATTTGGGAAGGTTGTGATCAAATAGGTCACTAAAGTCGGGACTGAATAGGTCATTCATCCCATTAGGTTTCTGGGCACCTTGCCATGATCCACCTTGCGGTGTTATCCATCTATGGCTAATGCTGGCAAGTATGCCCTGAACGTTCTTTATACTTTCACTGGTAGATGCGTTTCTGAAGTGTCCATAGCCCTCCTATGAGACACAGACTGAGAAGAAAAAAATCACACAATTTTAGCAGGAGCATTAGTGAGGATCTATGAAGATAGGTTGAAAATGGGTGAAGTCGTTCTTTAATGATCATTAGACTAATAACCCATTACCCATTATCAATAAGTAACCCACCTATATCCCAAACTCCCTCCCCAGTCAGAGTTCATAGTTTTATTGAATGTAGAATTATGTGCAGGATGTCATTTGTATATGTGAGGGAACTTAATTTACTGTCTTTCCCTAGGAAAGACAGTAAAAAGTAGGACTGACCGTGGGTAGCTACCTGGGATGTAAGTTGGGGCTTGATCAACCCCGGCTGGGTCACCTGGGCGAGGGTTCATGTTGCGAGACCCGAAACACCCTATGACCCCAGGCTACAACACTGATGATACATCCCAGGTGCATCCATGTGATGTATTCTTTATTGTATGTACTTAATTTAGGAGAGAATATCTCAACTGTTCTTGGCTAATATGACCCCAAGGAACAACTTAGGAACTGTGACTAATTCTCTATCCGGAATGAAATACCCGAAAATGACCACGCTCTTTTTTTAAATGACCATAACCGGTGCACTACTTCCAACATGGCTCTATCTGCTAAACCTTTGGAGCTACAGATTTACTGAGGTGTTCAAAATGTTCAGAATACTTATGATTAGGGAAACATAATAAAGTGTAAAATGTATAATTTGATATTTGACAGAACAGCTAAAAGAAACGTATTACTGTCCAGGGCCATAAGGATATTTTTGCGCAAATCAATCTAAGAGCACCACATTTGTCCCAGATGTAACCCAGGGCATGCTCTAATGATTTAGCAAGAGCGCCCGAGCCAGCAACCTTCAGGGTCATCATAGTGGCCAAATCCAATATGACCGCCACCTGACAAAGTTTTTAGCTATAACGTTTGAACCACATTTTCAGCTATGAATGCAAACTTGGTGTCTAAATCATGTTTTTTGACAATTAAAAACATGTTTGAATGCTTATCTTTATGATTTAATCTATCTAGAGGACACTAATTTGATTATCACAAATATGGCTACTATGTTCTGAAACAACCAATGTATCTTACGATGTAATTTCATTGAAACAAGAATGATTTAACAGTAGAACTAATTCCTATGATGATAGACCTACAGCTAGAGCTAATACAGTATGTTCAACAATGCTCAGCATAAAGTGTAATACTATATAGTATTACTATTCTATACACCATTGACTAGTATGATATCATACGGTACTAGTCACTAGCCACTGTCAGGATTCATCTACTCTGCTGTGGCCACCACGGCTCTTGCCGGCGTACAGTATATGATGATGACCATATACTCCAATCTTTGGACATGGAAAGTTGATCTTTTCAGGCTCCAAAGTAAGGGTGACCAGAGTTTCTTTGAGATACCTGCACTCCTTTTCCCATAGTCAGGGAAGGCTGATGTTGGTCAAATGGTAACCAGGTCCCTTGAGAACTTCCTCCCAGCCAAGCTGCACTGATTCAGCATGTCCGAACCTGGGAACCTTACTGGACCCATCTCGCAGATGCCAGTAAAGCTTGCGCCATCCTCCTCCACTGTGGCTGCAAAAGTCATGTAGTGGACACAGCAAATGCTGCAAAACTGGAGTCTGCTGCATCTCGATATATAGATGTTGTGTGATTAGGACATTAAAAACAATCATCACCCGAGGAATCAAAAGGACTGAGTACATGCAACTGTGTGTGTGTGTGTGTGTGTGTGTGTGTGTGTGTGTGTGTGTGTGTGTGTGTGTGTGTGTGTGTGTGTGTGTGTGTGTGTGCTCGTGTGCGTGTGTGTGCGTGGTGCAGTATGTATCAGTTATCGCAGAGCTGTTCTGTTGTTGTAGTAATACCAAGACACATTCCTAGCAACGATTTGTTGTTTAGCAATTCACTTTTCAGATTCTAATTTGAACATATTGTTCAAATTCCATACACTTTGACTATTATGATATTATTCACTTTATGCTGAGCATTGATGTTATGGTTTGCTGACCAGCTGCTGCTGGAAGTGCCAACTGCACCCACTAAAGTTACAGGGGTGACCGGGCCTTTGCCGTGGCTGCCCCCTCTGGAATGACTTACCTTTACGCATCAAAGCAGCCCAGTCATCTTTACTAAAGACTAATTTTTGGTCCTTGGCATTCAGTAACAACTAAAGCAGCCTTACCTTCCTCTATTGGCGCTAATGTTTGTTTGTCTGTGCTTACTCATTGTTTACTATTGTCGGCTTACATTGCATTGTTTGCTTCCTGTTTTTTTTTTTTTTTTTTTGCTTTGTTTTGCTTTTTACCTGTACAGCACTTTGGTTGACCTGGTCATGTTAAATGTGCTATATAAATAAACCTTGATTTGATTTGATTTGATTTTTAAAAGGGCGTGGTCATTTTCGGGTATTTCGTCCCGAATAGAGAATTAGTCACAGTTCCTAAGTTGTTCCCTGGGGTCATATTAGCCAAGAACAGTTGAGATATTCTCTCCTAAATGAAGTGCACACATATCTTAGCCAGGTCCTAGAAAGTGAATGACCCCTGCTGGTGGAGCTTCCACACCACAAGTATATAGTTGTAAGGAGTTTACGGTTTTATGTCCCAGAAAGGTTTTAGTAGTCTTGCAACATACTTTTGTGAGATGTAGCTTTGATCTAAAAAAAATGACAGAAAATGCATTAAAAAACACATCATACAGTAATTACATGTGGTGTTAATGACTGTCTGTAGATCCTATTGATTACATGTTAGACTACAACTTTTACTTTGAAGGACAAAGACCATGTGCTTTGACCCATGGTCACATGGCTTCTTTGTTTTGATGAAAAAGGTAGACTAAAAGATGACTGACATTTTGAATAATAACCATTCCAGGCTTTTGGATTCCAGATGAATTAAGAAAAAAAAAGACAAATAAAGAGCTTTTTCCTTTGTCAGTCCCAAATAAAAAAATGCCAAAATACTAATCAGAATATCAGAAAAATGGAGCATTTTCCTGATTTTTTGGTGGGCTAGAAAATTGGATAAATGAAGCCATTATTTGATTTTTGGTCTGGGATGAAAAAACGCCAAAACCTTTTTTAAGAGCTTTTTTTCAGTGTCAGTCCCAAATCAAAAAAAGCCAAAATACTAATGAGAATATCATAAAAATGGGCCATTTTCCAGATTTTAAGGGAAAAAAGAAAAGTTTCAAAATGAAGCAATGTTTTATTTAGGATCTGAAACGAAAATCAGTAAAATATACTTTTCAGACGCTTATTCCAATTGAAAAACAAATAATAAATAAGATGCCCTGACTCCAAAAGCCCGGGGGATCTTAGTATAATCTGAGGTTTAATTTGGAAGTGATTATTTGAAAAATGGAGCAATATTGAATTTGGTTTCTGAAAGGAAAATCAGTAAAATTATTGTTTAAAAAGTGAATTAGAATTGAATTTCAAATTATACTAAGATCCCCCGACCTAAGCCAGCAGCATTGGTGGTGAACGCGAACAAATACGTCCACACATTATTACATTCTTTATTTTCCTTCAATAATGTATTTCTTATTTTTGTTTGGCAATAGGAGAATGTAAGAATAACTTCATGCCTACTACAATAATAAATTATGATTAAAATGTAAAAAAAACTTTTTAACCCAAGCAATAGGGAGCCACTGGAGAGGGCCTAAGAGCAGTGATGGAAAAACTGAGTAAAAGTATCAATGCCCTATTGTAGAAATAGTGTGTTTTAAGTAAAAAGTACAAGTTCGGTATTCAAACTTTACTTGAGTAAAAGTACAAAAGTATTGGCATCAAAATGTAGTTAAAGTACCAACAGTAAAAGTACTCATTATGCAGAATGTCCATTTCACAAGTTTTCAAATGTATAAAACGTATACAAATCCTTTGAAAATAGCAGATCTGCAAGCTCACAATGCGTCGCTTTTTAACGCGTTGTGAGCTTGTAGATCGGCTATTTTCAAATTGCTTTCAAATTGCCAAAGTATATAAATTATAGGTCTAAAGTGGTTTTGTAATAATAATGAAAATCTACAAAGTAAATAGTAAATGTACAATATTTTCCTCTAAGATGTAGTGGGGTAGAAAGTAAAATTATTGAAAATTGTAAATACAGGAGTAAAAATACCTCAAAATTGTACTTAAGTACAATACTTGAGTATATATACTTGGTTACTTTACACCACTGACAGTATGTAGATATATTTGATGTTTGCCTCTCCTTGACATGTCCCCCCAGCCCACACCCTCTTATTAGCTTTTCTCTTTCTGAAAACACAAATAATGGGGCTTGCACAAAAACTAATTTCACCGACTTCTAAACCTGTGATGTGACAATAAAGTTGATTCTGTTGTCGTGCAGAAACCTTGTATGTCCATGTCCATGTTTCAACATTTTATGTTGAAAGTGATTAATACAGTGTCTGTGGGTTGTAAGAATATTGAACTAAGGAAAAGCATCAAGCGGCCAGGGAAAATAGAAAATGATACTCCGCCAGGTCAGGTAGGTTATTATGGCCTCCTGGTGGCACTATAATAGGCCAATGTGAAAAGGGTGCCATTTCCTCTTAGGCCTTTCACGGCAATCGGACACTGCATTCATGCTTTGAGGCATATTGTTAAAAAACATTGGTTTGCTAAATTAGACCTGCTGGTGGCGCTATAACAGGCCGATGTGAAAAGGGTGGCATGTCTTCCCTCTGCCTAGTGGGAATGTGCGGGCAAAATTTCACGGAAATCGCACACTGCGTTCATGAATTGAGACATTTTGTTGAAATAGGACCTATCCTGCAAACTTTGGAAGCCAATCAGGATGGCAAATGGAAAATAGGATAGATCCGTGTTGATCACATGTCTATAGAGATACTGTGTACCGATCTGCGTGTTTTTTGGACCAAATCTGTAGGCGTAATATCACAAAATTTGTTTAGCGGCTGATCTGAAAAAATTGTGGGGCAGAGGTTCTGCTGTGGCATCCAGGGAGTGTGTGCGCGCAGTTTCACAGCGACCGGGCCAACGGTGGCGGAGATTAGCTGGTCACAGACAGAAGGACGGCCGGACGAACGAACGGACGGACGGACGGACGAACAGGGGGCAAAACATACTCTCTCGCCATGACTTTCGGCCTGGCGGAGACAATAATAAAATCTACCTGAAAAAAACATTCACCCAGTCTAGTGAGATGGGTAGCTCTTACTAACTCGAGGCTAGCATTGGCCATCCTGATCACATAAGTTCTCCACAGATTTCGGAAATCACAGTATGACCAGGCCTGTCACAATTATTACATAATCACTAATTATTTGAGATGATTGCAATAATTTTTTGCCTAATCGTCCTAATCATTGCCATGTTGAAAAAAAAATCATATATTTTCAAACATTACATTTTTTTGTGGAAACAGCTTGTAGATACCGGTGCAAAGTGCAACACACTGACTCTAGACAGTTACCAGCTACTGAAGCACCACGGAGAGCGAGAAGAGAACAGAATACTGCGCTCCTATTCAAACCACAGGCTGAGACCAGTTGCTGCAGTTGATCTTCCACTCAGTTACAAAGACTGTGAAGCCAAACAGAGCTGGAGATAATGGACATTGCTCAAGAGAATGTGCTCAGTGGTGCTACGGCTGAGGCTTTTAGGCCTAATCATTCGACTGGATTCCCTGCACGATGGTGTCAAAATTAACAAGGTGAACTGTATACTACCAGACGGGGCAGAGTTGTGAAACCCCCTGATAGACTGACTTTGTAATTTGATCTATTAAACAGGCACGGTAAAGATGCCTGATGGAAGTGATAGTGCTAGTAACCTCTCCTTCTAAGTCAGTATTGGGACTTCAGTTATGTGTAGTTAACTTCACAGACATTGTTGGTTGTGTTGTTGGGCAAGGACATTGACAGGGCTGACAGAATGTTTGCATTTATTATTGTATTAAAAAAATTAAATAAGACATTATTTCATTATTTTTTGTAAACATAAGCTACGGGTAAAAACAGTTGTTTATAACCTGCGACAATACTATTGCACTATTGTTCTATTTGCACTAATCTCTCTTTGCTAAAGAAGGGAGATGTAATGTATTGTGACTTTGCCTATTGCATTGTGGGCTTCCGTAGGCTCTGTCTAGTTTGTCCCTCTGTGCCTGCCGTACCTGCTGTTCCGCACCGGTCTGAATAAACACACAAGTCTGATATAACATGCTCGTAGATCTCTGTGCTTTTACACACTACATAAGTATCTTACAATGGTCAATGGCTGTGTGCAAATGCAGATCAATTGCTCCAGCCACTGAGGAGAACCGGGCAGAAGAGATTTTGGTCTCACCACACAGAGTTTTGTAGAATTATAGGAGGATTGTTAACATAATGATAAATACTTGCAGGTTACAGTATGCATGGCACATATAAAAGTACAGTTATTATACACAATACATTTTTCAACATTTTGACTGTTAAAGGAGTAAATAAAATGCCTCATAGAAAGTTTTCTACAGATTTATCTGTTGGGTTTTATGCCTCGCTGACAGCAAGATGTGTCCCGGGTGCCGGTACAAATAACATCTTGGGAATTGACCGTTTCTTATTTTCTTTTGTCCTGTCTTGAGGAGTACATAACCTGAAATTGATTTTTCCAAATGTTTTGACCCATATACCTTCCTCTGCCCCGAGTGCCCGTGGTGGCCATGAGGTTGTCACATTCCCTTATACGCTTGTATTTCATACCTCGTTTCGGCCAAAACTCTCTCTCTCTCTCTCTAACTCATGCCATGGGTCCGTCTTTACTTGCTTGTAAGCGTTTGGGGGCATTCTTCTGCAACTCCAGCTCCTTGTCACCGCCTCCGAATAACGTATCGATTTTCTGTGCAGGAGACACTTTGTGATCCACAGCGGCCACAACTTCCATATTTGACCTTTAGGTGGGAGTGTAGCGCACACATGTTTAAAGTCCAGTGGTACGAGATAAAAGGTCATCATATTCTCTAGTCTATTGAGGGGGTTAAACTGATGTTTCTCTGTGTTAACCACTTAATCCGCTGGCCTACAGTATAATATCGCTGTCGGGTGAAAACCTTGTATGTCCAAAACTGTTTTTTTTTTGTTGCTTTTTTTGGACTAAATTTACAGTAGCCAATAATTTTGTACCCCCATTTTTCTCCCTAATTTAGTCGTTATGCCAATTGATTCCTCCCCACACACATTTGTGTGTTGGGTATCCTACTGACTCACCTGCCAGTGAGGAGCCCCCAGCGGGAGGACGTATAGAGCCTTCGTCCTACTCCTCTCACCCAACACTCCCTGCTGACACGGGTGCCGCCCCAGCCCGTAGGATTACGTGCAATGACCAATACCACCCTCCTCTCCGCCCCCGAGTTACCTCCCCCGAACACGGGCCAATTGTGTTCGTATAGACGCTCGACAAAGCCGGATGCAGGAGGGACTTTACCACTGCGCCGCCCGAGCGCAGATCGGCTATTTACAAATACTGTATCTATTACAAGTAAGACGCGCGAACGCTGGAAGCGAACGCAGCTTGAAAATATTGTGTATTTACGGACTTGTAATCCGTGTTATTTCACCGTGATGGGGAGAGAACATTGACTGTGTGTGTGTGTGTGTGTGTGTGTGTGTGTGTGTGTGTGTGTGTGTGTGTGTGTGTGTGTGTGTGTGTGTGTGTGTCAGGCTGGTGTGCATTGTCTAAATTCCTGCACTCTGGCGCACTCTGGAGGCTGCTTACAGGCAGTGCACGCATGTGAGTCACATGGGGGCCTGAGCCAATGAGAGCATGAACACAGACAGAATCGCAGACAGACACACACACAACCTGAGCAGGGTTACATAGTAAGCTCCACTTGGTCGGAGGCGCGGTCCGCGTTCGCAATAAATACTAAAGCTACATATACCAAACTATGGGATGCTCTTTGCCATATGCCATAGTCAATGCTCTATGGATTGTTATAGGATAGTGTTTTATTGTAGTGGTTCTCAAAGTGAGGTCTAGGGACCCTCTGGTTTAGCCTACTTGAGGGGGTTCAATTTGTACACTCAGAGTTATTGAAATAAAAAAAAATAAAAAACAGAGAACCACTGACAGTGTGATGAAACTGGTTCTGGAAACGGTTCCAAATGTGATGGAACTGATTCCCGGTTTGTCAATGTTATATTCGGTTCCTCTGATTCCTCCAGTTCCGGATCGAAACCCTGGTAAATAAGGAATCCCACCAAAAAAAAGCTAAACTAGCTGTTCTACACAAAGCTCACAATGCGTTGCGATGCAATGTCATTATTGTTATGCGATTTTCTGTGTATGTTTAAAATGTTGAACCATATCTCCAAACAGACGCATTTGTTTGTTGGCCAGTCAGATACCATCATCATCATCATCCTCCTCCTCCTCCACGGGTTCACGATGATTTCTCACCCCAGTTTAAACCATTTAGACCGGGAAAGAATCTGTGTCATTTTTGGATTTCTTTGGCTATTCAAAAATAGCATATATACAAGCTCGGAGCTTGCAGATCTGCTATTTAAAAAAACATTTTTTGACAATTTGTGCAAATCTTTAAATATAATATCGTTGCTGCCTGGCAGAAACCAGTTAACTCCATTTTGACGCTTTTGCATTTTTTCCCATAAATCAGGGCCATTGAACACCCCTTGTGTGTTGGTAAAAAAATATATAGAACCAATGAAACCAGCGAAGTCCACCGGAGTTAGCTGGTTTTGCGAGAGATATATATTTTTAAAGCAAACATTTGTAAAATATTTTGTTCAAGGGACCCCACAGAAGCATAGATTTTAGTTACAAACGTTCACACTAGATTTTCCTACATTTTCAAGATTTTTCAAAAATAGCAGATCTACAAGCTCATAGTGCAGCACTCGGTACTGTGCTATGAGCTTGTATATCTGCTATTTTTGAATAGCCCAAAGAAATCTAAAGTGTGACAGAGATGCGTCCCCGGATTGAAAGGGTTAAAGTGTTAAAGTCCTCGCAGTGTGAAGTTAACAACTCAGTTCACACTGCTTGGAGTGTCACCATGACAACAAAAACAGATTCATTTCTTCTAGCATAGAGACAGCTTCGTAAAAAAAAAAACAGCCTGACGGTCTGCATTTTGGAAGCGCTGAAAATTTAGTAGAAAATAAAGCACACGTCCAGTGGTGGAAAGTAACTAAGTACATTTACTCACTGTACACGAGCAGCATCAGAAAGTGACCTGGGCAAATTACTAAAAGTCAGTGGTGTAAAGTAACTAAGTGCATGTACTCAAGCACTGTACTTCAGTACAATTTTGAGGTATTAGGGTTAGGGTGATGCGACCCGTTGTGAGCTTGTAGATCTGCTGTTTTCAAATAGCCAATGTAGCCAGATCTGCAAGCTTAACCGAATGAAGGCAACGTCAGGATATATTGATAAATGCCGAAAGTTGCGGTGATCTCGCCGTACGCCCATTATTTGGTCTACACCCCGTTGATAAATGAGGGCCATTGTCTTTGTCACACACTCTTGACATAGGCCATTATACTACTGGGGTGGGAACAGCATGATCCTTTTTCAATAAGGATATAGATTTTTACCAGAGGTGGCCAGTGTCATGAAAAAAATGACATTTTCCTCAAAAAATGGCATAGGCATTATTTTAAGAAGGTGACACAATGCAACACACGTTATTGTGTTTCATCTCTGCTTCATCTCTCTCTCGCAGCTAAGGGCTCCTTGACCTAAAAAACGTCTCCTGATGCATTCAGCTTTTCTATTTTCTCAGTCATCTCACTCAGCCTGTCTGGGGTATTGTCTGAGAGACAGTTAAAAGGTAGTATCACTGATTGTTTGACATAAACACAGCCCTGGCATGCTGTGAATATTCATCCTGACAGGCAGCTCAGAAAGATCAGGCTCTCATTATCATCATCATCGTCTGACCATTTTATCTAAGATGACACGTCTCGGAGCACTCATAACAGCTCGCCGGCTCTGCCCACCCACTCACAGTACACCACACCACACCACAGTTAGACGCCAATTGAAGTTATGACCAGGGGCGCTGGAAGTCATTTATTCCAAGGGGGGCTGGGCTTGGTGGGGGACTCCGCACGCACGCTTTGCATCATTGTTTTAATATATAAGTGTGTATATATAGACTTTAAAAATTATATGTATTTGTTTAATTTACACCACCCCACCACCAGGGGTGCTGCAGCACCCTCAGCACCCCACTTCCAGCGTCCCTGGTTATGACCCCGAAATAAATGCTCGTTATTTGCAGCTCAAATCTTTTCTCAAGAAGAAAATATGCGACGCTATTTAAGACCTTCAGTGTCTGTGCCTGCAAGGAAAAAGTCTGTGATATTAACCCATTAAGACCGAGACCGCATCTGTGTCACTTTTTAGATTTCTTTGGGCTATTCAAAAATAGCAGATATACAAGCTCATAGCGCGGCACCGAGTGCCGCGCTATGAGCTTGTAGATCTGCAATTTTTGAAAAATCTTGAAAATGTTTGCAAATCTTTGAATGTATACATTTTTAAAGCAAACATTTGTAACTCAAATCTTTGCTTCTGAGCGATTCTACAAATATCTTCTAAATCCTAACTAATGTTACGATAATATCAGTGGTTCTCAAAAATTAGATGTATTTGGCCGTGGACCCCACCCATCTCAAAATGTGTTGTTCCAGGGACCCCCAGAAGTTGAAACGGACACAAATGTGCCGCGCTATGAGCTTGTAGATCTGCTATTTTTGAATATCCCAAAGAAATCTAAAAATGACACAAATGCGTTCCCGGTCTTAAAGAGTTAAGTCTATGATAATCAGGAGACAGTGATCATTCTCTGAGATTCATGGGGTAGATAAAGCCACTGCGAATTGCTTTAGCCATAAGTGAAAATTGTAAGAGATTGCATGTATTTGTAGATGATAATCTAAACGTACACTCTTCTCACTCGCTAATGTGAGGGAAAAGTGTGAAATATATGGCATATTGGCCGACTGTAAACGGCATAAATTGACAACCCTACATGAATAATTCCGCCACTTTCCAACATATGCCTGCTCTCCCAAGCCAAGCCGCTCTGAAACACCCTCGCGGAAAGCAAAACACTGTAATCAAGAATTGTTTAGCTAATGAATAACGAGGCCCGGCAACTCATCTGCAACCGTGTTAACCCTTTCAGACCGGGAAAGAATGTGTCTTTTTTAGGTTTCTTTGGGCTATTAAAAATTAGCAGATCTACAAGCTCATAGCGCGGCACTGAGTTAAACATTTTGGCTTTAAAAAATATTATATATATTCAAAGATTAGCACAAACTTTCACGATTAAAAATAAATAAATAGCAGATCTACAAGCTCATAGCGCGGCACTCGGTGCCGCGCTATGAGCTTGTGTATCTGCCATTTTTGAATAGCCCAAAGAAATCTAAAAAAAGACACACAGATGCGTTCCCGGTCTTAATGGGCTAAACGATATTAAAGCCCCCCCCCCAAAATATATATATATAGCAAACAAAGTTAACCGCAACAGTGCTCGATTCACACCCTAGCATCCCACTCGGCGCGGCCTCGACGCCGCGAGGTGCGCTGACACTTTGATGGACCACTGAGCAAACAAAGCTTGGCTATCTGGAACAGAATAGCTTTTTAATTGCCACCCATTCTCCCTTAAAAAATGAGACTGACTGGTTGGTTGTCACAGTGTACAGATGCCAGGCAAACTGTTTTCGTACCCCTTTTTTGCTGGCGCCAGATGTTTCCCTGTCATTCCAGCTATTACATTAATTACCTAGAAAACTCATCGTCTCTCGTCTCATACGTTGTGCCCCAGCGTTGCTGAAGAGACGCCACATGGCCAATACAGCTCATTACAGTGGCGCTCGTTCAAATCGCTCTTTCAAAACTCAGAGGCATGGCGAGCTAGCGACGACACATCAGTCACATGGCGAGCGAACGCGTTACGTTCGCCCCTGTTACCGTTTGCAATGTAACCGTAGTACTAGGGCTCCTTCTGCCCGTTGATAGCCTATGCCATGCCGCCGTGCGAATGCTGGGTGGGTTTTGACTGTGGCCTTTGGTTCTTTAAATTGCTTGTGATCGCTGTTCAATATACATTATCCCCTGGGTGTCGTATAAAGGTAGCTCATGTTTCCAAGGGGAGGTTTGTTATGTGCTGTGCTGTGGGACACCCGGCCGTGTTGTCGTCCATTAGAGAGATGCACTGTTTGTTGTAATTACTGAAAACAGCCATGCAGGCATGGAGCAAGCCCAGGCGCACACAGCACTGATGATTGGTTTTTCAGGGGCAAACGGAGAGCAATCACACTCGCGCACATTGCATGCATTCATTCATTCATGCACGCATGCCACACACACATACATACACACACACACACACACACACACACACACACACGTACAAACGCACACAGTCACGCGCACAGACACAGAGGTGGAAAAAGTACTCACGTTTTTTTTACTTAAGTCAAAGTATCTGCACTGCATTGTAGAAATACTCTGTTACAAGTAAAAGTCTGGAATTCAAAATGTAATTGAGTACAAATATATTGGCATTGGCATCACAATGTACTTAAAGTACCAAAAGTAAAAGGACTCATTATGCAGAATGTCCCATTACTAGTTTGCAAATTTATAAAAATCTTTTGAAAATGGCCGAAATGTATGTAGGGCTGAAGTGGTTAATGTATGTTTTGTAATAATAATCAAAATCTACAAAGTAACTAAAGTTTTCAAATAATTGTAGTGGAGTAAAAGTATAATATTTAACTCTGAGATGTAGTGGAGTAGAAGTAAAAGTACTGAAAATTGGAAATACTCCAGTAAAGTAAAAGTACCTAAACATTTTATGTAAGTACAGTACTTAAGTAAATGTACTTAGTTACTTTACACCACTGCACAGTCACTCGCACATGTACACGCACACGCACACGCATCATGGCACATAGAGTACTTGAGTAAAAGCACAAACGTTTTGCAATGAAAATGTATTTAAAGTACCAAAAGTAAAAGTACTCATTGTGCATTGTGAACGTCCCATTTCAGAAGTTCAAAATGTATATATATTTTTGAAAATAGCCGATCTACAAGCTCACAATAATGCATCGCATCGCATTGTGAGCTTGTAGATCGGCTATTGTCAAACGGCCGAAATATGTATAGGTGTATAGGTGTATACTGTAGGTCATTAATGTATGTTTAGTAATAATAATCAAAATCTATAAACTAACTAGTAACTAAAGTTTTCAAATAATTGTAGTGGAGTAAAAAGTACAATATTTGCCTCTGAGATGTAGTGGAGTAGAAGTGAAAATACTAATAGTACTAGAAATGTTTACTCAGTCGAGCGCACATCTCCGCCAGGCCGGGTGGAACTCCATAATTGGACAAGACTGATGTCACCAACATGACATCAGTAATTGGACCAATATAAGTGGCAGAACACACATATAACTGCTTATAACACTTCAAGAGGCTGCTGTTATTCACCATCGTCTGTTTGTGAAATGTTGAGGTGGACAGTGTGTCTGAAAGAAGGACCAACACATGATTGGTCTATTGCTGCTGTTCCTGTGGATCTCAAGGTTTACCTCTTTGGAAGGTACAGTAACGTGAATGACAGTGGTCAGATTGATGTAAACGTCTTCAACACAGTGTCCTTACGGTGGAGGAAGTTGTCCCCTGTGACGACTAGAAGAGGAGAACGTCCCCCTGAGGTTCCCACCAAGCGCAGCGGACCGACAGCTGTACTGGTAGAAGATTTCATTTACATCTGGGGGGGCTTCCCATACTGCAACCTGCTCTATGGATTTGATGTCGACTCCCACAGATGGTTCAAGCCCGAGATTTCTGGAACTGTTCCAGTGGCTACGTACGACCACACAGCCTGTGTCTTGGGGAAGGTCATGTATATCTATGGAGGACGCAACCAGCTGACTGGATGCACTGATGACATGTACAAGTTTGACACAACCACAATGGTCTGGTCTTTAATTAACACCAGAGGCACTCCACCACCTGTTTCAGAAGGTCACTCTGCCACCATCATCGGGACAAAGATGTTTGTATTTGGGGTGCCACATTTGGGGTACCACAAACACTCTGACCACAAGGTCAGAGTGTTTGACACAGAGACCAACAGCTGGCTGAACACACCTTCTGCACAGCCTCTCACAGAACTACGCTATGGTCATTCAGCCTTTGCCTACAATGGGGAGCTGTACATATATGGTGGCCGCAACTGGAACCAGGACTTCAATGATCTGTATACATTTAATTCAGAGACCTTCATCTGGAAGAAGGTTGAACTCAAGGGAAACGGCCCTTCTCAGAGGTATAGGACGTGCTGTTGCATGGTGGGAGATCGTATCATCCACTTTGGAAGATGCAAAGATCTGTACATCTTAGATTTAAGTCCAACACTGAAGACACTATGCAAGTTAGTAGTTATTCAGTACGGTGTGGAGCAGTCAGAACTCCCTCACAACATCAGGTGGGAATTGGCAGCCATGACTAAAAACCACTAGAAAGGTTCACATGCTCAGTGGAGCGCACATCTCTCTCTCTCTTTTTTTTATCCCACGATTTTGTAACCCATTTTTGTCTAAGTAGTCCTGGGCGCTACACTCCCTCTGCCAGCCTAGGGAGAGCCTAGAGCCGAGCTCATGCCTCCTTCAATGCATGAGAGCTAGCAAGCCGCTTCTTGTCACCTGACAGGGGGAGGTTCCCTGGTTAGACGTAGCGCGTGGAAGGAACACGTTATTCCAACCAGTTCCTTTCCCCTCCATCAGGCGCCCCGGCTGACCAGGGGGAGGCAGTATAGGATTACTGCATGTTTTTTGTGAGGGTACCTACCCTAGGGGACACGGGGAGAACATGCACACAGAGAGGCCCTTTCACCAACCCTACCTAGGGGTATGGGCACTGTTACGTGTATGGGTTTGGGGAGACTGTATGTTTATGGGGAGACTGTGTATGGTGTTTTTCTCCCTGCTACTCTCTGCCTGCTGCTCTCTGTCACTCACTCTCAGGTCCAGCCCATTCACTCAACTCAACTCCGCCTCTCACCACCGGTTGGTCCTTCCCCTCATCACTCCACCAATCACCTCCATCGTCATCATATATAAAGCACCTGTGACGGCGGCCATCTTTCTCTCTTCCCCACCATGCTTCCAGCAGCTCATTTGTTTGCTCCATGTATTGTCCTAACTAATTCACCTCCAGTCTTATAAAGACTTTCTGACCTTTTGCCAAACGTTTAGTACAGGGGGGGGGCAGTTTAGCTCTGGGGTACCCTGTACATATTGCACGTAGGTAATTCCAGTGTTTAATCCCACTAGTCTAGAGGTGAGTGCCACCCTTGTATTTTCTGTTCTTTGTTAGAGTAGGAAGGATTTGTTTCTCTTGTGAGTAAGTAATATCTTTATTTTGTTTAGACTGAGTTTTGGTTTTACTACATTCTTTCCTTTGGCACCACCTGACCCTCCCTGTATTGTTGACTTGGCATTCATTTACTTTTTGTCCATTTAGTTTGTTAATAAACAACTTTTCAGTTAACCTCAACTTCTGTCTGTCTCAATTATATAATTTGGGTATATGTTACCGTCCCTTCCTCCTGGACCACCATCTGGGACGTAACATTTGGGGGCTCGTCCGGGATCCTCATGATCCCAAAATATAATACCCTGATTACATAATTGAGACTCTAACGACAGATGGATGTTGTGAATTGTGAAGTTGTTTATAACAGTGTTATTACATAGTCATGATTGACATCAAAGCGTTTCTTGATCAGCCAACGTTTGAACAGTTCAACCTATTTTTGAAAGATGATTTGCTTGCCCTGGCAGCGTATTTTAATATTCCCATCTTAAAGCCAATACTTAAGCCAGAGGTTAGGATTTCAGTTTTGGAGAAACTTATTGAGTTAGAGATTTTGACTGTTCCTCCACCTACTCCTGCAGAGCAGGTAGAAGGTGTTGTCGAACATGGGTCACCTGAAAAAGCTCCACCAGGTGGAGACCAGGAGGAGCCTGAGGTTCCTGTGTCGCCTACATTGTCCACTCGATCAAGTGTTTCTAGTGACAAGGCTAGGATAAAAGTTCGTATTGCCCGCCTTCAGGTGGAAGCTCAGGAAAGAGCTACGAAGGCGGAGTATGATCACAAATTAGAATTAAGGCGGTTAGAAATTGACGCTGAGAAGGAAGTTAAATTGAAGCAACTGGACGTTGAGATGCAAAAAGTTAAACAGTTTTCTTCTCAATCTGTACCAACCCGCCCCTTTGATGTAGCGAAAAATGTTGCTTTGGTACCCCCCTTCCGGGAGTCAGAGGTTGACTCTTATTTCAGTGTCTTCGAGCGCATTGCGCAATCTTTAAAGTGGCCTAACGATGTTTGGCCAGTTTTGCTTCAGTGCAAATTGAGTGGAAAAGCTCAAGAAGTAGTTTCCTCTCTGTCATTAGAGGAGGCATTACAGTACGAAAAAATCAAGGGTGCCGTTTTACGTGCTTATGAATTAGTGCCTGAGGCATACCGACAGAAATTTAGGAACCACAAAAAGGCCAGTGGTCAGTCCTATGTGGAATTTGCAAGGGAGACAGGAGTTTTGTTCGACAAATGGTGCGTTGCCACTAAAGTACAGGACTTTGATTCTCTCCGTGAGCTGATCCTGTTGGAAGAATTTAAAAATTCAATGCCAGAAAAGATAGTCACTTATCTAAATGAGAGAAAGGTGTCAGACTTGCAACAGGTAGCCATTCATGCTGATGAGTTTGTCCTCACCCATAAGCAGGTGTTTGGGCCTTATCAAGCAGCCAAGCCCTCTGTGTTTAAGTCTGTGAAAACAGATCAAGGTTTCTCACAGCCTGAAAAAGCAAAAGGAGATTTTTCATCCTCAAGGGAAGAACGTGAGTGTTACTATTGCCGTAGAAAAGGCCATCTAATTTCTGATTGTTTAACGTTAAAGAGGAAACAATCGCCTGGTTTTTCATCTGGCCCTTCGCAAACAAAACCTGTGAGTTTGATTAAGACTATTTCAGGGTCCCGCACGGAGGCTCCTCCCCCTCAGCAAAGTGCACAAGATGATTGTTTCAAACCTTTCATTTTTAAGGGGTTAGTCTCTCTAACTGGGGATCCTAAAGACCAGAAGCCAGTTAGGATATTGAGGGATACTGGTGGGTCACAATCGTTTATCCTTGCTGATGTACTGTCACTGTCTGAGAGTTCCTCCTGCCAGTCTTATGCAATAGTGCAAGGTATTGAAATGGGATTTGTTCCAGTACCACTGCATAGAGTCCATGTACATTCTGAATTGGTGAGTGGATTTTTCAAAGTGGCTGTCCGCAATGCTTTGCCTGTGAGGGGTGTAGACTTCATAATGTCTAATGACATTGCAGGTGGTAAAGTAGTGCCAGTACCAGAGGTGATAGACAAGCCAACCATTGACTCGGTGTCTGATGAAGTGTTCCAGCAGTACCCTGATGTGTTTCCGGCATGTGTAGTTACTAGAGCTCAGAGAAAGAAATTTGGCGTTGATTTGTCTGAGTCTTTCCTAGGTTCAGACACAGGGGAGGCCTTGGTAGAAAAAACAAAGACCACAGTTAATGTAGAACCTGAAGGTGTGGGAGTGCAAGATGCTCATGATTTAAACCTGCCGGTTGACCGTGCACAGTACATGGTAGAGCAACAGGGTGACAGTACCCTTGCCAAGTGTTTGGCCTCTGTTCTAGGCAAAGAGGAAGCAAAAGCCAAGAAGGTGGCATACTATCTTGAAGATGGTATGCTAATGCGCGCCTGGTCTAATCCTGCTGCAGAGGGGTTGGATTGGGGCACATGCCATCAGCTGGTGGTACCTCAACAGTATCGACAAAAGGTGCTGTCCTTGGCTCATGACCATCCCTGGTCCGGTCATCTTGGTGTCACCAAGACATATGACCGGGTCCTGAAAAACTTCTTCTGGCCTAGACTGAAACATGATGTTGCTCAGTACTGTCGTGCATGCCATGCTTGTCAACTGGTGGGTAAGCCAAACCAAGTTATTCCTCCTGCACCTCTTCATCCTATTCCTGTTATAGGAGAGCCTTTTGAGACAGTCATAGTTGACTGTGTGGGTCCTTTACCCAAAGCAAAGTCGGGGAATCAGTATCTTCTAACAATTATGTGTGCTGCAACCAGGTTTCCAGAAGCCATTCCCCTGCGCACAATTACTGCAAAAGTGGTCATTAAAGCTTTAAACAAGTTCTTTTCTACCTTTGGCCTACCTCGGTTTGTGCAAACAGATCAAGGCACTAATTTTAAATCGAGACTGTTTGCACAAGTGCTTAAAACTTTAGGCATTAAACACAGGGTGTCTAGTGCCTATCACCCTCAGACACAAGGGGCATTAGAAAGATTTCATCAGACACTGAAGTCAATGCTGCGGAAACACTGTCTTGAGTCAAAAGCAAGTTGGGATGAGAGCATTCCTCTTGTTTTGTTTGCAGTTCGTGAAACTGTTCAGGAGTCACTAGGTTTCAGTCCTGCTAGCCTAGTTTTTGGACATACTGTCAGGGGCCCCCTCCAAGTCCTTAAGGAGCAGTTGGTTAATGTTGAAGCAACTTCTCAATCAGTCCCTGAGTATGTTAATCAGTTTAGAGAACGCTTAAAGCAGGCCTGTTCCTTAGCCAAAAATGCATTAGCCTCTTCTCAAGTGACCATGAAACAACACTTTGACAAGAAAGCTGTTGCTCGTTCCTTTAACACAGGAGATAAAGTGTTACTTTTGTTGCCAGTACCTGGTTCCGCTCTCTCTGTTCGCTTCTCTGGTCCTTATCTGGTAGAGCAAAAAATCAGTGAGACAGACTATGTTATTCGCACCCCTGACCGAAGGCGCCAGTCCCGTGTGTGCCATGTTAACATGCTAAAGCTGTATCACTCTGGGGATGAAGTTCCAACTAGGTCTCCAGAGCCTGCAGTTTTAGGTGTAGCATTAAATTCTAAGGTCTGCGATTCTCAACCTGATGATGATGGGCTGGTGTTGCGCAACGCAACCCCACAGGGTGCAAGACTAGCAAATTCTGAAATGTTGTTGAATCTACCTTCCTTTCTGTCTCACCTGCCAGAGGATCACTTGAGTGATATAGAGAATCTGATTTTGGATTTTCCAAGTTTATTCAGTGATATTCCATCTCAAACTTCAGTTCTCCGACATGACCTTAAACTAACCACTGCTAGGCCCATCAAACAGCGGGCCTATAGGGTTAATCCTGTTAAGCGGGAGACAATGAAAAAAGAGGTTGAGTATTTGTTAAAACATGGATTTGCTAAGCCTAGCTCCAGTCCATGGAGTTCCCCATGTTTGTTAGACATCAAGTCAGATGGAAGCCCAAGGTTTTGCACCGATTTTCGTAAGGTGAATGCAGTAACGGTACAAGATGCTCATCCACTGCCACTGATTGATGACTGTATTGATGAGATTGGTCCATCTACTTATGTGAGTAAGCTTGATATGCTCAAAGGATATTGGCAGGTTCCTTTGACATATCAAGCATCCACAGTTTCTGCTTTTGTGACACCTGATCATTTCTGCCAATATACAGTGATGCCTTTTGGTATGTGTAATGCTCCTGCTACCTTTCAGAGGCTCATTAATCTGGTATTGGGGGATGTCCCCCATTGTAAGGCATATCTAGATGATATTGTAGTGTACAGTTCAGACTGGACTTCACATGTGTCAACCCTGAGAGAAGTTTTTAGTCGTTTAGCAAATGCTTCTTTAACCCTCAACCTAGCCAAATGTGAGTTTGGGAAAGGCACAGTTCTCTACCTTGGTAAAGAGGTAGGCCAAGGAAAAGTGAGGCCCATTGATGCCAAGGTCTCTGCCATCACTGCTTTCCTGAGGCCTACCACTCGAAGAGAATTGCGCCGTTTTCTAGGCATGGCCGGATTCTATCGTGGTTTTTGTAAGAATTTTTCCTCAGTGGTGACTCCGCTCACTGCCCTAACCAGTATCTCTAGGCCCTTTGTCTGGACCAGTGAGTGCCAGAGTGCTTTTGAGAGCGTAAAAGCCCTCTTATGTAGTGCACCTGTCCTCTCAGCTCCAAACTTTACTCTTCCTTTTAAGTTAGAAGTAGATGCGAGCGGTACTGGAGCCGGTGCAGTCTTGTTGCAAACAGATGACCAGGAACTCGACCATCCAGTTTGTTACTTCTCTAGGAAGTTTAACAAACACCAGCTCAGGTATTCAACCATAGAGAAGGAAACACTGGCACTTCTGTTTGCATTACAACACTTTGAGGTGTATGTAGGGTCCAGTATACTTCCTGTGGTAGCTTACACAGACCATAACCCCTTGGTTTTTCTATCCAGGATGTATAACCAGAACCAGCGACTCATGCGCTGGGCCCTTATTGTACAGAATTATAACTTAGTAATACGTCATAAGAAAGGTTCCGAGAATGTCTTAGCAGACGCTCTCTCCCGCAGTCTGTAAGAGTGGTGTTTTGTAGCCACAAACATTTTGTTTGTGTCTTTAGGGTGGGAGGTGTTACGTGTATGGGTTTGGGGAGACTGTATGTTTATGGGGAGACTGTGTATGGTGTTTTTCTCCCTGCTACTCTCTGCCTGCTGCTCTCTGTCACTCACTCTCAGGTCCAGCCCATTCACTCAACTCAACTCCGCCTCTCACCACCGGTTGGTCCTTCCCCTCATCACTCCACCAATCACCTCCATCGTCATCATATATAAAGCACCTGTGACGGCGGCCATCTTTCTCTCTTCCCCACCATGCTTCCAGCAGCTCATTTGTTTGCTCCATGTATTGTCCTAACTAATTCACCTCCAGTCTTATAAAGACTTTCTGACCTTTTGCCAAACGTTTAGTACAGGGGGGGGGCAGTTTAGCTCTGGGGTACCCTGTACATATTGCACGTAGGTAATTCCAGTGTTTAATCCCACTAGTCTAGAGGTGAGTGCCACCCTTGTATTTTCTGTTCTTTGTTAGAGTAGGAAGGATTTGTTTCTCTTGTGAGTAAGTAATATCTTTATTTTGTTTAGACTGAGTTTTGGTTTTACTACATTCTTTCCTTTGGCACCACCTGACCCTCCCTGTATTGTTGACTTGGCATTCATTTACTTTTTGTCCATTTAGTTTGTTAATAAACAACTTTTCAGTTAACCTCAACTTCTGTCTGTCTCAATTATATAATTTGGGTATATGTTACCGTCCCTTCCTCCTGGACCACCATCTGGGACGTAACAGGCACTGATGACGCGGAGGAGAGAACGCGCCCCCCAGCACCCACAGCGTCCCCGGCGGGAATCGAACCCAGGACCTTCTAGCTGTGAGGCCACAGCGCTACCGACTGCGCCACCGTGCCCCCAGGAGCGCACATCTCTGCCAGGAAGTGTGACCAGTCTGGAGTTTGACTCCATAGTTGGTAAATGTTTCAGACGGATGTGACCGACAAACAGGGATGTGTGGTCAAAATAGACGGTTGTGTATTTTCCCTTACAGTCAGATGTGCACTATTATCCCACTGGTTCTCAACGTCGGGTCCGGGGACCACCAGGGGTCCAAACGGACTGAGATTACACAAATGGAACCAAATGGACCCTCAAAGTTATATTAACACAGTGGATTTTACAGTGTAGATTGGAGTTTCAGTAGGCCTATAGTTTAGTTCAATGATTCAATCTTTTCCATTTCAGGGACCCCTAGTTTGATACTGTATGCATTAGTCCACGGACCCCTAGACTCCGCGACGGTGGGCAGGTACTTTACCACTACACCACCCGAGTGCCCCTCGGACCCCCATTTGATTTATTTTTTCTGGGATCCTACTGCAGTGGTTCTCAACCTTTTGGGTGATTTGGGGGGGGGGGGTCCCCTGGTGACAGTGAAGTGACAATACAATGACTTTTAACTCATTCACAGCCAAGGGCGACTTATGACGAGACATCGTCATAAGTCACTGCCAAGGACGACTTATTACGACTTTCTTTTTGGCGTATAACAAGCGAACGGGAGGTCGCAATGACTTTTTATTTTATTTTACGGAAGCACAGTGAAACCCTCCGTGATTAGCAACAATCAGGGGATCGATCATACTGGAGATACATATTCTGTGACTATTTGAAAAGGTAAGAAAATCAAAAAATCGCTGGCAGTCAGGGCTTTATTTATTTATTTACTCTGGCAGTGGAAGAGTTAAGATCTTTTTTAATACGTAAAAAAAGAAGAAAATAAAAAAGACCATTGCTGCATCAAAAGTAATCAACAACTATACTAAAAAAATTGTCAAATGGCCGAAATGTGTATAGGTGAAGTCGTTAATGTATGTTTAGTAATAATAATCAAAATCTACCAAGTAACTAGTAACTAAAGCTTTCAAATAATTGTAGTGGTGTAAAAAGTACAATATCTGAGATGTGGTGGAGTAGAAGTTAACATACTAATAGTACTAGAAATGTTTGCTCAGTCAAGCGCACATCTCCGCCAGGCCGGGTGGAACTCCATAATTGGACAAGACTGATGTCACCAACATGACATCAGTAATTGGACCAATAGAAGTGGCAGAACACACAATATAACTGCTTATAACACTTCAAGAGGCTGCTGTTATTCACCATCGTCTGTTTGTGAAATGTTGAGGTGGACAGTGTGTCTGAAAGAAGGACCAACACATGATTGGTCTATTGCTGCTGTTCCTGTGGATCTCGAGGTTTACCTCTTTGGAAGGTACAGTAACGTGAATGACAGTGATCAGATTGATGTGCACGTCTTCAACACAGTGTCCTTACGGTGGAGGAAGTTGTCCCCTGTGACGACTAGAAGAGGAGAACGTCCCCCTGAGGTTCCCACCAAGCGCAGCGGACCGACAGCTGTACTGGTAGAATATATCGTTTACATCTGGGGGGGCTTCCCATACTGTAACCTGCTCTATGGATTTGATGTCGACTCCCTCAGATGGTTCAAGCCCGAGATTTCGGGAACTGTTCCATTGGCGAGGTCCTGCCACACCGCCTGTGTCTTGGGGAAGGTCATGTATATCTATGGAGGATACAACCAGCTGACTGGACTCACTGATGACATGTACAAGTTGGACACCACCACAATGGTCTGGTCTTTAATTAGCACCAGAGGCACTCCACCACCTGTTTCAGAAGGTCACTCTGCCACCATCATCGGGACAAAGATGTTTGTATTTGGGGGCTCGGGGGGCTTTGGGTACCCCTACAACAAGGTCAGAGTGTTTGACACAGAGACCAACAGCTGGCTGAACACACCTGCACAGCCTCTCACAAAACTACGCTATGGTCATTCAGCCTTTGCCTACAATGGAGAGCTGTACATATATGGTGGCCGCAACTGCATCCAGGACTTCAGTGATCTGTGTAAATTCAATTCAGAGACCTTCACCTGGAAGAAGGTTGAACTCAAGGGAAACGGCCCTTCTCAGAGGTATAGGACGTGCTGTTGCATGGTGGGAGATCGTATCATCCTCTTTGGAAGATGCATAGATAACCGATCTGATGATCTGAACATCTTAGATTTAAGTCCAGCACTGAAGACACTATGCAAGCTAGTAGTTATTCAGTACGGTGTGGAGCAGTCAGAACTCCCTCACAACATCAGGTGGGAATTGGCAGCCATGACAAAAAAACACTAGAAAGGTTCACATGCTCAGTGGAGAGCACATCTCTCTCTTTTTTTTATCCCACGATTTTGTAACCCATTTTTCACCCAGTGCCAATTGTCTAAGTAGTCCTGGACGCTCAATTGTGAGCTTGTAGATTGGCTATTGTCAAATGGCCGAAATATGTATAGGTGAAGTCGTTAATGTATGTTTAGTAATAATAATCAAAATCTACCAAGTAACTAGTAACTAAAGCTTTCAAATAATTGTAGTGGTGTAAAAAGTACAATATTTGCCTCCTCTGAGATGTGGTGGATTAGAGGTTAACATACTAATAGTACTAGAAATGTTTGCTCAGCCGAGCGCACATCTCCGCCAGGCCGGGTGGAACTCCATAATTGGACAAGACTGATGTCACCAACATGACATCAGTAATTGGACCAATATAAGTGGCAGAACACACAATATAACTGCTTATAACACTTCAAGAGGCTGCTGTTATTCACCATCTTCTGTTTGTGAAATGTTGAGGTGGACAGTGTGTCTGAAAGAAGGACCAACACATGATTGGTCTATTGCTGCTGTTCCTGTGGATCTCGAGGTTTACCTCTTTAGAATGTACAGTAACATTAATGACAGTGATCCGATTGATGTGCACGTCTTCAACACAGTGTCCTTACGCTGGAGGAAGTTGTCCCATGTGACAACTGGAAGAGGAGAACGTCCCCTTGAGGTTCCCTACAAGCGCAGAGGACAAACAGCTGTACTGGTAGAATATATCGTTTACATCTGGGGGGGCTTCCCATACTGCAACCTGCTCTATGGATTTGATGTCGAATCCCACAGATGGTTCAAGCCCGAGATTTCTGGAACTGTTCCAGTGGCGAGGTCCCGCCACACCGCCTGTGTCTTGGAGAAGGTCATGTATATCTAGGGAGGACGCCACAAGCTGACTGGACTCACGATGACATGTACAAGTTGGACACCACCACAATGGTCTGGTCTTTAATTAACACCAGAGGCACTCCACCACCTGTTTCAGAAGGTCACTCTGCCACCATCATCGGGACAAAGATGTTTGTATTTGGGGGCTGGTGGGGCTTTGGGTACCACAAGGTCAGAGTGTTTGACACAGAGACCAACAGCTGTTTGAACACACCTTCTGCACAGCCTCTCACAGAACTACGCTATGGTCATTCAGCCTTTGCCTACAATGGAGAGCTGTACATATATGGTGGCCGCAGCTGGAAGCAGGACTTCAATGATCTGTGTAAATTCAATTCAGAGACCTTCACCTGGAAGAAGGTTGAACTCAAGGGAAACGGCCCTTCTCAGAGGTATAGGACGTGCTCTTGCATGGTGGGAGATCGTATCATCCTCTTTGGAAGATGCAAAGATAACAAACCATCTGATAATCTGAACATCTTAGATTTAAGTCCAACACTGAAGACACTATGCAAGCTAGTAGTTATTCAGTACGGTGTGGAGCAGTCAGAACTCCCTCACAACATCAGGTGGGAATTGGCAGCCATGAAAAAAACACTAGAAAGGTTCACATGCTCAGTGGAGCGCACATCTCTCTCTTTTTTTTATCCCACGATTTTGTAACCCATTTTTTCACCCAGTGCCAATTGTCTAAGTAGTCCTGATGCGACGCGTTGCGAGCTTGTAGATCTGCTATTTTCAAATAGCTGATGTATGTGTTAAAGTGCTCATGTGGCTCATAGTCGCTTCTTTTGGGCTGGTTTTCCTAGACCTGGTTGCTTGTTTCTCTCACATAATCTGGCAACACTGCCCACGGACCCCCTTTTTTCAATGAATCAAATGTTCTTTTTTTTTTTTACATATTTTTTATATATCAATTAATCGATTAACCACGTACAAGTATTATTTTATTCTTTACCACAAAAATTGTGGAAATAGCCAATCTACAATTTCTGAACCAAATGTGGTTACTTTTGTACACTGTCAAGACTTCTGAATGGTTCAATTAACACTGAGGATTTTGCTGTATAAAATCACCACAAATCAACAGTAGTTCATGAGAGGCAAAGAAAGAAGCATTTATTTGACACGTGTTCTAATATATCAGAATGTATCGTTGCTGTCTGGTTGGTGGAAACCCTTTTTTTGGGGGGTGGGGGAAATGGGGGGAAAATACATATTTTTGAAACATTTTAATAACACAATTCTAGTATTATATAGGGGAGTCCCTGGCACAACACATTTTCAGGTGGGCGATGGGCGTCCGCGGCCAAATGTGTATCAATTTGGGGGTCCTTGACATGAAAAAGTTTGATAGCCTAGTAATGCACATTGGGGGGGGGGGGGGGGGTTCCACGAAATGAAGAAAGGTTTAGAAACAAACAGTGGATTGAAATAGTTTTATGAGCAATATCATACACCGCATTTAACATTTACACTTTTTTTACTTTTTTTACCGCATTTAACATTTACACACTTCTAAACAACACACTGCATTCTGGCACCCAAAGATCACACTGCAAAACTCCACACAGAGCAGAGTGAAGGAAAAGTATAAACATAGATGGGAGCCCAGAGCCAGAGGCATTAGTTTAACTCTTTAAGACCGGGAACGCATCTGTCTGTGTGTCATTTTTAGATTTCTTTGGCTATTCAAAAATATCTGCTATTTTTGCTTGTAGCAAAATCATGAAAAGTTGTGCAAATATTTGATTTTTTCCCCCTTTTTTTGCGGACATTTGTAACTCAAATCCTTGCTTCTGGGGGGTTCCTGGAACTAAAATTTTACAAATGTTCACTTTAAAAAGTATATAATCCAAGATTTTGCCACAAATTTTCACGATTTTTCAAAAATAGATATTTTTGAATAACCAAAGAAATCTAAAAATGACACACATATGCGTTCCCGGTCTCAATGGGTTAAAGCACAAGCACTCCAGATGGCGTGTTACAATGGTTCTCAAACTTTTTCCATGTCAAGGACCCCTACAATCATATGTGTTTTCGCTGCAGACCCCCCCCCCATCTCAAAAATATTTTATGCCAGGGACCCCCTCCTCCAGAAGCAAGCATTTGAGTAAAAATTGCTTTAAAAAATATTCATAAATAGCAGATCTACAAGCTCATAGCGTGGCACAAAGTGACATGCTATGAGCTTGTATATCTGCAATTTTTTAAATGCTATGAGCTTGTATATCTGCTATTTTTTTAAATGCTATGAGCTTGTAGATCTGCTATTCTTTAACGCATTGATTGCCAAGATGCGTTCTATAAAAAAAAACATTTAAAAAAAAAAAATCCACAAGGGGTGACCTAACACAGCTTTGGAATGATCGATCGTCACTCAGTCGGATGTGACGTCCTTCCAAAACACCAGGAAGCCATCCGCTTCCTGTTTGGGATTTTCAAAATTCCGGATCGTGGTTGAACGTTATTGTGATTCACAGATCCCTCCGCCGACTCACAGGAACTTTTTTTTGTGTCTTTTTTTTACACAATGCATCTTCCACGGCGTTTCAAAACGATCGTTGATTTAAGGTAATTAATTACGCTGGCATGGGGATAGAAAACTATGTTTAATATCTTGGCAGTAAATGTGTTAATAGCCATAACAGAACAAAAGGTTAAAGTTAAAATTATTGTGATGCTTGATTAACTACTTTTGCCGGGGACGATCGCAATTCTTTTTTAATAATCGTCATGAGCGCCATAATCGTTACCATGTTGAAATATGTTCGATACATTTTCAAATGTTTTACGAAAAGAGAGGAAATAGCGGATTTACAAGCCGACAATGCATCGCGTTTGCCAATATTTTGAAAGTAGGCCTATATATGTTTTAAATTTAATCAGCTGCCCTGTGCAGGTTTTGTTTACAAAGCCTAAAATACAAACAGAAATATATTTGTTATTCAAGTGTTACCATGTTCATGCCAAAAAGCAATTATTTGTACTGTATAACAATTAATCATCAAGTACAATGTCAAGATCGTGTTCCCAAGTGAAGCTTCAGGTGTTTATTTGACTGCACTTTTACCTCAACACTTAGCTGTAAAATGAGATGTGTAGTCTAATATATGTCATATTATCACCTTTTTGTCACACTCTCATACATTACCACATTAATATGGATCAAGGGTATCACCTTTTTGTCACACTCTCATACATTACCACATTATGGATCAAGGGTACAATGAAAAGGTGTCTCTGGCTTCCCTTTACGATCTGTTGCGTTTTCTCTATTTTAACCACCTGAACCCTGGCATCCCTATATTCTGGGTTGGCTGAAAATAGCAAATCTACGAGCTGCGTCGTTCACACTGGCGGCTACAGAGATACGGGCTACCATTAATTTTCAATGGAAGCGCAGCGACATGAAGATGCAAAGATACACTCGACGTTTGGAGCTGCTACAAAAAGCTAAACGGCTACAAAGCTACAATCCGCGTTGAGCTTCACCTTCTCTCTCCACACAATTCCTATCTTGTATTGGGGGGTTGGGGAACAAATTATTTCCGTCAGCCAGTTTCCGTGTTCATTTCAACCCCCCGGCTTTATATTTTCCTTTTATATTTGTCCTCGCTCGTCGGAAGCATGCTCGACACCAACCGGTTTTGATCCGACACTTCAACAGCAACGCAGCAACTGTTGCGCCGCACAGCCACTATAAAATTTTAGCTCGACTCGGTTCCACAGATGAATATTGTGAAAATAGCAGATCTACAAGCTCACAACACCTCGCAACGCAAGGCGTTGTGAATAAAAAAACGAGTCAAACCGAACCAGGTAAAGTAATTTGTATATCTGCTCTTTTGAAAAACATACATTATTTGACAATTTGGCCAATGTTTGACCATTTTTATAATATAGTTTTATTTTATTTTATTTACTAACATTTTTATCCCACGATTTTGTAACCCTATTTTTTACACCCAGTGCCAATTGTCTATGTAATCCTGGGTACTACCTTCCCTCTGCCAACCTAGGGAGGCCAGGGCCGAGCTCATGCCTCCTTCAATGCATGAGAGCCAACTGACCTTCTTGTCACCTGACAGGGGAGAGTTTCCCTGGTTGGACGTAGCGCGTGGAAGGAACACGTTATTCCATCCAGTTCCCTTCCCCTCCATCAGGCGCCCCGGCTGGCCAGGGGGAGGCAGTATAGTGACCAGGATTACTGCATGTTTTTGTGAGGGTACCTACCCTAGGAGACACGGGGAGAACATGCAAACTCCACACAGAAAGGCCCTTTCGCCAACCCCACCTAGGGTATGGGCACTGATGACGCGAAGGAGAGATAATATAGTTTGTTGATTACTTTTGATGCAGTAATGGTGATTTTTTTTTAAAATCGTCTTAAAAGTCCTTAAATTGGTCCCGACCCACAGGTTGGGAACCACTGAAATAATACAACCAGAAAACTATACAGGCAGTTGTACGTAATCCTGGCTGTTTGCCGTTACCAATAATAATAATAAAACAAACCAGTGGCGGAGGAGAGAGGAGAGGAGAGGAGAGAACACACAGAACGGAGGAGAGGAGAGGAGAGGAGAACACACAGCCCTGAGGCAGCTAATGAGAGAAGCTTCCTGTTCATGAGTCATAGCCAAGGTATGCTTATTAAAACATGTAAAAAATGAAAATGTTCTGCCGAGGAAAGAAACATCTCCTTAAGTGGTAACATAAACATGGTTTTGGTTTCACTTCACTTGCTAAAGGGTCTTCGAGACTTGAAGAGCGCTCGATGGGGCGAAACACACGAAATAGGGGAAAAAGGAACACGCGTTCCAATGGATTCACTGTAGTTATTAGTCACAAGCTCTTGTTAAAGGAGTTCACCAAACACATTACTTATTTTCTATCAACTACACACCCCATGAAGCCTTGAATTCATGGAGATTTTTTTAGTCTTTGTCGCATTCCTAAGCCAATAATTACGAGACAGTATGAGACTCTTTGAGTCTCTGCCGGTCATAAAATTATTGGCTTATAGGAATGGGACAAAAACTAGAAAAAAAATCCATGAATTCAAGGCTTCATGGGGTGTGTAGTTGATAGAAAATATGTGTTTTTGGGTGAACTACTCCTTTAATACTTTATCGGTTCAATGTATAAAATAAATAAACCCAGACACACTTTACCACTTTCATTAAAAAAAATACATATACACTACATGCTCACAACGCGTTGTGACCGTGTAGGGTGTTAATTTATGAAAAAGCATGAAAAAGCATAAAAAGTTGAAACGTGGAGATAAGAGGTTTCTGCCCGACGACAGCGTCATGCATTGGATCAGAACGGCCCCTGTGGGGAGGGAGGAGGGGAGTTTTTTTTCTTTCTCTTTTTTACATGCTTTGCCAAGGCAGATGCATGCTGGGATAGAGAGGCCTGTTTTTTCATGGTTAAAAAAAGGAAAAAAGCCCAGATTTGTCATTGCCTAGAAATGTTCCAATACAACAAAAACTATTGTCGCTGTCGGGGAGAAACCTTGTATCTCCATATTTCAACCATTATTAGTAGGCTACTCTGGGCCGTCATGCATGTCATGAGCGATGCAAGTCGGTAATACATGGTGATCTTACATTTGGTTGCTCCATATTCTAACATGTTGTGTTTTTTTGTAGATTAATACCCTACAGTATATGACCCTGCTTGATCATATACTGTACTACAGTAGAGTGGTGGAAAAATCACATTTGATACTTAAGTAAAAGTATCAATACTGCAATATAGAAGTATTCTGTTACAAGTAAAAGTCCGGATTTCAAAATGTACTTGAGTAAAAGTACAAAAGCATTGGTATCGAAATGTACTTAAAGTACCAAAAGTAAAAAATACTCATTATGCAGAATGTCCCATTTCAAGTTATCAAATGTATAAAAATCTTATGAAAATAGCAGATCTAGAAGCTCACAATGCGTCGCATTGTGAGCTTGTAGATCGCCTATTTTCAAATGGCCGAAGTGTATATAGGGCTGAAGTGGTTAATGTATGTTTTGTAATAATAATCAAAATCTACAAAGTAACTAAAGTTTTCAAATAATTGGAGTGGAGTAAAAGTACAATATTTGCCTCTGAGATGTAGTGGAGTAGAAGTAAAAGTATTGGATATTGGAAATACTCTATTGTAAAGTACAAATACCTCAAATTGTTCTTAAGTACAGTACTTAAGTAAAAGTACTTGGTTACTTTCCACCACTGCTACAGCATCACACAAAAGTATCAAAAGTAGCAGATATACTTCTATATCTGCTACTTTTGCCATTTTTAAAATTTCGAATCCTGAAAAGTAACAGTTTTGGACAATATTACTGTATTACTGTGACCTCCTCCCTCCTATTTCCCAAACTGTAATAGATTCATTTCCCAGACACTTTTCTTTGAACTTTCTTTGATCACATTCTTCCATATTATGGCTTTTGTCTACTTTCTGTTCCATTCGTTGTCACTCATATTGGCTGTGCGGCAGCACAAACGTTATGCGACGCTCTGCCAAATCAAATCAGTTAAGCTGACCGTTTCGGTTGGCCAATCAGTTATAAGCTGACCGTTTGGGTTGGCCAATCAAGGAAGCCGTTGCATACAATCTCCCGAAAACACAGGGAATGTGTGGGTCCTCCCAGAACCCTGCGGTCAGACACATACAGAGATTTTGTGGTTTTTCGGTTCTCGGAAATCGCTGGTCCGTCACATGAAATCTCTGTCTCACACACACGCACACGCACACGCACACACCAGGTTTGAGATGGGTTTGGTCGGATGCTTTCAAAGTTATGCCAGTGAGACTTGCTGTAAGTTTTGCTGGATTAATAGAAGTAGGATACAATCAGTTGAACCACTTTCACCCTATAGTGTACACTTTGGCTATTCCAAAAAAATAGCAGATCTACAAGCTCGTAAGCTTGTAGATTTTCGACAGCATTTTTTCAAATGGCGTTCCGTGGCCGAATATACACACCAGTTTGAGGTGTCCTTGACATGAAAATGTTTGAGGCAAACCGACCAGTTAAGGAAGAAGAAGGAAAGTAGAATAATATTTATGTATCCAGATTGAATGCCTGGACGATATCGTCTCTGTCGGGTGGAAACCTCATATGTCCAACACTGTTACTTTTCAGGATTCAAATTCAAAAGCATCAAAAGTAGCCGATCCGCAAAAGTAGCCGATCCGCAAAAGTAGCCGATCCGCAAAAGTAGCCGATCCGCAAAAGTAGCCGATCCACAAAAGTAGCTGATCCACAAAAGTAGACGATCTGCAAGCTCGAAACGCGCCGTTTCGTGCCGCGTTTCGCGCCGCGTTTCGCGCCGCGTTTCGAGCTTGCGGATCGGCTACTTTTGATGCTTTTGTGTAACGCTGTAGTATGATCATGTAGGGCGTTAATTTATGAAAAAACACAAAAAGTTTAAATATGGAGATAAGACGTTTCTGCCCCCGACAGCAACGATAATAAACATTGGATTGTAGAGCGAAGATCGAGTTAACGTTGGACAGATAGAACAGTGGGAGGCACATTCATCACAATCACATCTACCATCTCTCTCTCGCTCCCTCTCTCTCTCTCTCTCTCCCCATCTCTCGCCATGATTATTTCAGTGGCTGGAAGTTGAACGTCAGAATGGGATTTTTGTGACACAACGCAAACAACAAACAGCGCAGTGGGGTTTCTCAGCACTGTCATTTGTGGGGCCTGGCTGCCAGAGAGAGAGAGCCTGCATCTCATCACATGCCAGAGAGAGAGAGAGGCAGATGCAACACCAGAAAAAGGCTGTGTGGGGGGGTGGGGGGGACGAGACGACGGACAGACTGCTGATGAAGCTGACGGTCGTCTCTGCCGTAACGTCGCTGTGGTGGTTGTTGGTAAAAACCTTGTATGTCCAAAACCAGTGGTGGTAAAAAGTACTCGCGTGTTTTACTTAAGTAAAAGTATCAATGCTGCAATGTAGAAATAGAACTGTTAGAAGTAAAAGTCCGGAATTCAAAATGTACTTGAGTAAAAGCACAAAAGTATTGGTATCAAAATGCACTTAAAGTACCGAAAGTAAAACTATTCATCTTGCAGAATGTCCCAGAAGTTCAAAATGTATAAAAAATATTTTGAAAATAGCCGAACTACAAGCTTGGAATGCGTCGCGACGCAAATGTGAGCTTGTAGATCGAGTAAATGTACTTAGTTACTTTACAACACTGTGCAAAGCTGTTAGTAATGCTTGGTTCAATATTTTATAAAACCTATACAGACACACTAAACCACTATCACCTTTTGTGAAAATCCATAATAGCATAAATAGCCGATCTACAAGCTCACTGTGAGCTTGTAGGTCGGCTATTATTGCTGCTTTCATTGGGGCATTCATTTACCAAATTGAAATGAATTGAAATATGGATATTCAAGTTTTTCTGCCCGACCGATTGAAAAGAAAACACAAACCCATCTGTGTTTGAACAGAAACGGATCAGTTAATTCTGATGACTCGGTCTGATGAATCCGATTGATACAATTAACCTGCTTGAGCCAGATTAATTGGGTTATTGGTTATATATATATATATATATATATATATATATATATATATATATATATATATATATATATATATATATATATATATATATATATATATATATGTGTGTTTGGGATAA
The DNA here is from genome assembly GCF_963280865.1 of Gymnoscopelus braueri. Classification (NCBI taxonomy): domain Eukaryota; kingdom Metazoa; phylum Chordata; class Actinopteri; order Myctophiformes; family Myctophidae; genus Gymnoscopelus; species Gymnoscopelus braueri. The sequence continues at coordinate 44,315,205 of NC_137618.1, forward strand.
TTGCCCAGCAGCCCTATATGAGAGGGTATATAAGGGACACGGCTGCAGATGGACAGTGGAGGTGGTTGGTGGCTTCTCTCTGAAACAGTTTGTAGGGGAGGATGGGATTGATTGCACCACTTTCTTTCCACGTTGCAATTTTCCCGTATTATACCCCCCGAACCCCCCCACCCCACCCGGATTTTAACCCTTTAAGACCGGGGAAAGAATCTGTGAATTTTTTTTGGCTATTCAAAAAAATAGCAGCTATACAAGCTCATAGAGCTTGTAGATCTGAAATTTTTGGAAATAAATCGTGAAAATGTGTGCAAATCTTTGAATGCATGTATACATTTTTAACTCAAATATTTGCTTCTGGGGGGTCCCTGGAACAACATATTTTGAGATGGGGGTCTGTGAACAAATACATATCATTTTGGGGGTCCTTGACATGAAAACAGTTTGAAAACCACTGATATTATAGAAGCATACGTAAAAGGTTTTTAAAAAAAAAATAACTTAGGATTTAGAAGACATTTCTCCAGAAGCAAAGATTTGAGTTAAAAATGTTCACCTTAAAAATATATACATTCAAAGATTTGCACAAATTTTCACGATTTTCCAAAAAATTGCATATCTACAAGCTCATAGCGCGGCACTCGGTGCCGCACTATGAGCTTGTAGATCTGCTATTTTCCAATAGCCCAAAGAAATCTAAAAAATTATACAGAGCTGTGTTCCCGGTCCAAAGGGGTTAAGGTCCAGCAATACCAAGCGAGCTCTCCTTCAGAAAGAAAAAGCGCAGGGGGGGGGGGCAACTACACATTTTCTTTCGGACAAGAGCCCGCAGGGAATGTCTGTAGATATAGATCCAATCTAGTGGTGTACCCATCACGGACCATGCAACCCCCCCGCCCCCCCCCGCCCCCCACCCCTACACACACACACACACACACTCCACTCCACTATAGAAGCTAAAAGCTAATGTCCTAGGACCCACATGCTTCGGCCAATGTCAGAGCCCCCCGGCGTATCAAACAACACATCTCTGCAAACTTTAGGATCCTGCACCACTTCGGTGCTCAGCTCCCAATACTTGAGTTAACCAGTGGTGGAAGAAGTACTCAGATATTTTACTTAAGTAAAATTAGCGATACCGCGATATAAAAATGCTCTGTTACAAGTAAAAGACCCGTGTTAGAAAATGCTACTTGAGTAAAAGTACAAAAGTATTGGCATCAAAATACACTTAAAGTACCAAAAGTAAAAGTACTAAAATGTTTGAAAATAGCCGATCTACAAGCTCACAACGCGTCGCGTTGTGAGCTTGTAGATCTGCTATTTTCAAATAGCCTATAGGTATAAAATAGGCCTAAAGTGGTTAAAGTATGTTTTTACAATATGATAATTTATATCTGCAAAGTAACTAAAGCTGTTAAATAATTGTAGTGGAGTAAAAGTACAATATTTGCCTCTGAGATGTAGTGGAGTAGAAGGGTTGAAAATGGTAAATACTCCAGTAAAGTAAAAAATCCTCAAAATTGTACTTAAAGGGATACTTCACTTTAGGGCCGGGGACACATTTAAAAAAAATATTAAAAATAAATGAAAAAAGTTATGGAAAATTCATGGCCCCCTCACGCATTAGTAGGACACTCTAATGCGTGAGGGGGCCATGAATTTTCCATAACTTTTTTCATTTATTTTTAATATTTTTTTTAAATGTGTCCCCGGCCCGAAAGTGAAGTATCCCTTTAAGTACAGTATTTGAGTAAAATGTACTTAGTTACTTTACACCACTGGAGTTAACCCATAAAAGACCTGAGGGACGATTCTACAAATGCCGTCTAAAATGTACTTTAGGTTAATGTCCACCACCGTTCAGCTCCTACAAACCACCCCTTATGTCTCCCGGATCCTATAGCTGCAGGCTTATAAGAGTCACAGATTGTTGCACACTTTGTGTTTAATTGGAGCTCGGCTCAAACAGAAAGCCCATGGAAGAGCAAGGTTTCAAGGTATAGCCAGTGGAATGTTTTACTTAAGTAAAAGTATCAATACTGCAATGTAGAAGTACTCTGCTACAAGTAAAAGTCCGGGATTAAAAAATGTACTTGAGTAAAAGTACAAAATTATTGGTATCAAAATGTACTTAAAGTACCAAAAGTAAAAGTACTAAAATGTTTATAATAGCCGATCTACAAGCTCACAACGTGTCGCATCGCGACACGTTGTGAGCCTGTAGATCTCCTATTTTCAAATAGCCATGTTATAAAATAGGGCTAAAGTGGTTAGTGTACGTTTTATAATGTAAGAATTTATATCTGCAAAGTAACTAGTAACTAAAGTTTTCAAATAATTGTAGTGGAGTAAAAGTACAATATTTTCCTCTGAGAAGTAGTGGAGTAGTAGTAAAAGTATAAACAATTAGAAATTCTCCAATAAAGTAAAAGTACCTCAACATTGTACTTAAGTACAGTACTTGAGTACATGTACTTAGTTACTTTCCACCACTGGGTATAGCTGGAGGAGGCCGGGGCCCCCCAGCTTATAGCCCCCCGGTATGGAGGAGTGTGTCATCCTCTCGCAGTGCGAGTCAACACAGCAGTGAGGCTGCACTGAGAGAAATAAGGCAACAGCTCTCTTGTTACTGTGGGGTTTCGCTTGAATCTACATACTGTAAGAGTTACGAGTGAAAAAGAACCCTGACAGAACAAGAGGATAGAGATCGTCATGGGAGAATGGCAGATTGGGAAAGAAAGCCCTATAGTTTACAACATGAACTACTGTAGGGCTGGGCAACTAACCGGAAATATATCGAAAACCCATATTTAGAACCAATAATTGACTTAAATCCAATAGTCTGATTAACTACTTAAAAGGGGAATACTACTCATTTTCAATGGCTCCACCCCTCTGCCAAAAGTACACCTTGCGTATGTCACTGATCACATGACCTCAATCAATTATCCAGTTCTAGGCAACATAGAAGGGGGTGGGGGCTTTTTTCTTATTTCTTGATCTAAGGTGTATTAAAGACATAGTTCAATGTTGAAAATGAGTGGTATTCCCTTTTAACGGTGTGTTATACTTTGTTGTACCATGGTGGTGTAAAAAAATAGCTGTATAGTCGATTTACAAAATGTAAAATGTTCACACACACACACAAGATATAATCGTTTAACCGTAATCGAGGCAACAGTTTGAAATAATTGTGATATTTGTTTGAAATAATATCGCCCCGCCCCCTTTGATTGATTGATTGAAGTATACTTTATAAGGTTAAGACTTTGACAGGGCAGTTTTGAAAGTGAGTAGGGTTTTACACACCTTTTGGTAGGGCATTCCACATTTTTGTCATGCCATAGCATGAGAACGAGTTCATTCCCTTGTTTGTGCCAAATCTGGGTTGGACATAATCAGTGAAGCTGACCTCCGGTGTCCTAACTCAGATTGTCACAGAGAATTTCAGGCTGGGAGAGACTTTGTGAAAAGTAGAGGATGATTACAACTCTTTCATTCTCGCGCACGCACGCACGCACGCACGCACGCACGCACGCACGCACGCACGCACGCACGCACGCACGCACGCACGCACACACACACACACACACACACACACACACACACACACACACACACACACACACACACACACACACACACACACACACACACACACACACACACACACACACACACACACACACACACACACACACACACACACACACACACACACACACACACACACACACACACACACACACACACACACACACACACACACACACAGTTTCCAAGGCTGCTTCTTGAAGTACCGGAACACGCCAACAAGAGGCGCTGTGGCTCCTGCAGCTAAAATCTAAAAAACATGGCCCTGTGACCATCAGTGAAACAATGGCTGATGATTAGTGTGTTAGGGTTTAATCCTGTTCCTCCTCCTTTTCCTTTTGGAAAGAGCCAGTGTGCAGGGTCTGTAATTCAGCCCCGAATCCTCCGCTCATCATCTTGCACACAATGTGTTCTTCATCAAGATGAGTGATTCCATTCACATGTTAATGCATGCCACATTATCACCGCTGACAATGTCTCAGCACTGATTCTGCCATTATTGTTCTGCCTTAACCCCCCTCCTCCCCATCTCCCTCCCTCTCTCACTCTTTCAGTGTCTAACTTCCGTCTGCCAGTGATGTACATTTACTACTAGTACTGTACTTTACACAAATCTCAAAATACATATCAATTTGCAGGTCCTTCACATGAAAATGTTTTCTATGTAATCAAAATAAAATAAGCTAGGCAATTTCATTTGCAGCTAATGAATTATTTAGTCGTTTTATTTTTTAGGTACTTTTACTTTACTTGAGTTTTTCCATAATTTTTGATACTTTTTTTACTCCACTACATCTGGAGTAACAGGTAAAATATTGTATTTTTTTTCTCCACTACAATCATTTGACAGTTTTTGTTACTAGATACTAGAAATGTTAAATTATGATTACAAAAACTATACAACTTTATTAGCCCTATTTTATACTTTGGCTATTCGGTCGATAAAAGTGGATCTATGAGCTCACACGGTGAATTGTTGAACTTGTAGATCGGCTATATCCAAAATGTAAGTACTTTTACTTTGAATATACTTTGAGGCCAATACTTTTGTATTGTTTTTACTTGACTTATAATTACACTATAATGCATAACAGTGATTATAAGGCATTGTAAAAGTAATATAATATATTAGAACTATATGGAAATAATACTATGATCCTGGTCAAAAGAAAATGTCTTTGAGTGACAGTAATTATGAAGTGTTATGATACTTGACCTTACACCATTATAAAATGCTTGTTTTATGATTGTATTAGTTATTATAACTATAATTATACAGTGATATTTTAAGTCAAATTTTGAATACACTCCATTTACTTTCAGGATTCAAATAAAAAAAGCTGATTTTCTAACTTGTAGATCTGCTACCTTTCATGCTTTTGTGTGACGCTGTAGTGTGATCAAGTAGGGCGTTGTTTTACGAAAAAACACAAAAAGTAAAAAATATGGAGATAAGAGGTTTCTGTCCGACAGCAACAACATTTGTTGGTATTGCTAACATCAGAGTACTTCACCACTGCTACTCCTCCCTCTGCCTCACCTCTCCTTCCTCCTCCTCCTCCTCCTCCTCCTCCTCGCTCGCCCTCGCCACGCCACCCACTCTCTCCCCGTCGTCTTCTGTCCTTAATCTCCGCCACTCCTCCCCACTCTCCTTATCGTTTATTCTGTCTGCTGCCCCCGGATTCCCTTCATCCATCCCCTTCTTCCAACACCCCCCACCCTCTTCTTCTTCTATCCCCTCTCTCTCTCTCTCTCGGCTCAGATAAGCGTGAACGGGTACAGCGAGCAAACGGGTGGGGCGGGGAGGTGGGGGGGGGGCGAGGCACATGGTGTCACGACGGGGGGGGTTCTCTAAGACGTGGGCGGGAGTCAAGAGGCTAATACCAGACGACTGGAAATCTATGACGCTTGGTTTGGTCCTGGGGGGGGGGGGGGGAGAAATGCCAATACACACAGTCATGTCTACTACACAGACTAGGTGGGAGGAGAAAACACGGGGAACCAAAGCAAAGATCACAACGTATGTGCTCTGTGCTGTGTGTGTGTGTGTGTGTGTGTGTGTGTGTGTGTGTGTGTGTGTGTGTGTGTGTGTGTGTGTGTGTGTGTGTGTGTGTGTGTGTGGTCAGTTACAGCTTCTGTATACAGCCACCAGCATTCCCTGCGGGTCTTTCTGTCGGCCAGTTGCCACCTTTACCGAGTGAATCTGCCAGAATGTGTGTGTGTGTGTTCAGCCGTGAGGGAAATCAAACAGAGTGTGTGTGTGTGTGTGTGTGTGTGTGTGTGTGTGTGTGTGTGTGTGTGTGTGTGTGTGTGTGTGTGTGTGTGTGTGTGTGTGTGTGTGTGTGTGTGTGTGTGTGTGTGTGTGCGCGCGCGCGCGCACGTCTGCCTACAGTGCACACAATACATGTCTGTATACATACATGTGTATGTTTACATGTGAAGCATGAGCACTTAGTATGCTGCAGTGCTGACTGTGCTGTATGGTCCATGTGTCCATTTTGCTCTCACCTACACGGTACAACCCTGAGTGTTCATTTTATATCATTGCTGTCAGGCCGAAACCTCTTATCTCCATATTCTAATTTGTTGTGTTTTTTTGTAAATTAACGCCCTACTTGATCGTACTACAGCGTCACTCAAAAGCATCAAAAGTAGCAGATCTACAAGCTTGTAGATCTGCTACTTTCGCCATTTTTTTATTTGAATCATGAAAAGTAATTTGCCATTTCACTCATTTTTCGCATTTTCACTCTTTGTTTTGGTAGACCCATAAAAACGTCCCCGTCTAACCAAAAAGAACAGCGAAAACACCAAAATACGGCGAGAGGGCAATGTGTTTCCGCAGCTATAGAAGGAAATGATGGGTAGCCTACAACATGTGTTTTGTTATGTAAACACAGGGCAAAGTTACATATCGTTGCTGTCGGCCAGAAACCAGCTAACTCCATTTTGACTCTTGCTTTTTCCCCCCCATAAATCAGTGCTATTGAACACCCTTTACGTCTGTGTGTTGGTAAAAAAATAATAATTGGAACCAATGAAAAGCGCTTCTGACAAAACCAGCTAACTCCATTGGATCCTCAAACTTTCTGCTAAACCAGCTAACTCCACCAAAGGGGGGTGGAGTTAGCTGGTTTTGCTGACTCCAGGCTCCACCCCCTTTTGACCTCCAACCTCATTGTGAGCATGGAGGTCCATTCAGCTGTTCTTATCAATGATGAACAAAACCTCCTATCTCCACTTTTTGTTTTGTTTTTGTCATTTCCTGAAAAATGAACATTTTGGAGTTAGCTGGTTTCTGCCCGACAACAGAGATGTAATAATAAATGTATTTATATAGCACTTTTGAAAACATGAGTTACAAAGTGCTGAACAGCAGTTGGAGTATAAAATATATAAGTAAGGTAAAAAATAAAACAGACGTTTAAAAAAGCATAAAGGAATAACAGAGTTAACAAGTTAATTCTGACAAGCAATACATACTATGTCTTTAACTCTGAGAGTGTACATATGTAAATTGGTTACATTTACACTCTCAGAGTTAAATGCACGTCGGTATTTCACAGGGTATAGGGGAGCTGATAACGGCCCACATCTCCGCGCAACGACCATTAACATAACATCCTTTATGATGATTTTCTTCCTTTGTTGGCCGCTGACTTTAATCAGCGGAGAAGCGAAGAAAAAAAAAAAACGTGAAGATAAGGCAATAAATCTGCGGCTCAGTAAGCCATGTCTGAACCTCACACAACCGTGGTTAAATCAATTACCACCGCGTTGTTTGCTCTTCTCCCAGTGTGCTTCTTTTTTTTTTTTGGTCGCGTGTCTCTGACCTTGTAGAAGACACCCTCTGCGGGGGGAGGGGAGGGGGGCTTTCAGCAAAAAACAAGGTGCTGCACTAATCACTGAAATGGAAATGTTTTTGCCCGTGCCGCCTGGGCCTCCATCAGTGTTGCCATGTTTTGCAAGATAAATAAGCAACTAGGTCTATGAAAACAACCCAAAAAATATAGGCCACATGAGCGATCGGATATTTGAAAATAGTGATCTACAAGCCCACAACTGAGCTTGTGGATCTACTATTTAAAACAAAAGTGAAACATTTTTACAACACAAATATGGTAGAGGGGTCACATAATACTTTTAGATAGGGGGGGTTCGTGGACAAATACATATTCATTGAGGGGTCCTCGACATGAAAATGTCATGAAATGACATGAAAATGTGAGTAGAACCACTGGTTTAAAACACATAAGGAAACAAGCCAAAAAATAAGCAAATACACTTTAGAAACAAACCCGCAACGAACCAATATTGAAGTGACTTTACAGAAAAAGCCCAAAGTCGCTTATAATAAGCAGACATGGCAACCCTGCCCGCCATCCGTGGTGGGGGAGTGACGATGATGGTGAAAGGTAAAGGAGAGCAGAGCTAGCTGGCAGAGAGGGAGGGAGGGAGGGAGGGAGGGGCGCTGACCGCGTTGAACCCCCAGGACGGTATCTATAACTGGGATAAATAACAGGCCAGGCATATATTCTCCACTCACTGGCCCCTATAAATCCATTTAAAACACACAGAGAGAGAGAGAGAAGATGGAAGACAATAACAGGCATGGTAATTTCTTCAGTTCATCTCAGCGGTTCTTAAGCCTTTCTCTCCATGGCCTGCATCTTTTGATTGTTTTTGCACAGTACAATGATCATAACGGCCCGCATTAATATTGCTTTGCTCTCGCAGGGCAACGGACCTTTCATCTGTGATGTATAAGGTGTCCTGTCCTGGCCAAGAGGAACCACACTGCAACCTCAGCCTCTTAAGTAGTTCAACGGTGGTTGCGAGTGCATTTTCCCCAGCATGAACCCTATTAGCAGTGCTTCTCAAACTTCTTCATGTCAAGGACCCCTCAAATTCATTATGTATTTGGCCCAAAGAGTTAAAAAAAATAATAGAGAGGTCAGCGGAAATCCCCACCCATCCACTTGTATGGAGTTGCGCACTCAGCGCATACTCCCTTTTTCACCCCTTCTTCCGGGTTTGGAAATGTGCCCCCAGCCGTAATAAACTGCAGTACCTATGATTGGCCAGCATGTCCAATGCGCTTCACTGCTCCCTCTCGGTTCTGGGGTCTTGATTTGGCCGCAGAGCCCCCCATCTAAAAAGGTTTTGTGCCAGGGACCCCCCCCCCCCCATGCACTAGGCAAACCACGCAATTGCAAGGAGTCCCGAGGCAGGGGGGGCCCTGTGGGGTTGCCCACTAAAAATTTACGTTGTAGTTGATTTCTTCCCGATAGTGTGAAGTGGTTTCACTTTCAACGAGGCTACTTTTATTTCCAGTAGTTCCATTTCAAACTAAAAAATGTGTTGGACTGATCCCATTATAAATTTCCAATAGATAAAATAGACTTATTTTGAAATGCGCACCGTGTTTAGAGGAAACAGATTTCTATAACTGCCTCTGCCTCTCAGTGGATCGTCAAAATAAGGTAAAAACGCTGGCAGAGGTGGATGAATTAATTAATTAATACCTGGCAGAGAATGTGTTAAGTAGATTTCTCCATTTGGCATTGGACACAAACGGGCAGAGAGAGAGAAGTGCTTTGGTGAGCAAAATACATGTGAGCAGGGACACAATCAAAGCCAGATTGATTTTTTTATGAGCTGTTGGATGTGTCCTCAAAGGTACAAGCTTTTTAATACATAAATGCACAGTTTTTGGAACAAAACTAAACAGGATGTATAACAATAATACCCAATGATCGTTAGTTGGAAATAAGCCCGTGGCAAACGCAATCTTTAATGCTAACGTCCCAAAGGACACCCTCCACCACCACAGAGCCATAATATGTTGTGACAACCCAATTAAACCCGATTTATACGTCACTGTACGACGGTGTTGCGCACTGAAAATAGCCCATTTACAAGCTGAAAATGCGTCACAGATGCAAGGCGTTGTGAGCTCGTGGAACGGGGTTATTTTCGGTCTACAACACCGTATGACGAAGCATACGCTGGGCTTAAAGGGGCACGTCACCCATTTTCAACCCATCTGGGCGTCGCGCTTGGTACAGACATGCGCAGAGCAAGTTCTGTCAGGGAACTCAGTGCAGTTGCTGCTGGCCTACCGTTGGTCGGTCCAAGCTCCATTCTTCTATGCTCAAACAATCACCAGTGGTGGAAAAAGTATTCAAATGTTTTGCTTAGTAAAAGTATCAATACTGCAATGTAGAAATACTCAGAAATTCCAAAGTAAGTCAGAAATTCAAAATTTACTTGAGTAAAAGTACAAAAGTATTGGTATCAAAATGTACTTAAAGTACCAAAAGTAAAAGTACTAAAATGTTTGAAAATAGCAGATCTACAAGCTCACAACTCGTCGCGATGTGACGCGTTGTGAGCTTGTAGATCTGCTATTTTCAAATAGCCTAGGTATAAAATAAGGCTAAAGTGGTTAATGCATGTTTTATAATGTAATAATTTATATCGGCAAAGTAACTAGAATTAAAGTTTTAAAATAATTGTAGTGGAGTAAAAGGACAACATTTGCCTCCGAGATGTAGTGGAGTAGAAGTAAAAGTATACACAACTGGAAATACTCCAGTAAAGTACCTCAAAATTGTACTTTTCAACAGTACATTACTTGAGTAAATGTACTCAGTACTCAGCCAAAATAAATGTATTGCTCATTTTATATCCAATAAAAATATATTTTATCCATTCATGAGTTGTCCTGACAGAACAGTTTTTTGATAGATTGAATACTTTATTAGTCAGAAATGTAAACAGCACATGGTACAGTAAGACATTAAGGCCAAACAGGCAATTTTCAGGGCTCGTTTCTAAAGTGTAGTTGTTTATTTGGGCTTGTTTCTAAAGTGTAGTTGTTTATTTGGGCTCGTTTCTAAAGTGTAGTTGTTTATTTGGTCTCGTTTCTAAAGTGTAGTTGTTTATTTGGGCTTGTTTCTAAAGTGTAGTTGTTTATTTGGGCTTGTTTCTAAAGTGTAGTTGCTTATTTGGGCTTGTTTCTAAAGTGTAGTTGCTTATTTGGGCTTGTTTCTAAAGTGTAGTTGTTTATTTGGGCTTGTTTCTAAAGTGTAGTTGTTTATTTGGGCTTGTTTCTAAAGTGTAGTTGTTTATTTGGGCTTGTTTCTAAAGTGTAGCTGCTTATTTGGGCTTGTTTCTAAAGTGTAGTTGTTTATTTGGGCTTGTTTCTAAAGTGTAGTTGTTTATTTGGGCTTGTTTCTAAAGTGTAGTTGTTTATTTGGGCTTGTTTCTAAAGTGTAGCTGCTTATTTGGGCTTGTTTCCTAATGTTGTTTAAACCAGTGGTTCTCAAACATTTTCAAGTCAAGGACTCAATATTTGTGTTGTTAAAATCTTTCAAAAATATTCATAATGTTCCCCCCTTTTTTTCATTCTTTATAGCAGATCTACAAGCTCACATCACGTTGTGATCTTGTAGATCGGCTATTTTCAGATAGCCAATACGTGCTCATGTGGCCTATTAATAGTCGCTTCTTTTGGGCTCGTTTTCATAGACCCGGTTGCTCGTTTCTCTCGCAAAACCTGGCAACACCGGTGAACACCCCAGTGCAACACATGAGGTCGTCAGAGGGGTCACTCACCCCCGTATGAATCAGTACATGTTGTGTTTGCTAGCTGTGTGTCATTGATCTGATCCCCCCACGGGACCACCAAGCTATATAGCAAACACCTCGGGGCCTCCACCCTCCCCCCCCCCCCCCCCCACCCCCTCTCTTCTTCTCTCACCCCACACACGGTGAGAGAAGGGTTCGCCATCGATCTACCGAACCAAGCCAATCGGGAGGGAGGAGGACTCAGCGAGAAACATCTTCCTCCCTTCAATGATTTTGCAGACAGAGGGTCGTAGGAACGCTCTCTACAGCTGAGCACTCCATCTCCCAGTATATTTGCCCTGGAGGAGAGATGTGTTGGATTATTAGACAGTCTGACATGCTACCTCTCATCCTCTCTGGCCTCCTGTTGCTGCGTTCATTTTCTGCGCGCTGCACCTTGCTCATCATCGACGCATCAGTTACCATCAAGCCTACGGATGGTGATGGTGTTAGTGAAGGATTGAATTGGATGATACCTCAGCAAGTTATGTAATGCTGCATCTGTGCAGTGGTGTAAAGTAACTAAGTACATTTACTCAAGTACTGTACCTATAAGTACAGTTTCTAGGTATTTTCAATTTTCAGTACTTTTTCCTCCAATCCACTACACCTCAGAGGCAAATGTTGTACTTTTACTCCACTACAATTATTTGGAAACTTTAGTTGTTAGTTACTTTGCAGATATAAATCATTCCATTATAAAACATACATTAACCACTTCAGCCCTGTTTTATACCTGGGCTATTTGAAAATAGCCGATCTACAAGCTCACAACGCGTCGCGCTGCGATGCGTTGTGAGCTTGTAGATCTGCTATTTTCAAACATTTAGTACTTTAAGTACATTTTGATACCAATACGTTTGTACTTTTACTCAAGTAAATTTAGAAGTCCGTACTCTTACTTGTAACAGAGTACTTCTACATTGCAGTATCGATACTTTTACTTAAGTAAAACATTTCAGTACCTTTTACTCCACTGCATCTGTGCCGCCGTTTGGATTGACACCGCAGCTTTGGAGAATCAAGAGTGATTAAAGCCTTAATTGATTGATTGATTGATTGATTGAATACTTTATCAGTCAGAAATGTTAACAGCATGGGGTAGAGTAAGACATTAAGGCTAAAAGGATAACGTCTTGGGGACTTGTTTCCATTGTGGTCCAATTTACACTTTGAAAATAGCCGATCTACAAGCAAACAACAACACGATGCATTCTGAGCTTGTAGATCTGGTATTTAAAAAAAAAAGTTTTGACAAATTGTGAGAAAAAAATATATTTTACTGTAAGTATATTTTGAATTCAGACCTTTTACTTGTTGACAGGGTATCTCCGCATCGTATCGTGGCGTTGCTACTTTTACTCGAGTAAAAGAACATTGGAGTACTTCTTCCCGCCGCCGGCATGCAATCAGGCAGGCACCAGACGACACGTTGAAACAAAACAGTTTCATTTATCCAACACTTACCCTGGAGTAAGATTGGTTTCAGTATATTTGTAAACACATTGCCTGTTTCAATTCGCAAAGGGACATCATCATTTACTGCACTTGCGTGCAGCATTTACAATCTATTTACGAGCTACTGCTCTCTCTCTCTCTCTCTCGTGAACTTCGAAAGCCAACCGAGATGAACGTAATGTAATCATGGGTAAAATCAAGACCTTTTCTTTTTTTTTACGGGGGGAATGCCGTTTGACTCTGAAATGGAACATGTAAACACAGTATACGGGGAAAAAAGGGAGAGTCGACACAGACAATGAGCCCTTTGTCAAAACAAAAACAAGAAACGCGTTACGAGCCTGATTACTTTTCCGCATCGCAGGGCGCTAATGGCAAGCGATATGGATAAAACATTGAAAGTTCCACATCTACCCCCGTTCTTGCAGACGCAAAAAGCAGCACCGCAGTGTGGTAGAAGGTCTAACAAATTAATTTTAGATATCCACGGTGAGACTAAAGGCGTCAGGCAGTCAGTGTGAAATCTGATTCCTCCTTCCAAAGCGCATGAAATTGGTTGATTTTGTTTACTCTTTGTTTATAGCCACCGTCCTGGCGTCCCCCCCACCACCCCAACCAACCCCCCCTCAACCACATTCTCTTGCAAAGTCTCAGATAGCATGCTTGATATTAAGTAGCAAATTAATGGGCCCCGACATCATAAGCAGAACTCTATACTGTTACTTCCAATTTGCATTTTGGCAGCATAGCCTGTGGGGTGTGTAAGAGATTTAAGTTTATGTACGTTGGCGCCGGTGCGCACGGCCAATTAACCCTTTCAACCCGGGAACACATCTGTGTCATTTTAGAGTTGAGCTGTATCCATTATTTTATACTTTGGCTATTCAAAAATAGCAGATCTACAAGCTCGTAGCGCGGCACCGAGTGCCGTGCTACGAGCTTGTACATCTGCTATTTTTTTTTAAATCTTGAACATTTGTGCAAATCTTTGAATACAATACAAGACATTTTTAACTCAAATATTTGCTTCTGGAGGTCCCTGGAACAAAATATTTTACACATTTGCTTAAGAAACTATACATTCAAAGATTTGCACAAATTTCCACGATGTTTCAAAAACTAGAAGATCTAAAAGCTCATAGCGTGGCAAAAAAAATGACACCGATGCGTTCCCGGTCTTAAATGGGTTAATGTACGATTGACGATTGCCCCAGTTACTGTGGAATAACAAAGGCAACGATCACTTGTATGTATAATCACATTAATGTATTTAAGCAACTCTAAAATTATTATATCGATGATTATCAAATCAACTATGATTTGATGTTCTTTTGCCTGGATCTCTGTAAGCGTAGAGTTTTGAAAAACTCAACTTCCACTTTACAAGTACAGTAGTCATATTCACCGCGATAACGATCTGGTTTCCAGGATAACGCGAGCATATCTTTGTGCATTACCGTGAAACACATACCACTGGAGGTACGGTGGTATCATTATGCTGCTGCTTAGAAGAACATTTCCAAGAATAATGTTTCTCAAAATGCTGTTAAAGCTCCGGTTCTAATGGCCTCGACAGGGCTCGTCCTGCTCGCTGCCTTTCCTGTGAGGTCCTGGGGTCAATGCTTATTTAATGGCATCCATGCGTCTTGGTTACTATGGGATATGGTCTCACCACGATATATGTCGCTGTCGGGGGGAAACCTTGTATGTCCAAAACAGTTACTTATCAGGGAATGGAAAAAAATAAAGAACCTGTGTTCCAGTACAATCAGTGGTGGAAAGTAACTAAGTACATTTCGTCAAGTACTGTACTTAAGTACAATTTTGAGGTATTTATTTTAACTTTTCTGGAGTATTTACAATTTTCAGTACTTTTACTTCTACTCCACTATATCTCAGAGGCAAATGTTGTACTTTACTCCACTACAATGATATTAAAACTTTAGTTACTAGTTAATTTGTAGATTTAGATTATTATTGCTAAACATACATTAAACATACATTATACATACCATATACATGTTGGCTATTTGAAAATAGCAAATCTACAAGCTCACAACGCGTCGCATCGTGACGTGTTGTGAGCTTGTAGATCGGCTATTTTCAAAAGATTTTTATACATTAAGGAAACTTGAAATGGGACATTCTGCATAATGAGTACTTCAGTACTTTAAGTATGTTTCGATCCCAAAACCTTTGTTGTTTTACTCAAGTACATTTTTTATTCCGGACTTTTACTTGTAATGGAGTATTTCTCTATTGCAGTATTGATACTTTTACTTAAGTACAAAATGTGTGTACTTTTTCTACCACTGGATACAATGTGGTTATTATTACGCTCTTGTTAATACTTCTCAGTGTTTCATTTATAAAACCCACACAGACACACTTATCGCCACTTTCACTTTCAAAGCTTTTCAAAAATAGCGGAAAAAGCCTCCACATTGCTACTCTTGTGTGACACTCTAGTTTGACAAAGTAAGGTCAATGATTTACAAATAAAATGGATTGAAGCAAAACCTCACGACTGAAAATCTTTGTATGGCCAAGTCCTAATTAGGATTATTTACCAATATTGCTCCAGCAGTCAACCAGGTGAAGAAATCACAGATTGAGGCTTTAAACCTTTGCTTTTAAATGAAATATCTGAGAAAAAAATATCCAATCGACGCGTCGCGGACGCATTGAGAGCTTGTAGATCGGCTATTTTGGCCCCGCAACATAGTAGACATGCTGGCTTCTATGGAATCCAAATGAGAACTTTAATCCATGATAACCAGTGGTGGAAAGTAACTATAAGTACATTTACTCAAGTATTGTACTTAAGTACAATTTTGAGTAACGTTTTACTTTACTAGAGTATTTCCAATTTCCAATACTTTTACTTCTACTCCACTACATCTCAGAGACAAATATTGTACTTTTACTCAACTACAATTATTTGAAAACTAGGGGTTACGTAGGTAACCCCAGATTTGTTAGTTCCGTAGTAAGATACTTACTTATGGGATATCATCGCCCTCTAGCGATGGACAGAGCATAACCCATGAACTCCCGGCTACAATTTCCATTGGTTAGGGTCATGAGACGCGACACCGGAAGCCGGCTCGGGTATAAATACCCTCGCGTCACAGGGAACTCCCTCTAGCCCTTCACTCTGCACGCTAAAAGCACACAGAAGGGGTTTTAGGTAAGTATCTTACTACGGAACTAACAAATCTGGGGTTACCTACGTAACCCCTAGATTTGCATCGTTCCTCATAAGATACTTACTTATGGGACATATAAACGCCCCCTGGGGAGCCCCTGTTATAACCCAATCCTAACCGTACGCCCATGGTCCCAGGCCTTGCCCCCGGCAAGACCCTGACCACCAGACGCATGACCCTTTCAGGTCAAAAGCAGAAAGGATTCAAGGCAAGGTCCTGACAGACCAAGTCTGCCCCTTATGGCTAGAGAGGTCAAACCACGTCTAACCTCAAAGCCTAAGAGATCAGCACCCCGGGCCACCAGACGCATGACCCCTCGGGTCAGATAAGAAGAGGCCCCAAGGCAAGGACCCAACAGACCCAAGTCTGCCCCTCACAGCCAGAGAGATGTAGACCTCATCTACTACTCAGGCATGGAGGACCAGGCCCTCCTTCCCCCCAGACCCAGCCACGCCGGTCCAGGGGAAGCAAGAGAGAAAAAACTACATGCAGGAGGAGAGACCTGCCGCCATGATCCATCTGGAGAGGGTAGGTTTGGCCACAGCCTTCCTTCGACCAACCCGACCGTAGGAGACGAACAGCTGAGACGACACCCTGTCGCCTGTCGTCCTCTGACACTAAAGTCTCAGAGCCCTCACCGGACAGAGACAGTGTAACCGTCTATCCTCCCCCGAACCAAACGGTGGAGGATGGAAAGCCCCCAACTCCACTGGGGCCCTACCTATCACGCCATTTTTAGGGACAACGGACAGGTCAGGTTTCAACAAAACCCTCCTACCGTCACCTGAAAACCGCATGCAGTCCTGGCTCACCGAGAGCGCCTGCATGTCTCCAACACGCTTAGCTGTACACAGGGCCACCAGAAGAACCGTTTTGAGACTAACAATCCTCAGACCCACAGTCTCAAGCGGTTCAAAAGGGGGAAGGCAGAGCGCGTCCAGCCCCACTGCCAGATCCCATTTTGGGAACAAAGGCCTGTTGACCGGCCTGGCCCGTTTCACCCCGGCCATAAACCGCTGCACCAGCGGATGAAGGCCTACTGTTCTGCCATCAAACCCCACATGGCAAGCGGAGATGGCTGCCAAGTACACCTTTATGGTGGAGAAAGCCAGGTTCTGGTTCAACCTGTCCTGCAGGAAAATCAGGACACTGGCCACAGGCGCCTGGAAAGCCACCACTGGAGGCGAACGCTCCGTGCACCAGGACTCAAAAATGTTCCATCTGATGTCATACTGAGACCTCGTGGAACTCGCCCTAGCCCCCTGGATGGTGGCTACAACATCAGGGGGCAGCCCCTGCGAGCTTAAGCTCGTTCGTTCCAGCCATATTTCCAGCCATATTTTATACCTACAGATCTGCTATTTTCAAACATGTGAGTACTTTTGGTACTTTAAGTACATTTTGATACCAATACTTTTGTACTTTTACTTATGTACATTTTCAATTCCGGACTTACTTGTAACAGAGTACTTAAATTGCAGTATTGATACTTTTAAATGTAAAACGTTTGAGTACTTTTTCCACCACTGTTGATAACAAGTTGAAACATGGAGATACAAGGTTTCTAGCCAACAGCAACATAATCCATGGTATACAGTATATTTACACTCTAGGGACAGTGCTTTTATATAGAGCACAGAATGCTCATTACTTACTGTGCAGGTCATGCACCCTTTATTGAGCCATGCCATCATACCTACAGTAATGAAAGCTTGCATGGAGCGTTGTCCTGTAATCTACCCAACATGGGACCGCTGTTATTGGAAAACCAATTCACCTTGGCTGAAGTGGGGCCACGCCGAATTACTGGAAGATTTAATGATGCCTGTATGGATCCATCAATCAATTTTGTTGTTCGCGCGTAATATCACGTTGCTCTCGCCTTTTTTTTGTTTTCTCCAAACACGTTAATGAGAAAGGGACGTTTGACATTTCGGAATGTTCACATGGCTAAAACATGACAATATACCAGACGCGTTTATTTTTAACCCATTGAGACCGGGAAAGCATCTGTCATCTTAGATTTTTAACCACTTATTATCTTATACTTTGGCTGTTCAAAAATAGCAGATATACAAGATAAAACCGTTAACATTTGTGCACATCTTTGAATATATATATATTTTTTCTCAAATCTTTGCTTATGGGGGATTCTACTAATTTGGTTCTCAAATTTTTTCATATATATAGGACCCCCAAAATTACATGTATTTGGCCTGCGGACCCCCATCTCAAAAAATGTCGTTCCAGGGAAACCCCCCTGAAGCAAAGATTTCAGCAAATTCTATCGATTTTTTCAATCGGGCACTCTGCGCCACACAGATGCGTTACACACAGATGCGTTTCCCGGTTTCGACGGGTTAACAACCGCTGTGCCTATTACGAGAAGGATGTTTGTGTCGTCTAGGATCTGGGGCAAGTGAACGCGGTGACATTTGCTGCATTGCTTTCCTCAAAGGGTAGGCCATGCATATCTACACGCCTGTTACTCAAATGCCAGAGTGGCAAGTTTCAAGTTCTATATATTTCAAGTCCGACCGCGCTAGGTTGACACATTCTGCAAGCGCCTCGCATCACAAGGTTGACAGTAAGAGAGAGTCCAATGTATAGACTCTTGACATTACAATATATATATATATATGTATATCTTAGTTTCCCTTTTCAAGATAATTTAACCCTTTAAGACCAATTTTTTGATTTATTTGGCTATTCAAAAATAGCAGATATACAAGCTTGTAGATCTGCTATTTTTGAACAATCGTGAACATTTGTGCAAATCTTTGAATATATATTTAAAGGTAGGGTAAGAGATATTTTTGTTTGTGTTAAGAGGTTAAAGTACTATATTCTGCTAGTAATCATTGCTACAGAGTGTTTGTTCGGTCAAAGGGGTCTCTCCAGCTCTTTTGTAAACAGAATTTAGTACATTTTCAGGGAGGCGACAACATTTAAGCCAATCAGGAGAGAGCACTGAAAATGCATTTTCTGTTTAAGAAAGAGCTGGAGAGACATGGGAGACTCCTTTTACTGAACAAACACTCTAGCAATGAGTACTATCAGAATATAGAGCTATTTAACACTTATTTCAACCAAAGGAAATCACTTACCCTAACCTTTAATTAAAATATTTGTAAAATATTTTGTTCCAGGGATCCCCCAGAAGCAAAGATTTGAGTTACAAAAGTTCGATTTCTAAAAAAATTGCAGATCTACAAGATCATCGCTATGAGCTTGTAGATCTGCTATTTTTGAATAGCCAAAGAAATCTTAAAATGCGTCACAGATGGGTTCCCGGTCTCTATGGATTAAAGGCCCACAGAGTCTAAGTGGCTCAAGAAAACACATGGAACACAGCATATAGGGTGAATGGCAGACGACCCAAAAAAAATAATAATAATGGGAGGGACGGAGGGAGACGCTGACTCAAGCCTGGGTGTCAAAAGCCAGTCAATTTCACCGGGAGCTGCCCGACTGAAATCTAATTTCATGGTGGTTTCACCATGCAACCTCCTCTAGTCATGGTGCTAATCTGATATCTCAGCCTTTTTAGATTGGTTCGTGTTCGCTACAGCTTCTATTTGGAATGGTTCGATGTTGGTGTAATAACGCATTTTCAATTACAGAATGTACATGCTTTTCTTTCATGTAATTGTTTCGGGGGGGAGGGCGTGCGGTGCGAGCTACCTTGGGGTTTGGTAGAGCCAGGACGCAGTTTGTTGTCTTATCGCTTTTGCCATCATGAAAACATTGCTCTTCTTTGCTGCGTCAACCAGCATTATACCGAAGGGCGACGTATACAATAGCTATTGTTTATTTGGAGTATTGGCTAGTGTGTGTGTGTGTGTATAAAATAAACACAATGGCAGTTAACACATTCAATCCGGGAACACACAGCTCTGGCCTTTTTTTCTTTGGCTATTCAAAAATAAGTAGATCTGCTATTTTTGAAAAATCGTGAAAAGTTGTGCAAATCTTTGAGTATATATATATTTTTAAAGCGAACATTTGCAACTGAAATCTTTGCTTCTGGGCGTCCCTGGAACTAAATATTTTACAAATGTTCACTTTAAAAAAGTATATATTTCAAAGATTTGCACAAATTTTCACGATTTTTCAAAAACAGCAGATCTACAAGCTCGTAGCGCGGCACCGAGTGCCGCGCTACGAGCTTGTAGATCTGCTATTTTTGTAATAGCCAAAGAAATCTAAAATGACAGACATGCGCGCTCCCGGATTCAATGGGTTAATAGAGAGATACTCTGATAGCCTATCCAGAGACGATCCGTTTAGACGCCTAATCATTTCTATTATGGCGTGTAAGTGCTGTACACAGCCACAGTAATCTATGCCATGCAATGGTATAGTATTCAAGGACATGCATTGTTGTCTCACCAAACAAAGACCGTGGTCAACGAATAAACAATGAGGTCAGGAGAAACGGAGGTCAAACTCCAGAGAACTCAATACCCCCCCCCCCCCCCCCACCCCATTTTCCTCCGCTCCACCATGCTCACAATCACCCACTTTTCGAGTGCATCCATGCCTATGCCTGAAATAAAAGCACTGCAGGGGATCGATAGATGGCCATTGATTGCTACAAGATATTTTGTACATCCATCCAATTAAGTCCGGGTGGAAAAGAAGGCCTGGACAGAGTGGTGTATTTTGTCTGGTCACGCTGGAGCTTATATAAATAGACCCTAAAGACTAACGGGTGGTTTTTGGTAGAAGGAAAAACGTCCGGCATGTCAATTCAACCAAATCAATTCAGCGCGGAACTCTCTGTAAAGCCTCCCTTCATTGCAAAAACACTTTAGAACATTTTGCTTTGAAAGCAGAGGAGAAGGAAAGGAGGCTCTACAGAATTACTCTAAAAGTCCATGCGTTTCCCGTTTCATCCCAGGCTTTTAGGA
Organism: Gymnoscopelus braueri; assembly: GCF_963280865.1. NCBI lineage: Eukaryota > Metazoa > Chordata > Actinopteri > Myctophiformes > Myctophidae > Gymnoscopelus > Gymnoscopelus braueri. The sequence continues at coordinate 44,336,011 of NC_137618.1, forward strand.
TTGGGGGATACGATAGATCTATAGGGGATGGTCGTGATTGGCATTAGTATTAACAATCAACAACAGTGAGCTCATCTGCGGCAGCCATATGGAAAATTGCATATAACATTTACACAATACAATAGATGTAGTGATGATGGTTGCGATGGATGGGACATATGCATTACAGATTACATGCATTATGCAAAAGGCATAATTGGGGCCCTGTGCAGTATGCAAAGGTAGACGAAAAACACCTTTAAAAATATATGGTGAGCAGGCGTGTGTGTGTGTGTGTGTGTGTGTGTGTGTGTGTGTGTGTGTGTGTGTGTGTGTGTGTGTGTGTGTGTGTGCACGCGCATGTGACAATTACTCAAAACTTTCAACATAAGGCATTCTGCAAAGCCTGCAAAGCCTGCAAATGAAACACCCTTTGAACCAGAGATTTAAAGGAACAAGGCCAACAGTTAGAAGAAAACATCACATTGTCAGTTCTCCAGCATCCTGCGCTTAGACTGTCTCTCCTGGAATACTGCAAAAGAAAAAGAAAATAAAAAAGAAATTGAAAGAAAGAGCTAAAAGCGGATATATCCCCTATACAGTATATAACCCATTGAGGCCTGAGGTTCCCATTCTACAAAACAGTTTTCTGAAAACTTAGATGTTGCTATATGGTTCTCAAACTTTTTCAGGTCAAGGACCCCCACAATTATGTGTGTTTGGCTGCCGACCCCCATCTCAAAATGTGTTGTTCCAGGGACCCCCAGAAGTAAATATTTGAGTTAAAAATGTTTGCTTTAAAAAACATGTATATTCAAAGATTTGTACAAATATTCGCGATTTTTCAAAAACAGCAGATCTATACAAGCTCATAGCGCGGCACTCGCTTGTATATTTGCTATATATACAGGTGCGTTCCCGGTCTTAATGGGATAAAAGGGGAAGGGGGAACAAAAAAAATGACTCCTAGACTTCTTTCAAAGGACTTGTGTGCAAACAGCCTCTCTCCCCAGTATGAAAAGCATCTTTCTTGTCCTTACTGCGATGGATGTGTTCTCAGTTCTCACTGCAGCAGAACACCACACATGGGCTCTGAGTCGTCAGGAACGTGCGTAGCCAGAGAGAAGAGTGTTCAACAACAACTACAGAACACCAACAACAGTGGTGGAAAGTAACTAAGTACATTTACTTAAGTACTGTACTTAAGTAACATTTTTTGGGTATTTGTACTTCACTTGAGTATATCCAATGTACACATACTTTTATTTCTACTCCACTACATCTCAGATCCAAATATTGTACTTTTACTCTACTACATTTATTTGAGAACGTTAATTATGGTTACTTTGTAGATTATTATTACAAAACATGCATTAGCCACTTCAGCCCTATATACATTTCGGCCATTTGAAAATAGACGATCTACAAGCTCACAATGCGTCACAATGTGACGCATTGTGAGCTTGTAGATCTGCTATTTTCAAAAGATTTGTATACATTTGAAAACTTGAAATGGGACATTCTGCATAATGAGTATTTTCTACTTTCGGTACATGTTGATACCGATACTTTTGTACTTTTACAAAGTACATTTTGAATACCGGACTTTTACTTGTAACAGAGTATTTCTACATTGCAGTATCGATACTTTTACTTAAGTAAAAATTGTGAGTACTTTTTCCACCACCACACATGGGCTCAGAGTCTTCAGGAACGCCATATAGCCAGAGAGAGAAGAGTGTTCAACAACAACAACTCTCAGACTCCAGTCATCTCCTTTGATAACGCCATTTTATACCTTCAGGCAGGCTCGTTTTCATTTTCTACTGAGTCAGTAGGATACAACAGCAGTGACAACACAGAAATGTGGGGGGGAGGAAATAATTGGCATAATGCCGGTTGTGTTACTCGCATGTGTTTGCGTTACATCACATTTAATCATGGAAGGTTCCTACAGTGGGTGGGAATAAGAAAACATGTCCAGTAATGTTGTCCATATGCTACCGCAACCATGACTACAGGTGACATGGCCTGTGGCGATAATAAATAGCTCAAATTTGGGGTGAAATGTAAAAAATTGTGTTCCTCACTCCCCCGTTTTGGTAAACGCACTGAGGAGAAGCATGTATGCGGACTAACAGACGTGCACTACCGGTTTAGTGTGTGTGTGTGTGTGTGTGTGTGTGTGTGTGTGTGTGTGTGTGTGTGTGTGTGTGTGTGTGTGTGTGTGTGTGTGTGTGTGTGTGTGTGTGTGTGTGCAGTGTGTATTAGGATGTAGCTATGATTTAGCTATGTGTGACTGTGTGTGTAACTATATTGTGTATATCGTCTCTGTCGGGTGGAAACCACATATGTCCAAAAATGTAACTTTTCAGGATTCAAATTCAAAAATAGCAAAGACAGCAGATCAACAAGCTAAAAATGCGTCGCTTCGCGCCACGTTTCGAGCTTGTAGATCTACTATTTTTTATACTTTTGTGTGACGCTGTGGTATGATCAAGTAGGGCGTTAATTAACGAAAAAAAATAACACAAAAAGTTACAATATTTAGATAAGAGGTTTCTGCCCAGCAACAATATGTTGTGTACGCCCAGAGAGTGCAAGAGGGGGGGGGGGGGGGGTATCAATCACATGTTCTGTATTCTGAACAAAGCAGGGAGGTTCGGTCCATGACTTGCATGAAACACAATCTAATGCCGTGCCTCAGTATTAACACTAAAGTGATACAAAGTGGTTCGGGATCACTTCATCTCGTGGGGTCACTGCGTGGAGAAATGATTAAGCCTGCTTCGCTTTGATTTGCCTTCAGAGTGAATATTAGCTTCCAAAACAACAAGCTGCATGGCTACTGAGGGAACGCTGCTGTCTTTGAATCCTATTTACCTAGATGTGAGGCAAAGGAAAACTAATGAATTAAATGAGGTATAAAGCCCCCCCCTAACCCCAACCCAAGCCATTGCACATGGGGTTTCACTTGTAAAGCTCCCTTTCACTCAGAAACTAAAAGGTAGAATAAAGCAGGAGACCAAAACACTTTGATGGTAGCCTACAGCCTACTCTTTACAACCAGTAGACCAGTGGGTCTCAAAATCTTTCATGTCAAGGACCCCCAAATTGATATGTAATTGGCCACGGCGCCCCCATGTCAAAAAGCTTTGTGCCAGGGACTATACAGAAGACGTGCTCACAACGTGTCGCGCTGCAATGGGTTGTGAGCTTGTAGATCGGATGTCTTCAGCATGCAGCCAAGTATAAATTAGGCATTAAAATGCCATCATGCCATCATCTGTAGATTTCGTTGAATAAAATCTTATATTTAGTCAACTAATACTAAAATCTGACAAACTAAATTGCATTTAATTCAAAAGACTGTCAAAATCAACACTAGGGTACGTTCTAGTTTTGCCAACTTTCTCAGCGTGGTAAGGCTGGCCAGTGGTGGAAAAAGTTACAAGTAAAAGTCCGCAATTCTAAATGTACTTGAGTAAAAGTAGAAAAGTATTGGTATCAAAATGTACTTAAAGTACCAAAAGTATAAAGTGCTCATTATGCAGAATGTCCCATTTCACAAGTTTTCAAATGTATAAAATAAAAATAAAATACATCTTTTGAAATTAGCAGATCTACAAGCTCACAATGCGTCACATCGCGACGCATTGTGAGCCCTGATATATTGTGAGGGCTGAAGTGGTTAATGTATGTTGTCTAATAATAATCAAAATCTACAAAGTAACTACTGTAACTAAAGTTTTCAAATAATTGTAGTGGAGTAAAAGCACAATATTTGCCTCTGAGATGTAGGGGAGTAGAAGTACAAGTATTGACAATTGGAAATACTCCAGTAAAGTAAAAGTACCTCAGTAACCTCAGTACTTAATTACAGTACTTGGTAAATTAGTACTTAGTTACTTTCCACCACTGAGGCTGGCATGACCTCCCCATGGCATCGTATCCATGGAGAGGATTAAATGAAGTCATTCAAACTTCTTTGTGTTCGGCACAGGTCAATGTTTAGGTCAGAGTCCTGCTGCATTTTGTAGATTCCTTTATTTTTCCCAGTGCTTAAGCCTCCTGACAAAGTGAAACATTTTGATTAAGCCACAGGGCTTTGACTCTGGCTCTGGTTTGTTAATCAACCATGTAATTGTTTTTAATTGGATAATTAACTCAGTCTAATTCAGTTAGTAATTACAGCTGTGCTCGGTTCCTATTTACCAGTGGGGTGAAGTGGCATTTCTCTGGCGCTGCTTATAGTATGAATACGTAGCACGTGCATGTATGGAATAATAAGGTATTTCACATGTTGTAGGGAGAATTACACTAGTAACTATTTGCCTTTTGCCCACAGATGGGGGTCAGAACATACGATCACCCCATCCACTATACCGCTGGTTCCCAAACAGTGGGTCGGGACCCATGTTTGGGTTGTGGACCAATTTGTATGGGTCGTGAGGAAATATGCATTTTTTTTCATTTTCTACAAAAAAATAACATATATACAAACATTTAAAAAAGAAAAAATAATCATAACTTTTCATCAACTAAAAACAATAACTTTTTTCAATTTCATAAATAAAATCTAAAAATCTAATAATTTCCATTAAATTTTTTTTTCAAGAAGTAGTGAAAATAGCAGATCTAAGCTCACAACGCGGCACTTAGTGACACGTTGTCAGCTTTAAAAGATCTGCTATTTTCACTAGTTTGAGTCCTGCATGGGGCAATCGTCTAATTTCCCTTTTGGGAACCGCTGCACTATACCACTGGTTCTCAAAGTGGGGTCCGGGCGGGACTCTGTCGGATGGAAACCTCATATGTCCCAAACTAACTTTCCAGGATTCAAATAAAACAATATCAAAAGTAGCAGATCTACAAGCTCAAAACACTTTTGTGTGACGCCGTAGTATGATCAAGTAGGTGTTAATTTATGAAAAAACAACACAAAAAGAGGTTTCTGCTCGACAGCAACGATGTACAGTGTAAGCCTATATACAGACACATACATACACACACACACCGGTCATTTTATAAGACACACCTCTCCAACTGCCTGTTAACGCAGTTAATCATAATATGGGTCGATATGGCAGCAGCACAATGCATTCAGGCCGGTAGACATGGTCAAGACCAGCTGCTGCAGTTTAAAACTGGCAGAATGAGGAAGAGAAGAGCATTTCAGTGACTCTGAACGTGGTATCATGGTTGTTGGTGTCAAACGGGCCCGTCTGAGTATTTCACAAACTGCATGTAGCCTAATCTGCCACTATGCATAACAGAGTGTCTGCCCCAATGTGGAAGTACTCAGGGAGGTACTTCCTCTTCAGTCTCTCACACACCACACACACACCCACACCCGTTTGTTTTCTTTCTTTCTTTCACTCTGCACACATTGAGGTTGCTGGCCTCTCTCAAAGTGTCATTTGCCAAGACAATGGATTCAAACCCCTAAACCACACTCACACACTTCCCACCTGTGTGAAGGATACAAATATGAAATATGTCCAAATGAAGCTGAAATGTCTGTCTGTGGTTGAAACAACTGTATACTGCTTTTTGACTCCTGTTATAAAAGAAAATGACTCAAGAGATGCGGTGCTGTATGTTTCATGTGTGTGTGTGTGTGTGTGTGTGTGTGTGTGTGTGTGTGTGTGTGTGTGTGTGTGTGTGTGTGTGTGTGTGTGTATGGTTGGGTGGGTGGGTTAATGTGTTGGTGGTTTTCTGTCTTACTTCCGGTTTTCTGTCTTACTTCCTTATTGGCAATAACTCAATATCACTATTGTACCAACCAGCCACAGACAGACATGGTCACATTTTTACTTAAGTATATTTGTAGTTATCTAGTAATCACTTTAAGTATTTTGATATAGATAATCAATAGAGGAATATACAACATAGTTACTATTTGTTGTCAATAGAAGCCTCTCATCCTTGTAAGATGGCTACAGATATTTATGCCATTCCAGACTTGACAAAGAAGACGAGAAAGAGAGATGGACACAGAGGACAGAGAGGTGAGGACACTGAGGACAGTGGCCAGTTAATGGAGAGAGGAGAGAGGGAGGACAGGGGACAGTTGGAGGAGAGAGAGGTGGACATCTATGAGAGTGTGGACGACATCATCTCTGGACCACCGGAGGACATGAGGGACAACACAGCAGGAAGACACACTCAGGGTCAGTTGGACAACAACATATTCAGATTGAATAAATATGTTATTGCATAAATCTTAATACAATGTATATATCCTTCAGTATAATTTGTAAAAAAAAAAAAAAAGCAATGGGAAAAATAAAGGAATCTACAAAGTGTAAAAGTATCTTTTAGAGATAATTATATTGATCTGGTTGGGTGTGGCTGTGGCTTTAAAACTTTTCTCTCTCAGTGTATTTCAGTTTTTATTGAAAGGACGGCCTCTTGAGATGCAGCATCTGATTATCGAGGGGGTCCCATAACAACATGAACAACAGATATAGATACATACATACATACATACAATACAAGTATACAGATACATTCATACACAGATAGATAGCTTGCTCACCCTCTCCCACCAACCACTTAAGTATTCAAAAGTACATGCTTTGAAAAATACTTTACTCGAGTAAAAGTAAAATATTGGTCTTGGAAATATCCTCAAGTAAGAGTAACAAGTATGAAATCTAATACTCAAGTAAAGTACAGATTATTGTCCACCACTGTCTGTCGAGCATAGCCTAGCCTAAGACGGCTGATGTAACGTTCCACTCCTCGGCACACAATTGTCACATAGCTCTCTGTGGTCGTAAGAGCCACACACACACACGTAACACTAGCAGGCTGTGATTTAAGTTCTACTTTTTTCTCTTTAAAACAGGAACCCAGCAGATGTACTGTGTTTCTCTGTCTCTCTGTGTCTGTAAACCTAGTAGATGTACTTTGTGTTACAGGACAGAGTTCTAAAACAGTGAGAAATCCTTTCAAAGTGGTTGCAGTGTGTCTGGGGATGCTGTGTCTTATACTGCTGGGTGTCATCACAGGCCAGACTGTGAAACGTGAGTATTGTCTTTTCTGGACTACTATTTTCTAGTTGTGGGAACTACAAAGGTCAACGGTCACCACAGCATTAACCAATTTATTCTTTAAAATGTAGTAATTTAGCAGAGTCATGTATACAGAGCTACTAACAAATGCTAGATCAGAATGGGCAGAGGAATAAGCCACACCTTGATGTGAATTGTCTTTTTAATCTAGACAGACACACCTTGATATTCAAGTGTCATAACAGCTCCACAGTAAACATCAAACAGTCTAGATACAGAGATACAGCTAAGAAAAATAATTTAAACAAATATGATAAAAAAAACAGGAGGCTCCAACTATGGAACTACAATATCCTCACCATCTTGTTCAGTGTGTTAATGTCCTGTAGTATTGTATGTGTATTATTGCTTGCATCTTCAAAATAAGAAAGTAGTGTTAACAAGATATGCATGTATAGAAAGAACAATAACTTTGAGTTTTCTTCTTCTCAAAGCTCCTTTTCCATTCAGATGCTTGAACTCAACATCAACAACTGTGTTTATCATCAACTTTTGGTCCTTTACAGATCATTCAGACAATGACCAGACTAACTATGACAGCTTGACCCTGGAGAGAGAGAAGCTAGTGGCCAATCTGACCCTGAAGATAAACCTGTTGAAAAGTGAAGTAAACCAGCTTAAGAAAGCAGGTGAGAGAAGTTACAAACCTTTTCTGAAGGAATATTACTTATGGGAGGTTTTAAGCGACGCTTTTCGCTGTCCAGCCTCACAACTCTAAATAAAAGCTTCAAATGCTCATTTACATAGACGTTACATTGAAACTTCAAGCAAATATGTTGCGCCACACTGGGCAATATGAAAGGGGCATTAGTGTGTTATTATAGCTAATTTATTTGTTTTTTTAAGTCAAATGTTATAAAGTTATTCTAGGTAGTATTTGGGGTAGTAGACCGAAAACTATATCTGCTAACATTACTCAGGTCATTTCTTACTCAGGTTTTGTAATACTATTTACTACTGATATCTGCTAACATTACTCAGGTCATTTCTTACTCAGGTTTTGTAATACTATTTACTACTGATAATGTATCAGTTCATTGAAAATCCACCAATACAACTCCTGTTTCATGTCTAGACAAGTCCTGTCCCAGTGGATGGAAGAAGTTTGAATGCAGCTGTTATTATGGATCTACTGAAACATCTACTGAAAATAAAACCTGGGATGAAAGCCGAGCAGAATGTCTGAAGACTGGAGCTCATCTGGTGATCATTAACAGTAACAAAGAAAAGGTGTGTGTGTGTGGGTGTGTGTGTGTGTGTGTGTGTGTGTGTGTGTGTGTGTGTGTGTGTGTGTGTGTGTGTGTGTGTGTGTGTGTGTGTGTGTGTGTGTGTGTGTGTGTGTGTGTGTGTCCCGTGCGTGCGTGCGCCCAGGTGTCTATCATCCACATAGTTGCATGTGATGTAATACTTTGATTATAGGGAAACTTGAATGTATTAGAGTAAATTAATTATTGTTCAATCATGAATAAATTATCAGGAATTCATCAAAGGATTGAACCAGGATGGTCTGCCATCATGGATTGGTCTGAACAGGACTGGTGCCAAATGGACGTGGGTGGATGGAACGCCACTGACAACAAAGTGAGACATTGTATTTGTTGTTATATTATAGTTCTATCAAAGTCACTGAATGTGAGTGACTGAGTGGATGTGGTTAAAATACATGATTTATTCTGCAGGTACTGGACCAGTGGAAGGCCTTCTAACCATGGAGACAGGAACTGTGTGTACAACTGGTATGGAGGATTGTTTAAAGGAAAGTTATTTAATGAAGGATGGTACAATGATAAATGTTCGCAAGAACGACCCTGGATCTGTGAGAAGAATATCTATCTTAACGTCATTGATGAAACTGCAGTTTAGTGTCCTACTTTGTAGCAATTAGTAGTGAAACTGATTAAAAAAAGAAAGAAAAATAAACTGTTATATCCATAATCACCTTAATACAAAACTCCAACCATTATGGCTTAGGGTGGTTATTAATTTTGCTTTAACCCCTTAAACTCTCTATACCTAGTAAACTAACACTTGGTTGAGCAGTGTCTCTTCTGTACTTTATCTGCTCCTTTTCCTCCCCCACATCAAATCTCTTTGCCGAAAATAGCTGATCTACAAGCTCACAACAGATGGGTCCCAACATGATGCGTTGTAAGCTTGTAGATTGGCTATTTGGGTCAAATGTTCCCCCAGGATAGGGATGCTAGGGTTGATGTGGTTAAGCATTATGGTTAATGATTACACCATCAATGAGGAAGTGAAGAACACGTGTATAATGATTATTAACAAGTCAACAGTTCACCATTAAACTCCATTGTGTCTCCAAGCTCATCACCAATCTCAGAGATCCATGATTCAACAACACCCCGTGCAACTGAATTAATTAATTAATTAATTAATTAATTAATTAATTAATTAATTAATTAATTAATTAATTAATTAATTAATTAATTAATCAATCAATGTAATCACATTAACTTTTCTCTTCTATTTTGTAACATATCCTATTTGTATGTTTTGCTATTCTGCTTTTATTATGGCTTTTTGATCTTCATTCTATTTTTTGTCACACTGTTGAGGAGATTTTAAGCAACATAATGGTCACTTCCTGCAATCACAACTGTATTGTAAGTAACCTTTACTGTTACAGTGATTTGAACTGAATATATTGTAACCTTTTTTTAAATATATTGTACAATAGCAAATTGGACAGTGGAAGTATTTCATAATGCTTTATCTTACATTAGCATTATAGGGCATAGCAGTGGTGAATCATGACCATAAAACGTTTGATTCTGTGAAAAAACTTTTTTGAAAACGACAAAACAAAGGGGTATTTATTAAACATAGTATATCATATAATTTAATATAAAAATAAATAAAAAGAATCAAAGAAATACATGTTTTATGGTCATGATTCACCAGGACCCTGGATGGCTTGATTCTAGGCTTAAATTAATTTATATAAATATTTTTGGAAATGTCAATGGGAAAAATGCATTGACTATTTTGGAGTGGAACCAGAAAATGGCCGCCACTGCTATGTCCTATTGTCAAGCAAAGTATTTAAAGCTGCAACAGATTTATGACAGAACCTGTGTCTGGGTGAGACGTGACCTTTGACACGATCTAAATGTCTCAATAGAAGAGCAGGGAGACAAAATACAACCACCAATTGTGTAAGTTATATTGTATTAACATACTGTACCATACAGATTGTGTAAGTTATATTGTATTAACATACTCTAAAATGTAATTTTGTCCAATCTGGTGGTAATCATTAAAAAACTGTTTTATAGTGCCACTTTAAAGGATGTTGCGTGTATTCTTACTGACTTGAATAAAAAATTTACTCTCAAAGTTTGAATAGCTTACTGTATGTTGTCTTGTGCTGGCCTGTCCTGGCTCTCTTAATAGGATGCTGTAAGAATAAATGAAGTACCAAGTAAAAGTACTATAATGTCCATGAAGTCGTATTATACACAAATTATAGCCTATAATCGTAACTGTCAGGTGGAAACCTCATGTCCAAAACTGTTATAGTTGTGAACTCACGCCATGGACCAGAGGCTGTGTATGAATATGGAATTACATGGGAATTAAATGTATCTAATATCAACCCCAGCTCCACCTCGTTAAGTCCTGGAGCAGAAAGGGAAGGTGGTTTAGCTGCACCGCCACACCGGCGTCTAGACTCCTCTATCCTATCTAAAAGCTCTATCTATGTTAAATGCTAATGGCCAAAATCTGCATTTTATTCAAATTAAACATTTCTGCTTGCATCAACTTGATCTCTCCTTTATTGAAATGTAAATGTGCATGTTGTTAATACAACTGTGAGTGTGCAACTAAACCGACCGTTTTTTTTGTTTTTACCTATGGGCATGACTCGATCAATTTAGTCAATTTACCAACCATGGCATGGTGACATGACTACAATTGAATTGATTTAAAAGGTGTTTTTAGAATTGGCCTCAGGTCTAAATGGGTTCAAAGGGGGTCATTGGGGGGGTTCCAGGGGGTCCCCTGCAAATTGTGTTAATATCGCATCAAAATCAGTTACATTGGCACAAAAAATCCTGGGATTAAAAAATAAAACATTTTGTATATTTCAGACAATTTCGTAACACAAATCTTGTATGTGGGTCCCTGGCACAAAATATTTTCAGACGGGGGTCCTTGACATGGAAACGTTTGGGAACCACTGCCCTACTTTGAGAATAACCCTATTCTTTATGCTGTATTAAAGGATAGCACTGGTGATTTTTCATATTGGTTCCATCACTGTAAAACAAAACAAGGCAAGCTAAATAAATACATAAATAAGCAAATTGAAACAATACAGTAAGATGGCTAAAAACATAGACACACCCGTTTAAAACCCTGCCTGCAAAAACATTTCTTGTTTACTCTATACCTGAGATATGAGTGATTATGAAATTCTGACTTTGAGCGTGATATTATCAAGCCAAAATTTTATGGTTACCTTCGGGGCATCATTCCCACCAAGTTTCATGACAATCGACCAATCCGTCTAGATTTTTTGTTGTCAGACACACAGGACTGATTACAATAAAATACTGAGTTAGTTGTTAGAGACAATATGTGAAGTGATATTTAGTCTGTCGGGCGGAAACCTCATACGTCTAAAACTGTTACTTTTCAGGATTCAAATTCAAAAGTATCAAATGTAGCAGTTAGAATATGGAGAGAGGTTTCTGCCCGACACCAACTATTTTCACCAATGCTCCCCTGTACCTTCACGCTATGGCAAGTTTCACAATAGTGAAAATGCAGAGTCACACTAGTCTGACAACAGATCAACAAATGTCTTTTTAGCCGTTATAAAAAAGTTTTTATTTTGTTGCTGTCAGGCAGAAACCTTATCTCCATTTTTTTTTCTTAAATTAATGCCCCACTTGATCATATTACAGCGTCACACAAAAGCATCCAAAGTAGTAGATATGCAAGCTAGGCGGATCTACGCTAAAAAGCTGAATGCGAGAAATATATCAACATGCTCTTCGTCTCTGTCGGGTGGCAGGGGTGGACTGAGACCAAAATTCAGCCCTGGCATTTGGTCCGAACCGGCCCACCACCCCCCGGACCCTTTTGTCAACGGGGGGGGGTGGGGGGGGGGTTCACTGTTTTAACCCAGCAACTATATGTAAATTACACCACTGCTGAAAAGCATCCCAGCCCAAACATTAAATAATTGGGCCGCGCGACCCGGAAATGACCGTAATAATCCTAAAACGGGAGCAAATAGAAAAAATAATAATAATAATAATGTTTTTTTTTGGTTGGCCCAGTGGCCCACTGGCCCAGCGGCCCAAATGGCCAGTCCGCTCCTGTCGGGTGGAAACCTCATATGTCAAAAACTAACTTTTCAGGATTCACATAAAAAAACATCTAGCAGATCCACGAGCTTGTGGATCTGCTACTCTTGACGCTTTTGTGTGACTGTAATTTACGAAAAAACACAAAAACCTAGACTATGAAGATAAGGTTTCTGCCCCCGACAACAGCAATATACAAATTAGAGCGTCCTGGTAATTTGTCCATACAGCGTATCAGTCTCATCATCCTCAGGGCTCAGATGAACGACTTTTGAGAGGAGGGGTCCGGGAGCGGATCGATGACGCCAGGGAATGCATCATTGTCTCGCACGATGTTCCCACCAGAACACGGCGTACGGCGGAGAGGGGAGGAATTGATTTTCCCTGGATTAGAATATTGCTATCGCAACAGTGTGGGATACTCAATGGGGAGTGTGACAAGCATTTGTCATCCATTACCACAAGCAAAATGACGGCTCAATATATCGCATGAAATTCAATTATTTTTGTTCCCCCAGTTCTTTTTCGAAGCCCGTGTGATTACCTCGGGGCTCATAGACACAGCTGTTATACAGGATTTTCAAAACCTGAAATTGAAAATTAGCCCATGGCGTTCCTGCAGCGCTTACGTTGGCTGAATGCAATCAGTCTATCTCTAGAGATTTATGGCCACTACTATTTGTCAAACCTACTGTTCCATGTTCCCACCCCCGCCTATAATTTCATTCCATCATCTTCTTTCATTAACCCGTTCGATCCGGGAACGCATCTGTGTCATTTTGGAGTTGAGCTATAACCATTATTTTATACTTTGGCTATTCAAAAATAGCAGATCTACAAGCTCATAGTGCTCAGTGCCATGCTACGAGCTTGTAGATCTGCTATTTTTGAAAGATCTTGAACAAATCTTTGAATACATATATTTTTTGAAACAGCATTTTTAACTCGAATCTTTGCTTCTGGAGGTCCCTGGAACAGCATATTTTACAAATGTTCGCTTTAAATATATAAATATTCAAAGATTTGCAAACATTTTCACGATGTCTTAAAAACAGCAGATCTACAAGTTCATAGCACGCTTGTAGATCTGCTATGTTTGAATAGCCAAAGAAATCTTAAAATGACAAAGATGCGTTCCCAGGATTGAATGGGTTAAGAATTATCGGGTTTGTCTGCATATCTCCTATAGGTCCAGATATCTGCATGAGTCAACAAACTTCTGCAGTGGATCATAAAGGCAAATCCCTAACTTGTGGAGTATATTGACTTTGGTCTCAACACTATATCATCCAAAGACATCAATGATTTTTTTTGTTTGTTCTACTCATACAACTTCAAAGAATGTTTTACTTTTGAAAAACGGTTACGGTGCTAATAATCACACAAATGATGAAATATGAACACAAATGGCTCCAAGCCAACTCCTAAATGTGCATCTAAAAGAGTCCAAGAACCCCCAGGGGTCCTTGAGGGGTTCCAGAGGGTCCCCAGCAAAATGTGTTAGTTAAACCACAGATTGTGCACAGAGGCAATTTAAAAATAGCAGATGTACAAGCTCACAACGCGTCGCATCGTCGAAACATTGTGAGTTTGTAGATCTGCTATTTTCAAACCAATCTTGTGATCTCTGGCACAAAATATTATCAGATGGGGGTCCACGGCCAAGTACATAGTCATTTGGGGGGCCTTGACATGAAACAAGTTTGAGAACCACAGGTGCAGAGCAGTGGTTCTCAACCTGTGGTCCCCAGATGATTCTTGGGGGTCCCCAGATGACAGTAAAGTGACAATTTAAGGACTTTTAATATCTAATAGCTAAACCAAAAAATAAATGAAAAAGACCATTACTGCATCAAAAGTAATCACCAACCAAACAATAACAACTGGTCAAACATTGGCCAAATTGTCAAATAATATAAGAAAGACAAAAACATTTAGAAAATAGTGGATCTACAAGCTCACAACGCCTCACAATATTTATCTGTGGAACCGAATCAAACAAAATGTAATGCCTCAACTCCTACAATTCCAAGTGCTTGTCAGGGTGGGGGGTCCACACTTCAAATATGACTATTTTGGGGAGCCGCGGCCTGAAAAGTTTTAGAACCACAGTTGTAGACGGCCATTTTGCTCTTAGATCTTAGCATATGACGTAAGAGTGAAATGGCTGCTGTGAGAACTATGGTCAAACATAACAACAGCACCACCAGAGAAGATGCTAGAAGATGAAATCCAGACACAAAGGTTCTGCCACATCCTGACATTGTAAAAAAAAAAAATTCTTCCACCTGTCTGCCAAAAAGTGTCTGTGTGATCTTCACACAATACACAAACCACAGTATGAAGAAATAAAGAGTAAGTGAAAATTGATGGGGAAGGGTAAAAGAAAAATAAATCTTTCTCTTCAAGACAGTGTTACAACAACAACGTCTCCCTAAAAAACAGAGAATACATTTCATACTCTGAAGATTCAATCTCTGAACGTAGAGCGACATGGACCAACAAGGCAAAAGGCTTTCCTTTGCATATATGCAATAATGCCGAGAGGAAAACAAAACCCACACTAAAAACAGAATCTGCACAGTGTTCTTATTCAGTCGCTCAAACAATAGCGAGTCGGCCCCTAAAGCTAGAAAGCAAGATTGTCAAAGTTTCATTTTGAGACTGTGTCAGACGACGCAGCCACACAGATGCTCGCCTGTTTGACAATGAACATTTGTTTGGTTTTGTTGTGTTTGTCGCTTTCACGCCCTAGTGGACTTTCTGTTCTTTGTCCTCAAGAATGGACGTACTGTAATAGTTGTGCTTTTTTTTTTAAACGGCAAAACATTGGGAGCTTGTACGAAACATTATTTCACTCGCTCTTTTACACCTGTAAAATTTGTGATGTTTGACAATGAGGTCCTCAGAGTCCTAACAATGCACTTAAACACTATGGTCCACTACTTAATCCCCCCCCCCCTATATCCAGTGGTGTAAAGTAACTAAGTACATGTACTCAAGTACTGTACTTCAGTACACTTTTGAGGAATTTTTACTTTACTGGAGTATTCCCCATTTTCAATACTTTTACTTCTACTCCACTACATCTCAGAGGCAAATATTATACTTTTACTCCAATACAATTATTTGAAAACTTTAGTTACTAGTTACTTTTTAGATTTAGATTGTGGTATTGATACTTTTACTTAAGTAAAAAAAAGTACTTTTTCCACCACTGCCTATACCCCACATCTCTTCAATGAAAATAGCCGATCTACAAGCTCATAATGCATCGCATCGTGTTGTGAGCTTGCAAAATGTTTGCCCCAGAAAAGAGATGCTAGGGTTCATGTGGTTAAACTAACGCTGAGGATATTACCGTTTTACTCTGTTATTCGTTGGTAAAATACTATAGCTACTCCAGCAGAAGCTTATTAGTTGAGGCCTTTTTTTTTTTTTTTACTCATGGCCACAGCATTTGGGTGGCTAGTCTATTCACAAATCTATCCCAAGACATGTTTTTTCACAACTTGTTATTATGATCAAACGTACAGTACAATCATAGCATGATGTGGAATACTGAAACCCTACAAGCATAATGTGCAAGCGTGATCTCTCTTTTCACATTTGCTAAATAGCTTCAGATTTGTGGAAAAGAAAACGGATATTTTGAGAAAACAGATAAAGCATAGTGCCTTTTTTTCATCACCATGATCCATCACTGTAAAAACAAAATACATGGGCAAATAAAGCATGAGCAAAACAAATGGTCTCTGTCGCGTAGATCGACAAGCTCAAAACGTGTCGCTTCTCGCAGCGTTTCGAGCTTGTAGATCTGCTACTCTTGATGCTTTTGTGTGACGCTGTAGTGTGATCAAGTAGGACTTTAATTTACGAAAAAAAACTAAAAAGTTAAAATGTAGAGATAGGAGGTTTCTGCCGGACAACAACGTTGTGACATCTTCGAAACAAAACATGGCAGGAGGTTTTGCTGGTTATTTGGTGAAAGGCGGCTGTGCCCTGAAGGCTAATGAAATGTCCCTCTGATGATTTCTCAAGAGTTTAACACCGCTCATGCTCTTAACTCATTCAATCCAGGAACAGATCTGTGTCCTTTTAGATTTTTTGCTATATAACCATAGCTTTTGGCTATTCAAAAATAGCAGATATACAAGCTCATAGTGCTTTGAGCGCTATGAGCTTGTAGATCTGCTATTTTTTAAACATTTGAGCAAATCTTTGAATACATATTTTTAAACAACATTTTCAACTCCAATCTTTGCTTCTGGGGGTCCCTGGAACAACATATTTTGAGATGGAGGTCGGAGGCCAAATACATCATCAATTTGGCCACCATAGGAATAAATCTACAAGCTCGTAGCGCGGCACTCGGTGCCGCACTGAGCTTGTAGATCTGCTATTTTTTTAATAGCCAAATTATAAAATAATGGTTAATTGGTTATAGCAGAAATCTAAAATGACACAGACGCGTTCCCGGATTGAATGGGTTAAACAAATCCAATCCATCACATGCTGAAATATGTTCAGGGAAAAGTGTGACTGCGAGCTTTGTGTGTCACTTAGAGAGAGAAGTGCACACTGTGTTTAAATGTGTTTAATTGTGTCGTCCACAGAGGTGCATTAGTGCATTCTCTGTGGTTTAATTAAAGAGGCAGCTTCATCATAATGCTTTAGGACATGCTGCGTAGCAAACACTTTCTTAGAGACGTTATAATGCAAATTCACAACAGCAAACTGTCAAATAAACCTATTATCCGACTAATGAACAAATTGTTTCATGAGCAGGCAGGCCTGCGTAGAGGTAAACTAGAAAGCCATTAGACCGCCACTACAGACCTGCAGACCACCTCTATATACTGCAACAACATACCTAACCTACACTACAGACTTCCAGTAAGTAGCAGACGTTTACTTTAGTGTTTTTAGCCCACAGGGTACAATATGGGGGAAATTGGCAAACATTTTGTGATCATTAGAAGAGGAGACACGTGGGAAGGTGGAAAAGTAGATGGTTGCCTAGCCAGAGCCATGGGCGATTTCTGTGGCAAGTTGGGAGAGATTTGGTAAATCTCATGAGGCCCCCTGACTGTTGAGGCCCCAGGCGGTCGCCTAACCTTGCCTACAGCAAAAACCGCCCCTGCCCACTTGATCACTATAACAACCGGAGGTGTTCCCAGGTTGATCAGTGGTGTAAAGTAACTAAGTACATTTACTCAAGTACTGTACTTAAGTACACTTTTGAGGAATTTTGACTTTACTGGAGTATTTCTCATTTTCAATACTTTTACTTCTACTCCACTACATCTCAGAGGCAACTATTTAACTTTAACTTTTACTGTTACTAGTTACTTTGCAGGTATAAATTATTACATTATAAAACATACATTAACCACTTTAGCCCTATTTTATACCTAAGCTATTTGAAAATAGCCGATCTACAAGCTCACAACGGGTCATATTGCGACGCGTTGTGAGCTTGTAGATCTGCTATTTTCAAACATTTTACTACTTTTACTTTTGGTACTTTAAGTACATTTGGATACCAATATTGTTGTACTTTTACTCAAGTAAATTTTGAATTCTGGACTTTTACTTGTAACAGAGTACTTCTACATCGCAGTATTGATACTTTTACTTAAGTAAAACATTTGAGTACTTTTTCCAACACTGGTCTAACTCCAACTCATCCAGTAAAAAGTCACAGTATAGTATGATGAATATTTGAAGTGACGTTTTCACCTTTGAAGAGTGCTTACACTCCTGCCAGCCTCTCTCTATGAGCTTGTGAACACTCAAGCAGAAAAGTCAGCTTTCCACTGGCATGCTGACCTGTCCCGTCAATTAGCCCTGAGACACTTCACACTGCATTTAGCCCTTTAAGACCTGAGGCCAATTCTACAAATGTCTTCTAAATCCTAATAGTTTTCTGGAAAAAAACTACAGTATGTTGCTATAACGGTATATCAGTGGTTCTCAAACTTCTGCACAGAGTTCTGGGCATGTCATTATAGGCAAACGCTTTCGACCTTTTCTTTTAAATAGTGAAAATAGTAGATGCACAAGCTCACAACGCTTCACGTTGAGAGCTTGTAGATCTGCTATTTTCACTATTTTTTTAATATGACTTTTTTGCCATCCCCTGTTATTGTCTCCGCCAGACCGAAAGACATGGCGAGAGAATATGTTTTGCACCCTGTCGGTCCGTCCATGTGTCCGTCCGTCCGTGTGTCCGTCGTGTGTCCTGTCCGTCCGTTAGCAGCTAATCTCCGGCACCGTTGGCCCGGTCGCTGCGAAACTGTGCACACACACTCCCTCGAGATCAATTCAGAACCTCTGGCCAAATTTTTCACATGGGCCTGTTATATCCTCATTGGCTAAGGTTGGCTTCCAAAGTTTGCAGGATTGGTCCGTTGTAGTTTATTTTGTTACTTTATTTATTTGTTTGTTTATCCATTTCTGAAATGACACTTCTGTTCCGTTTTCCCCTTAGGGAGGGGGATGTTCTCCATCACAGTGCTAAATCCTGTCATTAATGAAAATACTGTCAACATTCCAGGGGCACTTTGCCTAAACATTCCACCTCTCCACCAAAACA
Source organism: Gymnoscopelus braueri (assembly GCF_963280865.1). Lineage (NCBI taxonomy): Eukaryota > Metazoa > Chordata > Actinopteri > Myctophiformes > Myctophidae > Gymnoscopelus > Gymnoscopelus braueri. The sequence continues at coordinate 44,355,003 of NC_137618.1, forward strand.
AAAAAAAGGGAGCTGGAATAAAAAGCCTCTCTGCATTTAAATTGTGTTACAGTAAGTATTAGCTCTTTACAGGTAATTACAACAATTATCCTGTTGGATGGCACATTATGGCTCCTACCATGCATCTATTAAGACGTATATGCATGCATGCCAATGAGCTTATATAGGCTCACCACAGAGACCAACTGGTGAGCTTGATAACAACAACTGGGAATTATTCACACCCTGTAGATGGTGAGGCCAAGGTCAACAACAGCCCCATCATCACCCCTAACCTTGACTCCAAGGTTTTTATCCCCAGTGTTCCTCAAGTACAGTAGCAGAGCACGTTATATGTACATCTCTGTCGGGCGGAAACCTCACAAGTCCAAAACTGTTACTTTTCAGGATTCAAATAAAAAAACTAGCAAAAGTAGCTGATCTACAAGCTCGAAACGCGCCGCTTCACGCCGCGTTTCGAGCTTGTAGATCAGCTACTTTTGATGCTTTTGTGTGACACTGTAGTATGGTCAAGTAGGGCGTTAATTCACGGTAAAAACACAAAAGGTTTATGCAGATAAGAGGTTTCTGCCTCGACAGCAACGATGTACGAAATCAGCGGCTAGGCGACCTATGCTCTTCATGAATACATGACAACAAGACCAATCCAGATGGAGTCTGAACAGCATGGAACACATGGAAACAAAATTATTGCAGTCGGACAGACACCTCTTATCTCCATATTTTCACGCCCTACTTGATCATACTACGTCACACACAAGTATCCAAAATATACCTTATACTAGCATAGGACTATAGCATAAAACCCATCCGACTCCAATCTGGATTGAAAATCAGATTGTCACACAACCCATTAAGACCTGAAGCCGATTCTACAAATGTTTTCTAAATCCCAACAGTATTCTGAAAAAAAAAATATGTTTCTATGTCAGTGGTTCTCAAACCTTTTCATGTCAAGGACCCGGCCAAAATATATTTGGCCGCCGACCCCTATCTCAAAATATGTTGTTCCAGGGACCCCCAGAAGCAAAGATTTAAGTTAAAAATGTTCGCTTTAAAATAATATATATTCCAAGATCTGCACACATTTTCACGATTTCTCAAAAATAGCAGATCTACAAGCTCGTAGGGCGGCACTCGGTGCCGCGCTATGAGCTTGTATATCTGCTATTTTTGAATAGCCAAAGTGTAAAATAATGCTTAGTTTTTAGCTCAAATGAAAAAGTGACACAGATGCGTTCCAGGTCTTAATGGGTTAATTATATGAGGGCGGATTCTGCATGATCCAATGATTTTCAATAACAGAGCGTTTTTTTGGGGGTAAAAATCAGCAAATGGCAACAAACGGCACCGTTCCCATTGAAAAGCACTAGCAGAATCCGCCCACATAGGCAGAATCAAAGTTCGGTGTGACTGCACCCTTAGGCTGGATTTGGGCTCCCAGCAGGGTCCAAGATGCAGGGCGTTCACAAGGAAAGAAGAAATTAGCTGGGCTGTATTTTAGAGAAAAATCTTTGCAGTGAAAAATGGCAACAAAAGTAAACAAGGAAGTCAACCAATGAACAAGAGCAATTTATAACTGGACCCAGAAGTCTTCTAGCTTTCCAAAAGAACCCCCCCACAGTTTTTCTGTAAATAGTCTACTCTATACTTTTACTGCTTACAAAAGTAGAACATAATGTCACAATACTTCCGAGAATATTATTCTAACAATAATAGATAATAACTCCACTTACTCATTTTGCCACTCAAAGGGCTAGAAACCAATAGATGGCTTTGGCTGAATTAACACAACACTCAGTATGCTGCTTCTTGTGTTGTTTACAAGAGGAAATAGCAGTACCTGGGGCCTGTTCCTCAAAAGGTGAATTAGAGCTAAAGCCTGGCTTTACCACCTATCCTGGCTTAATTTAGCCAGGATTAGAGCTGAGTCGGTTCCTCAAAAGGTGAATTATCTTGAAGATTAGTTTAGCCAGTTCACCCTGGCTAAGTTTAGCCTTATCCGATTCCTCAAAAGAGAATTGAAGCAAGCCTAGCTTAGTTACCATGGCAATTTAGCTGTGAAGTTAGCCTGGTCAGGAGCAGGCTAACAGCCAAGCTTACTTAATCCAGTGCCTTGTTCCTCAAGTTTTTGCACAGTTAATTCAAAACATGTGTTTGTTTGGACTCATTTTAATGACCCTGCATTCAAATAAAATGAAATCAATACAATATAATAATACAAGATATAATCAATGTAATTATATTACTGAAATAGTGTGTGACCATGAATCATAATTGTTTCACAATGACTCATGTGATATGTCATTATATATATATATTTAAATATATATATCAATTATTAGTTACAGGTTTAAAGGAGCCTCTGTGTAAGTCAATAAGGAGCATATTTTAAATTATCAATTTCTAGTCAATGGAGAAATTGTTTTTTATTTCTTGTCCACCTGGAGTTACATCATGATGGCAAGGTAACTACTAACTACACAACCCAAACCTCTACCAAAGTGGTCTTGCAAATGTGGGGTTATTGCGTGTCTCGTCCCGTCCCCCGCTCATCCCGTCGCGGTCAACCACCCCCCCCCCCCCCCGTCCCGTCCGGGCCCCCGTCACAGTACACCGCCGCCCCCCCCCCCGTCCCGTCCATCCTGTTGCCCGTCCGTCGCGCACACGCACACGCACACACACACACACACACAGTGTGTGCTTGCAATACTTTGCCACGCTTTCTCCCTGGATTTATTAATAACGGCCGTGTTTCCTTTTCTGTTGATAACATGTTTCACTTCCTCATATGCTTGCATGAGCTGCTGCTGTTCGGCCAAAGAGAAAAACGCTGCACGAGTTTTGTTCCCCACTGCCATGATTGGTCAAGTTCAAGGAATCGGCGCTCGAGTTCATGGTCTTTTATAGAAATACGTCGTCGGCGAATCGCCGCCCATTTAGCCTGGCTTCATTATCCTGGCTGGACACAGCCTGGCTTGACATAGCCTAGCTCGACAAAGTTGCTCCTTTTCAGCCTGGCTTGGCGTCTGAGGAACGGAATAAACGAGGCTTTTCGGACCCGACTTTGTCAAGCCTGGATTTGGCTTAAGGCCAGGCTTTTTTTAATTCACCTTTTGAGGAACAGGCCCCTGGTCACTTCTTGTAGCAATTATTAGCCGCGGCACAAAAACATAAACAGCGCCCACTGGAGACAGGGAGGTACGTACTAATCTTAACCCATTGATACCTGGAACGCATCTGTGTCACTTTAGATTTCTTTGGCTATTCAAAAATAGCAGATATACAAGCTCATAGCTATGAACTTGTAGATCTGCTATTTTTGAAAAATCGAGGAAAAAAAAAATGTTTTTTTTTCCATTTTTTTTTTAGGATTTAGAAGACATTTCTAGAACCTTCTCAGGTCTTAATGGGTTAAAGAAAATGGAAGAACTATGCTCCCTAGAGGCAATGAAGTAAAATAAAGAATATGTTCACACACACACACACACACACAAAAAAAATACAGAATTTGTGAAGGCAATTTCAGGCTGAATAATGAAGTGGCAACAAAATGCCATTTCAGTCTGAATATCAGTTTCACTTCCAACGCCTGCAAAACAGTGTCTTAGAACACAACGCTGAGGAAATGAGTCACCAATGTGCCGTAGCCCGTAGGTCTAAAGAAATATCATTCCTCTGGGGGGGCCTCCGGAGAGACGGGGAAAATTCAAATATCCTCTGGCCATTTCATGGCGTTACTCTGAGAAACTGCTTTATCCCCCCCCCCCCCACTCAGCATGAGATATAATAATGTGTACAGTGTGGGGAAAATAAGAAAAACACATTCACAACAGTCTATAAGGTTCCCGTCTCTACAGGACATCCTATCACTCATCATTACTGTGCTGCCTCGTTGACTTATTTATGTCATACATGGTAAACGGTACATTTATATAGCGCCTTTATCCAAAGCGCTTACGATTTGCATTACATTCACCCATTCACACTGTAGTATGATCAAGTAGGGCATTAATTTACGAAACTAAATGCAAAAAGGCAGAATATGGAGATAGGTTTCTGCCCGACTGCAATGATACATAAAGACTGAATTAACCACATTTACTTTCAAAATGTTTCAAAAGTAGCAAAAATAGCAGATCTACAAGCTCAAAACATGTCGCTTGTAGCGATAGAGTACGACAAAGTATAGGGCTTTAATTGTCCATTGAAATATGGAAATAGAATGCTTCAGTGGCAAAGTGCTTGTTGGCGCCTGGTGGTGGCCAGGATCCATAGATGCATACACATTTAATGAAGGTAATCACAAGCTAGAACAAGTAAAGGGTAATATAGTCTTTCCATTTACTGTAATTGGAATTTTCACACCATCTTGTTTGCACTCTGTGAGATCCTGTTAAGCCATTAAGACCGGGAACGCATTTTAAGATGTCTTTGGCTATTAAAAAATTGCAGATATACAAGCTCATAGCGCGGCACTATGAGCTTGTAGATCTGCCATTTTTTGAAACATTGTGGAAATGTTGTGCAAATCTCTGATATATATGTATATGTTTTTTAAGTCTGATCTTTGCTTCTGGGGGTCCCTTGAACAACATATTTTGAGATGGGTGTCCGCGGCCAAATACATATCATTTTTGGGGGTCCTTGACATGGAAAGGTTGGGAGCACCACTGATATAGCAACATACTGTACTGTTAGGATTTAGAAAACATTTTTAGATTATGTATTTGGCCGCCAAACCCCCATCTCAAAATGTTTTGTTAAAGGGACCCCCCAGTAGAAAAGATTTGAGTTACAAATGTTTGCTTAAAAAAATATATACATTCAAAGATTTGCACTCATTTTCACGATTTTTCAAAAAATAGCAGATCTACAAGCTCACAGATGCGTTCCCGGATTGAATGGGTTAAGCAATTTTGCAACCTATTAATTACAATCTACGGCAACTGCAATACCCCGTACCTGTGAAAGGACAGCAACATTGTACCGCCCAATGGTCAATATATATTGTTAAATGCTTCTCTTGGCATAACTGGAAAAAAAAGGTGCCGGCATAATACCATAATACTCACAAGTAAGACGCGCGAACGCGGGAAGCGAACGCCAAAAAAAAAAAATTATGAAAAGAAAATATTAAAAAAAAGTAACCAATACAAAAATACAAAAAAAATCTGCGTTAAAAGGAGCATCTTAGAAAAATAAAAATTCACAAAAAAAAAACTTTTAATGTTTTTGAACAATTCAACAAAGTGTTTGAAGTGCCTGTTTCACCCACTTCCGGGGGGCGGAGCCAAAATCCGAGCCCGAAGTATTTGTTCGTAGACCCCCACTTAGGGGGGGTAGAAAAAGTTTCGGAGCGATTCGGGCACTTTTCATTTAACATGGGGTTTCAATGGGGAGTTTTTAGGAGGCTTCTCCGGGGCGTGGCTTCCGGGGGAAGGGGCGGGCTTAAACGCAACCTTGACAGGTGTGTTCAGTTTTCAAAGACCTTTCATTTGATGTATGGTACGTCTATATTGGACATTTACTTGGCTGCACACAGGCAGTGCACAGGCAGTGCACACAGAGACGCAGAGACACAAGCCGAGCACGGTGTCATAGTAAGCTCCACTTGCGCTCCACTTGCACTTGAGGCGCGCCGAAGGCGCGCCTCCTTCCGCTGCGTTCGCAATAACACCAGCCCGACTTTAGTGCTGCCTTTCCTTTTAACCCTTTCAAACCTGAGAACGCATCTGTGTAATTTTAAGATTTATTTGGGCTATTCAAAAATAGCAGATCTACAAGCTCATAGCGCGGCACCGAGTGCCGCGCTATGAGCTTGTAGATCTGCTATTTTTTGGGGGGAAAATTGTGAAAATGTGTGCAAATCTCTGAATATCTATTTTTCCATAGCAAACATTTTTAACTCTGGGGGGGCCCCTGGAACAAAATATTTTGAGATGGGGGTCTGCGGCCAAAATTCATATAATTTTGGGGGTCCTTGACATGAAAAAGTTTGAGAACCACTGATTATTTCTTCAAAAAACTGTTAGCATTTAGAAGACATTTGTAGAATCACCCCAGAAGCAAAGATTTGAGTTGCAAAACATTTTTGCTTTGAAAAGTATAGATATTCAAAGATTTGCTCAAATTTTCGCAATAAAAAAAAAATAGCAGATCTACAAGCTCATAGCGCGGCTTGTAGATCTGCTATTTTTGAATAGCCCAAAGAAACCAAAAAAAAATGACACCGATTCTTCCCCGGTCTGAAAGGGTTAATTATAATTTTGCTGTGCGTCCTCACTAATAGGGTAGTCGTGTGAGTGAGAATTATTCACTGTAACCTTTGTTTGATGAAGTTCATTCATCTTGTCCTGCCAGCCTCCTTTTTTAATTTCACCGCTCTCTGAGAGCGCTGGCACGGTTCATGACCTTGGAGCAGATCCTTTTTTTAATGAAGCCTGTTAGCTATACTTAGAAAAATTGTCTAACGCTGTCCCCATTTTCCTTTCTAAAGCATACATTTTTTTGAGGCATGTATGCTTTTATTACCACGGTAAAGTAACAGTGAGAGAAAAGAGAAAATAAATGCCACACGTTAACCAATTAAGGCCTGAAGCCGCTTCTACAAAATGTCTTCTAAATCCCAACAGTATTAAAAAAAAAACGTATGTTTCTATATCAGTGGTGCTCAAACTTTTTCATGTCAAGGGCCACCAAAATTATATGTATTTGGCCGCCGACCCCCATCTCAAAATATGTTGTTCCAGGGACCCCCAAAAGCAAAAATTTGAGTTCAAAATGTTCGCTTTAAAAGAATATATATTCAAAGAGTTGCACACATTTTCACGATTTTTTCAAAAATAGCAGATCTACAAGCTCGTAGCGCGGCACTTGGTGCCGCGCTATGAGCTTATAGATCTGCTATTTTTGAATAGCCCAAAGTGTAAAATAATGCTTTTTAGCTCAAATCAAAAAGTGACACAGACTCGTTCCAGGTCTTAAAGCGTTAAGTTAACAGCTCGTCATCTTCAACCTGGAATCGTGAACACCACACACGCACAACTGTAGCGACTATTCAGCTACAAAAACATCTGGGGGTGGTGACACCTCCCCAGATGTTTTTTGTAGATGAATGACTGATCAGCATCGCACTGCCACCCTGTAGTCTTCCTTAGGACCTTAGTGCCTACTGGCACTCTGGCAGGGTGGCAGTATGATGCTGATCGCTCCAGTGGTTTCCAAGATTAGCTGTGGCACGCACACACACGCACACACGCACACAAACAGGGGCGAAAACAAAATCTCTGCCTCCTAGCCTTTCGGAGAAAATGGCTAAACAAAATAATTCACAACACCATTTTCCCTTATTACGGCCTCACGTAGTCCTGAGATGTACGCGAGTTAAACGTTAAATAAATACATAAATGGTTTAACTTGCTTATAAACTTTCTGACAAACTCAAAACTTTGTAAACTTAAATGCACTCCCAACTGTTCAGATTAGGGCCTGCCTGTATGAGCAGAACTACCGTCTCATACTTGTCCTTTGAATGCACATTTCAGTGGCAGGCAGTGATTTTTTTTTCGGAATTTAATGTGGTTGAACTCTGAAGGTTTGTGATTACTCAGTTAATTTACCAACTCAAGTGTAACAGCTTTGAAATAATTGGCTTTCAAATAATGATAGATTATTTTATTTTCACACATGCCAAGAAAAAGGAAAAAAAAAAAACAGCAAGTCTTCTTTTGTATTGCTCCAGCTTAAACTAGGAAAAGTCACCCACTCATGAATTTTCTCCTGTCTGGATTACTGCAACTCCTTATTCTCTGGCCTCACTTAAGGGAAACCTTCCCTCGACTACAATTAGTCCAGAATGAAGCTGCCAGGCTTTGAACCAACTGCTTACCTGTTAGTTTTATAGATTTAAAGGGATATTTCACTTTAAAAATAACGTTGGGTAATTTTATCGTCTACTCAGGCTTTTGTGAGCCCCTTAGACCGTTTTTAAGTTGCTTGATTTAGTATTTAGATATTTGATAATCATTTTATCAGACACGCCCCCTTCCTATACAAACCCATTATAACTTCAAACTCCATTTTAAACATGTTAGATTCATCAAAAACACCCGTCCTTGGTTCTGCTGACTCACCCTGCCCTCCTAATACGTGAGGGGCCGTGTTTTTTCGATTACTTTTTTCATTTATTTTATTTAATATTTGTATTGTATTTATTTTTTTTCATTTTCCCCAAAAAATATAAAAAATAAATGGAAAAAGTTATCGAAAAAACACGGCCCCCTCGCGTATTAGGAGGGCAGGGTGAGTCACCAGAACCAAGGACGGGTGTTTTTGATGAATCTAACATGTTAAAAATGGAGTTTGAAGTTATAATGGGTTTGTAAAGGAAGGGGGCGTGTCTGATAAAATGAATATCAAATGTCTAAATACTAAATCAAGCAACTTAAAAACGCTCTGGGGGGCTCACAAATGCCTGAGTAGACGATAAAATGACCAAAAGTTTTTTTGAAGGTGAAATATCCCTTTAGTTATTAGATTTTTCGAGATAATTATCACATGCTTTATTACTTTGTTGCTGTTGGGCCTCTTATCTCCATAACCTTTATTTTTTTGTGTGTAAATTAACACCCTACTTGATCATACTACAGCGTCACACAAAAGTAGCAAGAGTAGCAGATCCACAAGCTCGAGCTTGTAGATCTGCTACTTTTGATGCTTTTTGAATTTGAATCTTGAAAAGCAACAGTTTTGGACATAAGGTTTCCACCTGACATAGACGACTATTAAAGCATGTCTCTTGTTTGCTCATTGCAGCATCTGAGACCTTTTAACCCCTTATGAGCCTGTCCCATAGTCCTGCCGAAGTTCTTGTCTGCACTTCTTGCACCAAGATCCAAGGTTTTAACCATACATGACCACAGACAACACCAATATGAACACAGAGTGTGATTGGCCATGATTATTTCACGTTAGCCTCATTCCCAGCCTTTACTCATCTCTGAGGAGAAAGGCCTGGTCACGACCTAATGCAGAGAGTGTCTATTCACCTGATTCCTACAACGCCCACCGTGGGCGTGGCCAGGTAGGGGAGTAGCGGGAGCCCCATCAAGGGGTCTCCTGTTTACCAGTGTTGCCATGTCTGCTTATAAAAAGTGACTGGGCTTGCTTCCTAATGTTTTTTAAACGGGTGGTTCCCCAATGTTTTCATGTCAAGGACCCCCAGATCAATATGTATTTTTCCGTGGACCCCCATCTGAAAATAATTTGTGCAAGGGACGCATAAAAGATTTGTGTTAATGTTTCAAAAATATTTAAAAACATTTACTTTTCCCCCAATATTTTTTGAAAATAGCAGATCTACAAGCTCACAACGTGTCACAATGTGGCACTTTGTTGAGCTCGTAGATCTGCAATTTTCAAATAGCCGATGTGAAGTGGTAAAACTTAGCCTATAGTTTCTTCTTTTGGGCTTGTTTTCATAGACCTGATGCCTGTTTCTCTTGCAAAATCTGGCAACACACTGATTACCTGCATTACACCTGCAGGTAAGGGGGTCCAAACACCTCTACAATCCCTCTGAGGGACTTCAGACAAACCAGATGGTGGAGTGGAAGAAACCTTGGGAAGGCTCACAAAGGAGCCATGACAGGTTGTTCAATGGGTGCCAAGCGGGAAATATTGAAATGATGCTTTTTCACTATTCACCTGTTTCCTAGGCTGTGTGTTTTCCACTTCCTGTCGATTTCATTGGATATCATTGGTCATCTGACCAGTTTCATTGGATTTCATTGGATCAAATTGACAGGAAGTGGAAAACACACAGCCTAGGAAACAGGTGAATAGGGCTACAAGACTTTGGAACAAAGCTTGTGTTTTTTGTATGGCTACTTTAACCCATTAAGACCGGGAACGCATCTGTGTGTCATTTTTAGATTTCTTTTGGCTATTCAAAAATAGCAGATATACAAGCTCGGTGCCGCGCTATGAGCTTGTAGATCTGCTATTTTTGAAAAATCGTGCAAATTCGTGCAAATCTTTGAATGCATACATATATATATTTTTTTTAAGCAAACATTTGTAACTCAAATCTTTGCTTCTGGGGGTCCCTGGAACAACATATTTTGAGTTGGGGGTACACGACCAAATACATATAATTTTGGGGGTCCTTGACATGCACAAAAAAAGTTTGAGAACCACTGATAAGTTTTTTCAAAAAACTGTTAGGATTTAGAAGAGATTTGTAGAATCCCCAGAAGCAAAGATTTTTGTTAAAAACTGTACATAATACAATATCTGCTATTTTTGAATAGCCAAAGAAATCTAAAAATGACACAGATGCAAAACTGAAAGTCCACTAGTACAGAGCCCTGAGACTCCGGTCAACAAAGTATAGGGTTTTAAGTGGTCAAGTTTGAAAGGCTGCAGTTGACATATTTCTGTAAATACTTCAACATTTCTATAATACTTCAAGTGAAGGATATAGAGTCTAAGATCTTTACCATGGAGCGCCGAAGTCTGACAGCACTGCCACTAGGGGCCACTATAACCCTGGGTCACAGGGTTATGTTTTCTATTGAAATTCCCAGATAAATCTTAGATTGTGTAAATAAACAAAACAGCCGGGCAATTTTACTTGGTGGAAAAAGTACTAATACATCCAAATAGTAAGATATATGTTTTAATCCAAAGACAGACGTTATCAAATGTAACTCAATATCATAAAACGACAGAGTCACATACCTGAAAGAATCGCCTGGCTGATTTATTGATTGATTCGGTACTCAATTGCAAACTAGAATAAAACACTCAACCACACTCAACCCCAATTATAACAGTTGGGTGCTGGATCCTCAAAAAATATACTAAGTCCATAATTGACATCAAGGGCTTATGCAATCAAAACAGTGAGCAAATACTACACTCAAACCTGTTGGAGACAGGCAGCAGTAGGCTACTGACATATATAACAAATTACAGATACAATATACAATTCACACAAGTGCATAATACAATATACAACACGGATCGAGAGGGAAAAAAGTAGCCAAAACAAAAGTCAGCATAGATAGACTAGAGCAGGGGTCTTCAAGAGGGGGTCCTCAGAGCTACTACAGGGGGTCCGCCAAAACTTTGTGTGATAGGATTTTCTCTTTTTACATTAACCACTTGAACCCTAGCATCCCTATTCTGAGGGTAACATTAGCCAAAAATAGTAGATCAGCTATTTTTGGCGAGGAGGTTTGGTGGAGAGGGGGAAAAGGTGTTAAATGTCTGAAATGAACAAAAAATATGAATTTACACAACATGATGATGATAGTCAATGAAGCTATATATGAACATGTTTAATTTGCAACACAATTTTAGGCTATGTATAGTGGGGGGTCCCTGCTTCACCTCTCTCTTAACTAAGGGGTCCTTGGACTGAAAAACGTTGAAGACCCCTGGACTAGAGTACAAGAAAATCGATTTTGTAGCCAAAATAAAAGTCAGCATAGAGTGCAAGGAAATCAATGAAAGTGACCAAAACAATGGTCAGCATAGAGTACAGGATCAAATAGCCAAATAGCCAATAGCTCAACAAACAGACAGCACAGCCTGATATGCCTGCCTCCCATTTCTTCAACATTATTACAAGATTTACCACGTGCGGATAAAGGTGTGTCAAGACACTTGAAATAGTAAGACAATTTAGTGACATACATTAATTGGGCAAGAAATTTAAATTGTATTGAGGTGCTGCTTACAGTACGGGATGGACACAATGAACAATGAATGTCAATATTTGAAAACTTTAGTTACTTTGTCGATTTTTATTAGTATTATAAAACACGCATTAACCACTTTATCCATATACTTTGGCTATTTGAAAATAGCCAATCTACAAGCTCACAACGTGTCGCAAAACGATGCGTTGTGAGCTTGTAGATTTGCTATTTTCAAAAGATGTGTATCAATTTTGAACACTTTGAGTATACTTTTACTTTTGGTACTTTGAGTATATTTGCCAATACTTTTGTACTTTTACTCAAGTAAATTTGGAATACCAGACTTTTACCTGTAACAGAGTATTTCTGCATTTCAGTATTGATACTTTTACGTAAGTACAATATTTGAGTACTTTTTCCACCACTACCTACCCCAATATCTATCAAACAAGTGGTAAACAAACACGGGCTCACACTGAAAGAACATCCTCCTATACAGTACACTAAGTCCTTCAAAACATCTGCAAGGTTCTGCTTTAAGAGGCTCCCAAATTAAAGAAGAAATTATCATAATAAACGGGCAATTTCCCTTGCCATAACTGCTGCGTTCAATGTCACGCTGTGATAAAGGGTAATCATTTTCTTCTTATCTGAGGACAGGAGCTGATTTTAAGATAAGAGGGGGAATAATGTGTAACACCAAGTTTTTGTACTTTTGTTGAACCCATCATGTAACAAAAGTAAAAATTCATAACTAATAGGATATGAAAGCACAAATGTGACTAAATACAATGGACAATGGACCACAGGGGGGCTCTGGTCATTTTTCAGCTTTGAACAGATTATGAAAGTACAGAATGTAAGCTTTCAAATGATGTGTCATTTATTGAAATGGAATAATATTTGAAGAAGATATGGTCATTTGAATCTTGTTTAACTAGAATAGTCAAAGCACAGACCCCGGCTTCCAAAGATTTCACACATTCAGAGCCTGTTAATGGGCGTTAACAATGGGTAATTTATTCAACCCCTAACCACACCTCTAATCACCCCCCCCCCCCCCCCCCCATTGACACCTTTCAGTCAGCTGACAACTCTGTAGAAGTGAGTGGTTCTCAAACTTGATGTAATTTCAAGGACCCTCTATGTTAAATGTGTATATAAATGTAATCAAATGGACCATTACGGGTCCATTTATAGTATATCAAAGGGTTACACTTAAACTCTCTCAGAGTTAACGACCTTAGGGTCCATCATTTGGTTATTTTTAACGATGAGTATGTAGTATAATAACAGTGAGTGTGTATACATGTAACCAAATTGACCATTACGGGTCCAATAGGTTACATTTATACACTCCCAGAGTTATATATCCTTATTATATGGCTTGGTTGAATGCTTGATTCTGATTGGTCAATCACCTTCAGGGTGATTATGCACCTCCGCTCCACGTCGGTGCATAATCACCCTGTCGGGCTTTAAATGTCAATAATGACCACCTCCTCATACATTATCCTTTGCTTAAGGGTCGGTCCATTCAATAGAGTACAGAAGTCCTGAAGTCACTCGTTCATCCCCTGGTTCGTAAAGTAATTTCTCTATGGAGAATAACATTGGGTCATCTTAGAATCGTCTCATAAGAATTGTGGTCCAAAAATAAACAAACTGTCTCTGCGATATTGTCAGGGAGGTGGCTCTGTATCGTTTATGATAGTCAGTCACTTATATTTGATACAGTCTGTTTCTGGCGAAAATGTAACTAATTCGGCGGAAGTAACATTAACGTTTTCTCACCGTCAGTTGATGCTTCATATCCATAAGAGTCCAATCACCGGGGTCATTTGTTAATTTTTGGAACACAGTTCTTATTTGACGCGATATTAAAGACGTCTATGGGAATTCAGAATGATGGTGGAAAACCAGGTAGTATGTGTAAATTACGTCAGACTTCGGTGCTCTATTGTGTTCTTTTGAGCACTACTGGCCTGGACTAGAAAACAAACAAAATAGTTTATTAACCACATGACAATTTTCAAAAAACAACACAAATAAAACGCCTGTTGCTAGACACTTTGACCACTTGAACCCCAGCATCATATATTCTGGGGGGAACTTTCACCCCCCCCCCACCCCAATTTTCAAAAAACAACACAAATAAAACGCCTGTTGCTAGACACTTTGACAACTTGAACCCCAGCATCATATATTCTGGGGGGAACTTTCACCCCCCCACCCCAATTTTCAAAAAACAACACAAATAAAACGCCTGTTGCTAGACACTTTGACCACTTGAACCCCAGCATCATATATTCTGGGGGGAACTTTCACCCCCCCCCCACCCCCAAAAGAAAGAAAAAGCCAATCTACAAGCTTGTAGATCGGCAATGTTTGGCAAAGAGATTTGGTGTAGACTGAAAGATACAGTCCAAGTACAGTCCAAAGTCCGAGACCAGGGGGATTCTGGTGGTTAAAATAGTCACAATCACACTATGAGTGATTTAAAATACATACTGTATGTCTTGTAGTTTCTTCTGAAGTAATTTCTTCAGAAAGTTTATGCCCACACAATGATGAACTGTCACTTGCTTGTTCATTATTCTTTTGTGTGCAACGTATTTGCTCTTTGTGAATAACCTACAAGATTGTGATTAACCCAGGAGGTTGAGTACTGCTGCTGCAACTGTCTGACTGTACAGAAATAAACTCACATAATTGGTCTGCAGTACCAGACCTCTATACAATAGTTCCTCCAAGACAAAAAATCTAAGTAAAAAAAAAAGAAGAGAAGAAATTCATTTTAACAAATGACTGATTACTACTTCTATTTTCATTTCTTGGATGCTTTTATTCAAAGTGCCTTTTAGCATGGCAGATACAGCGTCGCCCTCTTATTGAGCTATACAGGACCACTTTATTTAAAGTTTCCATTTGTTAACCCATTCAATCCGGGAACGCATCTGTGTCACTTTAGATTACTTTGGCTATTAAAAAATAGCAGATCTACAAGCTCATAGCGCGGCACTTTCGGCACCGAGTGCCGCGCTATGAGCTTGTAGATCTGCTATTTTTTTGAAAAATCGTGAAAATGTGTGCAAATCTTTGAATATCTATTTTTCCATAGCAAACATTTTTAACTCTATTACAACTTCTGGGGGGTCCCTGGAACAAAGTATTTTTAGATTGAATAGCCCAAAGAAACTTAAAGAATTACGCAGATTCTTCCCTGGTCTGAAAGGGTTAAAAGATTCATGAAAAACATGTTACATAATTTAGTCCATACAGGACATAGGCTATACGTTACAAGAGGTGTGATGCTGTCTGAGGCAGACTAAGCAACCAGCAGCATTCACAGAAACCAGTATTGTTGCAACATCATGCACACCATTATAAAGCAGGCCTCTGCAGAGCCTGACCATAGACTGCAAAAAAATATGGACGAAGGGAGCCCCATTGGTTTCTACAGACACACTTTTTCGGCAAATTCCAATCCACCATCTTGGCACTTCCGGTCCCGGAAAGCAATCGATAACAAATGCTATTGGCTGGGAGGGCAGCGAGGGCGGGTCTTCACTCGGTAGAACCAGTAAGCCCTAGAAGCATACCCTATACCCTACTTTATCATTCATTTTAAACCAGCAATTGAAAACATTTATGGAAATGTTTACTAAGATAATAAAATCAAGTGTAAAAGTCCAGCCAAAACCACTTTATTCATTTATGTGTTGGCTATTCAAAAACAGCAGATCTACAAGCTCACAGCGCGTGACTTTGTGCCACACTGCGAGCTTGTACATCTGCTATTTTTGAAAATATTTTAAACATTTGAAAAATATATTTTTTACATAAATCTTCTCTTCTGGGGGTCCCTGGCACAAAACCCTTTTAAAATGGCGGTCTGTGGGCCAATAATGTGTGTCAATTTGGGGGTCCTTCACATGACAAAGTTAGACTGACCATCCAAAGGCAACAGAGGAGGAGATACAGAAGGACAATTCTCCTGTGTGTGCTTGTGATGAGTTTCAGCAGACTGTGGTGCCAGAGGCTGGAGAGGGAAATAATGTTTCTGCTTCTTCTGACCATGGTCTTCATCACGTGCCTGTTGTACAGACGCACCAGGGTGCGTCCTCGTGACAACACAGTCGTCACAACACAAATCATCAAGTACACTACTTGGACGAAGTGGCACACTTCTGCAAACCATGCCAAAATAATCCCCCCCGCCGTGGCGTCGTTGTTGTCATTAACAGGAGAACGAGAGGCAAGTTGTTCTCCTTCTTTGCATAATATTACATTCGAGTAAAACTGAACAAGAACCATGATGTCAACCGTCACGACAAAGTAGATAATCATGCTGATGTTACTCCTCCTCGCCCAGATGAAAAATGGCCGTCGTTTGGGTCCTGTCATGGTGAAATAATAGATGCCGAGGCGCCACACGATGGAAAAGAAAACATGCCTGCCAGTGATGTGTGAACCAAAAAAAATAATGCAGTAGACAAGGAAAAAAAGAGCTTTCACTGTCCAAAAGAAACCATGTTTGAAGCAGGCCATTAAATCACAAAATATAGCGTACATTCCTCAATTCACGCTCTTGTGGCACATCATGTGCGGAAAAAAATATCTAAAATTGGGCGTAAACATGTTTGAATCACGCACGCAGGTCAGTCCAGCTGCATGCCTATGTGTATCTGTTCAGGTCATTCTCTCAGTCCTCTCTAAAGCTTGTGTGATTTGAATGCTGTTAATTAGCCATGACATACGTTTGCCTGGCCTTTTGTTTACAGGGCAGCAATTCTCAACCTGTGGGCCGGGGCCCGCTTGGTGGCCAACCCGTGGGCTACGAGCTTGTAGATCTGCTATTTTTGAAAAATTGTGAAAATGTGTGCAAATCTTTGAATATGTTTTCTTTTAAAGCAAACATTTTTAACTCAAATCTTTGCCTCTGGCGGTCCCTGGAACAAAATATTTTGAGGTGGGGGGTCCACGGCCAAATACATAACATTTTGGGGGTCCTTGAGAAAAGTTTGAGAACCACTGATATAGAAATGCTTTTTAGAAAACTGTTGGGATTTAGAAGACATTTGTAGAATCGGCTTCAGGTCTTAATGGGTTAATACATGGAACTTAAACAGATAACAGACTCTGAAAAGAGAGACGGTGTGATATACAGTACATGTATTATGTTTCTGCTGACATGCAAGTTGTTTATTTCCTACAAACGGGGAGTCGACGCGGTAAAGGTCACGACCTGAGACTTGTAGCAGGTCAGGAGTTTGATGTTCAGTGCAAATCTGTAGCATTCAGTGGCATTGTGCGGGAGTGAAGAGCACCATAGCATTTGACACAATATCCATAAGGGATATTGTGTAAAATGTTAGCGGAGCCCAGGGGACCTTAAAAGACGCCACTGCTTTTCAAAATGATATCAATAAATACATATAACGACCCTCGATGTACATTAGGGGACCATAGTGGAATATTGACGCAAGTCTCAGAATTCTGCCAATAGCACTGCGGAGTAGTTAATGATGTTAGTTGAAATGCTAATTTGCCATGTTGATTTGTCTTTAACAGACCGTGGCCAAGGATTGCTCAGTCAAATCATGCAGTAAAGGAAACGTTGCTTCCTTATCTCAAAGCTATCTTTAACTGATTTATAAAAATGATCACCCATTGCAGTATAGTTTTCATTTTATATTGAATGTGATAATTGCCTTCCTGTTGTGATTACTGTTCTACTTGATGTAGATTGATGAAAACTGGATAAAAAACATTTGAATAATAATAATACAATCACCTAATAGAGACAGTAACATAATGCCCACCTGTTAGAGACACATTATACACCATTAGATCGCTGTTGTCGGGCAGAAACCGCTTATCTCCATATTCAAAGTTGTTGTGTTTTTCCGTAAATGAATGCCCTACTTAATCATACAGCGTCACACAATAGCATCAACAGTACAAGATTCGTGCCGCGTTTCGAGCTTGTAGATCTGCTACTTTTACTGTATTTTTATTTGAATCGCGACAGAGACGAGATACCTCTTCGACTTTTAAGATTAGCACTCGAGAAAACAAAGTATTGCTCGTTTTATTTTTGTGTCATTTAATTGGTCTTCTTTGTGTTTGAATAATGCTGTCTAACTGTCTGACTGTACATCAATAAACTAATATAATTGGGTAAAATGTACAGTACTTGATTAGTTTTTTCCCTTAAATATGTTTGCTGTAATGGGTTCATTTTAACAAAATAATGACTCATTACAACTTCTATTTTCAAGCCAAACATCAAATTTATCCAAAGTGCCTTTTAGCATGGCACATAAACTGTCCAAGAGAGATATATAGAAAGTGTATAGTTCAATATAACCATCTGATATAAATGTTTCAGCATTTGTCTGACACGTGATTTGTTTGTTTCCTACAAATGGGCATCAGCAGTAAAAGGTCTCGCCTGTCACTTGCGGGCAGGTCAAGGGTTTGATCGGTCGGTCAGACAGACGGAAGTTGAACCAGGTCATTCAGTGAAGCTGGTATAATGTGGGGAGTGAAGAGCCCTTTCAAAGGGATAATGAGCCAGATGAGCCCCAGGGGGCTGTAAATGATGCAATTGCTTACCAAAATGACCAATAAATAAATATAATGACCCTACATTTATTTTAGGGGGCCATAGTGGTATATTGACACAGAGAAGGCAAACTCACAGCGTGGCGTGTTGTAGCTTGTAGATCGGCTATTTTTTGGCAACCCCCACCCCCCCCCCGAATAGGCATGCTAGGGTTCAAGCGGTTAAAATGACACCTGCCTGGGCCTCCGTTCCACTCTCATCAGTCTATGTATAAGACAAGAGGAAGCCAGTCATTTCTAATCAGAAATATTAGTTTACTGTCAATATTTCATATTACACAGAATGGGTCGATAGTTTTTCCTCCAGTCTGTCCATCCACACAACACAGGAATAATGAAAATGCTGCAGTAATAAATTGAGTAAAGAAAAGGCTAATGGGCCTGTGTACTGAAGAGAAGATGGCTGCAAGCTAAGGCAGTGGGGGGGGGGGGCAATTGGAAAGGAGGGGACAATGAAATTTAAAAAATCCGACGATCCACCGCGGTGGTGCATCCGGCTTTGTCGAGCATCTGTACGAACACAATTGGCCCGTGTTGTCGGATAAGCCGGAAGGGAGGGTGATATTTGTCACAGCACGTACTCCTACGGGCTGGGGCGGCACCTGACAGCGGGGAGTGTTGGGGCGGGACTCCGGAGGAATGCGATGGAATGCTCTGCATTCCTCCTGGTGGGGGTTCCTCACTGGCAGGTGAACCAGCAGGATACAACACAGCAGTGACAACGCACAGAAATGTGTGAGGGGAGGAATCAATTGGCATAACGACTAAATTGGGGAGAAAAATGGTGTAAAAAAAAAAACGAGAACAGCGTGGCATTGTTGTCAAAGTTTTCAAACAATTTCAAAGTTGTTATTTTTTATTGCTTAGAATATAGAATCTACAAGCTTGTGCTTGTCCAGTATATTGGCTTTTTTAGTTTTTCACAACAGGAGGGCCATTTCTGCAATGGGGGGGTCCTTGGTATGGGAAAGCATAGAAACGCCTGGGCTAAGGGAAACAAGAAGATGAACTAGAATTGTGAGGCTGGATAAAACAATAAAATAAAGCCGCTCCACATGACTTTCCACCAGACTCCTGGAGCCTACAAGCAGAACAACGCTCCCTGTCTGCCTATATATAAAAATAGGTCTACTCCCAACGACGTAAAGCCACCTGGGAGCAATCAGTTCGCGCCGAAGAAGCATATACCCGGCCATGTTTGTTTCTATACTGACAATGTGCCAGCTTCTCACAAACATGTCTGCTTTAATAAAGTGCCTATGAAAAAAAAAAGGAGATCCAATCATGCCGCGGATAACGAGAACGTATATAAATGGCAGGTACCTGCAACAACGGGCCCCGGCATTGCATTGCTCATTATCCAGATGGTAGATGCAGATCACACATAAAATGCCAGGAGTATAAACAGGGTCATTAGTCTCTTGGCCCTTTCAGGAAAATGCAAGTCAAACAGTACTCACAAAGTGCCTCCGCCAGCTCTAGTCTCCTCTCAACTATCTACTTAAAACACCCAATATATAAAAGGCAGAGTTAATTGTGCACAGCTGAACCTAATTGCCCTGATGGGCTGAATCCATCTCCCTGTCCTGCTAACCCAACACACTGTCTGACACATAAAGAAAACACCACCATGGCCCTGGCATTTCAGCACTTAACTTCAACTATATAGCAAGTATAACCACATGAACCCGCGAGCATCTCTATTCTGGGCATGTCATACTATACCGATTCGTCACCACAACCAAAACATTTATTTCTGGGCAGATAACGCTGGCAGTTTCGCATTGGAGCAGTGGTATTAATTAAGCTGTGAGCTTGTATATCTGTTCACCACTGTTCTAAATCAAAGAGTTTTCTGAAAAATGTATGTTGCTATAGCTAACATCTAAAATTACACAAATGCTTTCCCGGTTTTAATGGTGTAAAAGCCTAAGGTCACGTTCACCACAGTAACTATCAGAACAGAAAGCGACAAAGTGTTTTCACTTTTTATTCTGCGTTTACACAGACACAACAGTGATTGAAAGCGCTGTAGTGTGCATGCCAGGTGGCTAGGTGGCGGTGTGACGCACTGCCAGATCACAGCTATCACAGCTGTTTTTTTTACGCAAATCTAGTAGCATACACGGCGTGAGCCATGACGTAGCACGTTTTGCGGTTTCCCCCGTACTGCCTGTTTACATGGAGACGCGAGGCGGAGCGTTTTCAAAGATTTCCACTCTGTAAGAGGATTTCACTCTTTCGCATTTTCAACCCCCGAAAACACTGTTGCCATCAAAACGGAAGACACATCTGATATTTTATTTTGCCGTTTTCTATGGAGACCGCTGTCGTCTAAACGGGGCCTATTAGCAAGTATGGTTGAGAGTGGATACTGCGAGTGGTTTCCTCCTGAGGATGGCCAATCACATTTTAGAAAAAAATATAAAAAGAAAAAAACATGCCGACTTCAAAGCTGTACTAAAAATGTGAAATCTTCACAGCCAGGAATGTAGTCAAAAGTACAGTATTTATCTTTGAAATGTAGTGGAGTAAAAATAATATGTTTTCACAGGAAATAACCTAATGATCTTGTACAAAGTACATATACTCTCAAAACTAAGTAAATTAACTTTATTATTGTCCACCACTGCAAGCCACATAATGTTTGGAACATCCAGACAGACAAATCAGAAGAAATGTAACTTTATTTGACATCTGTCTGCATCAGCGCCGCATGCGCGCACACGCACGCACACGCACGCACGCACACGCACGCACACGCACGCACACACAGAGTTCATGTGGGGTGACCACAAGTGTCAGTTCATGTGGGGTGACCACAAGTGTCATTGACGAGGCTTGGAATAAACCATGTTCTCTATTAACAATCTTTGCCTATTAACAATCTTTGCCTCTCTGTCTACCAGCCCTTCAATCAAAAATGTGGCTGTACCACAGAGCAGCACTGATATACAATATACGTCATTCTCATTCAAAGATTTGCATAGAAGTACCAACTGATAATAGCAAATTCCATTTCAGCCAGGAATGCAAATTCTTAGTCTGACTTTACCATACTCAACTCAAAACCCAGTAGTTTGCATAAGACATTCTGGGCACGGCCAATATCACAGTCCATTTACCTACAAGCAGGGCCTGGTTTGCATCCCCAGCCTGAGAAGACAAAGTAATGAGCCAGTGAAGTACAATATATAAAGGCATCCTCCACTATTGTATGAAATAAGCTTGTCAGGAAAACACGGAACATGCCAAATCTGACATCTGTGTTTTGGCTTCTCTCCACCAGTCTTCCCTAATGGCTCCCAGAATGAAACCGCTGTCAGTCAGTGTCAACGTGAGCATGTAATCCCCCTCTTGGCTTGTATTTGGCAGCTCCATCCAGCAAACTTGTAAACACACCCAAACTTGCATTGGACTTTTTCAACTGAAAACTAGGTCATTTGTTGGTTCGGCGTTGCTTATTTCGGCCTCACTTGTCCAACTTTGTCCAACTTTTTTAAGGCTCGTAAAGCAGATGCTAGCCCTGAATCCTCTGAGGAAAGTGCTGGTCTGTCAGATCATTATCCAACTGCTTGAAGAAAATAAGTACTAACGCAGGAAAGCTCTTTAACCCATTTAGACCGCGGCGGGAACGCATCTGTGTCATTTTAAGATATCTTTGGGCTATTCAAAAATAGCAGATCTACAAGCTTGTGCCGCGCTACGAGCTTGCTATTTCTTTTAAACATTGTGAATGTTTGTGCAAATCTTTGAATATATATATTTTTTTAAAGCAAAAAAAAATTACTCACATTTTTGCTTCTGGGGGGTCCCTGGAACAACATATTTTGAGGTGGGGGTCCATACAAATAATGTTGGGGTCCTTGACATGAAAACAGTTTGAGAACCACTGATATTGCAACAGTAGTTTTTTCAGAAAAATGAAGACATTTGTTGAGACATTTGACAGTTACAAATGTTCGCTTAAAAAGATTTGCGCACATTTTCACGATTTTTCAAAAATAGCAGATCTACAAGCTCATAGCGCGGCACTCGTTGCCGCGCTATGAGCTTGTAGATCTGCGGTTTTTGAATAGCCAAAGTATAAAACAATGGTTATACTAGCTCAAATCTAAAATGACACAGATGCGTTCCCGGTCTTAAAGGGTTAAAGGAAATTGACAGAGAAGGCGTCACTGTCAGTGCACGTCAAGCTGTGCATATGAAGAGCGATGTCTTTATTTTGCTAGGCCATCTTCGAGCAGCTCATTTCCCTCACGTCGCCTCATTTCCCCCTCACTCCCTTCTGTTTCTTTTAAAGCACCACCTGTCCACTCTTGATTTGTAAGATATGAACGCTACAGAAAGCGTTCATATCTTAGCACGCATGCCCAACATCACAGGTGACAGCTTCTATATTACTCTGAGTGAAATGCTAGCATCCACATGGCGACAGTGGTGGAAAGTAACTAAGTACATTTACTTAAGTACTGTACTTAAGTACAATGTTGAGGTATTTGTACTTTACTTGAGTATTTCCAATTTCCAATACTTTTACTTCTACTCCACTACATATCAGAGGCAAATATTGTCCTTTTACTCCACTACAATTATTTGAAAACTTTAGTCACTAGTTACTTTTCAGATATGAATTATGACATTATGAAACATACATTAATCACTTTAGCCCTATTTTATACCTAGGCTATTTGAAAATAGCAGATCTACAAGCTCACAACGCGTCACAACGCGTCGCATCGCGACGCGTTGTGAGCTTGTAGATCTGCTATTTTCCAATATTTAGTACTTTTACTTTTGGTACTTTAAGTACATTTTGATGCCAATACTTTTGTACTTTTACTCAAGTACATTTTTAATTCCGGACTTTTACCTGTAACAGAGTATTTTTATATTGCAGTATTAGTACCTTTACTTAAGTAAAGAATTTGAGTACTTTTTCCACCACTGCATGGCGTGCGCTGCTGGCCGATTGGAGCTACAGTTAGCTGTTACCCGCGCCGCTGTTCTCGTTAATACTTTACTTGAGGGGGCAAATTCATACACGTAATTAACGCTTAATTGATGATAAATTAATTACTCAGAGACCGACCCACCTCGCTACCCGCCTATATGAGCACTCATCCTGGGCATAGAAGTTGAAGTGTGTATAACGTCCTTAACCCATTCAATCCGGGAACGCATCTCTGTCACTTTATGTTTATTTGGCTATTCAAAAACAGCAGATACACAAGCTCATAGAAGTATGAGCTTGTATATCTGCTATTTTTGAAAAATGTGTGCAAAACATTTGTGCAAATATTTGAATATTCTATTCTAAAAAAGAAAATCTAAATCCTAACAGTATGTTGCTATATCAGTGGTGCTCCAACTTTTCCATGTCCAGGACCACCCAAAAATGATATTTATTTGGCCGCGGACCCCCATCTCAAAATATGTTGTTCCAGGGACCCCCAGAAGCAAAGATTTGAGTTAAACATGTTCGTGTTAAGAAATATATATAGATATTCAATGATTTGCACAAATGTTCAAGATTTTTTTTAAATAGCAGATCTACAAGCTCATAGCGTGGCACTTGGTTTTGCGCTATGAGCTTGTAGATCTGCTATTTTTGAATAGCCCAAAGAAATCTTAAAACGAAGATGCGTTCAACAAAGAAGCGTTCCCGGTCTTAATGGGTTAACTAATGATATATTGCACTTGGTTAAGTCATAGTGACTTCACCATTATTTAATGGTGAGGACCAGCCCAGGACTTAGTGATGAGTTCATGATAAACTCATCATGAAATAATTTATTCATTAGTTCATCATTAATTAAACGTTAATTAAGTGTATGAATTTTCCCCCCTGAAGTAAAGTGTTACCCTGTTCTCTGTTAGCGCCAATGGTGTTGAGGAAAGATATATTGCCCGTGTAGTAAAGCCCACTTCATCGTAGGGCGCTGAAAATAGCTGATCTACAAGCTTACGGCTCAGCTTGTGCTGTAAATCCAGTGGTGGAACTAATTACATTTACTCAAGTACTGTACTTAAGTACATTTTTTAGGTACTTTTACTTTACTTGAGTATTTCCAGTTCAATACTTTTACTCCACTACAATTTCTTTGAAAACTTTAGTTACTTTGTAGATTTAGCTACTTTGCAGATTTGAATTATTATTACAAAACATACATTAACCACTTCAGCCCTATTTAAACTTTGGCTATTTAAAAAATAGCCGATCTAAGCTCACAATGCGTTGTGAGCTTGTAGATCTGCCATTTTCAAAAAATATATATACATTTTATACATTATGATACCTTGTGAAACGGGACATTCTGCATAATGAGTACTTTTACTATTGGTTCTTTAAGTATATTTTGATGCCAATACTTTTGCACCTTTTCTCAAGTCAATTTTGATTACCGGGTTATACTAGAGGGTGAGTCATGCCAAGGCCTAACAAATGCTAGCGTTGTCTTTTGGGAGAGAATGTCAGCCAAATTAGCAGTCCCGTCAACTCGTATTCACCGGGAAATGTAATTTATAGCCAGCTCCTTGAGTTACATGTGGTATAAAACATACTCAAAATGACTCAAATTCAGAGCAATTAGGAAAACTAGAGAAATGGAAAATACAAAGAACCTACTTTCTTTCTTTTTTACTGTTCAAAACTTAATGCATTACTGTACTCCAACTATAGACTCTTGTTCTTAATTGGAGCGGCACAATTTTGCCTCGAAGGACGAGACCTTTTCGCTAACCTTTCATCAACCTTTCAACTAAACCCGAAAGCTCTTGATAAGTTTTGCTGAATATCTCTCCATATTTCAGTCCACTTTCTTGGCCACTTTCTGCCTTAAGGTGTGGTCTTCAACTATTTCCCCTCAGCCTTCCTCCTTATCTGGGGAAGCAGCCAGGAATGGAAATCTCATGCATAGCACTATTCCAGATGTCTTAGTACTGGCTTGCAGTGCGTCAAGGGGGAAGCTCAGCGCTATACTGATAAGAGTGTCTGTCCTTATACTAGAGGGTGAGTCATGCCAACGACCTACAAATGGAACCCCATGCCTGTCTGCTTGTAAAGTTAAGCTGCTTCGCACTAGAGAAATAGGAAATTAACCCTGTGGCCTATAAGACACCTCGAGCTCAACAAGGCTTGCTTGCCTCCCTTAGCCACAGTGAATCAAGGGGATAAGTAAGTGTTTTTCGGCCACAACCTGAGAAGGTCAGCAAAGTCATTCTTCTCCGTTCTCCTCGGGTCAATTGCTGCTAGCTTGCTTTTTCTCTGTCTTGTTGTCCTCGCGTTCTGCACTGTCACATCCCACAACATTCTTAAGGTCCCGGAGTATTCCTCTTGCTAGCTGCTTGAGGTTTTAGCAAGGCTTTCTTGGCTCCTCTGTTTTACAGTGGTGTAAAGTAACTAAGTACATTTACTCAAGTACTGTACTTAAGTACAATTTGGAGGTGTTTTTACTTTACTGGAGTATTACCAATTTTCTGTACTTTTACTTCTACTCCACTACACCTCAGAGGCAAATATTGTACTTTTACTCTACAATTATTTGAAAACTTTAGTTGCTAGTTACTTTGTAGATTTGGATTATTATCACAAAACATACAGTAACCAGTACTTCAGCCCTATATGCATTTCGGCCAATTGAAAATAGCAGATCTACAAGCTCACAATGTGTCGCATTGTGAGCTCGTAGATCTGCTATTTTCAAAAAGATTTGTATACATTTGAAAACTTGTGAAATTGGACATTCTGCATAATTAGTGGTTTTAATTTTGTACTTTAAGTACATTTCGATAGCAATGCTTGTGTACTTTACTCAACAAAATGTTGAATTCCAGACTAACGTGTAACAGAGTATTTCTACATTGCAGTATTGATACTTTTACTTAAGCAAAACATTT
This sequence comes from Gymnoscopelus braueri, assembly GCF_963280865.1. Lineage (NCBI taxonomy): Eukaryota > Metazoa > Chordata > Actinopteri > Myctophiformes > Myctophidae > Gymnoscopelus > Gymnoscopelus braueri. Next base: position 44,381,240 of record NC_137618.1, read on the forward strand.
GAGTACTTTTTCCACCACTGTATCTGTGTCACTGCAGGAATCTGACCTAGTTCCAATCACAACTGACTTATGTTGACGGTTAGTGGTGCTCTCCATCCGGAGACTAGTGCAGCCATACATGTACTGAATATTGTCTCCGTCGGGTGGAAACCTGTTACTTTTCAGGATTCCAGTTAAAAAAAGAGCAAAAGTAGCAGATCCATCTCAAAATGCGTTGCTTCGCGCCGTGTTTCGAGCTTGCAGATCTACTACTTTTGAAACGTTTGCGTGGCACTGTAGCAGTATTGATTTTTACAGCTGGGTTTAGTCATATTTTAGTCATCTGAAATGTTTTAGTTGTCGTCCCATTATAGTCGACTAAATCCACAGTTGATGATTTTACACTTGGTTGCATGCTGAAAATAGCCGATCTACAATATATATATATTTTCAGCATGCAACACTCGAGCGCAACCAAACATAAAATGACTTGTCTTTTAGTTCTACTGGATCTCTTCTCCACTAGTCCCTCACTAACATTTTACTCTAGTTTTTATTTGTTGAAAAATTGTCAATATATTTAGTCTTAGTTTTAGTCTTCGTAGCTTAGTTTTATTTCGTTTGTCAGCGAAAAAAGGGTAGTCGACGAACATTTTTCATCATAGTTTTAGTCGACGAAATCAACACTGCACTGTTGTTGGCCTATGATCAAGCAGGGTGTTAATTTACGAAAAGATAAGAGGTTTCTGCCCGACAGCAACGATATGCCGCCTCCAAGATTTCCAAAAATTGCATTATCTACAAGCTCACAACCCGTCTTGTAGATACTATTTCCACTAGTTGTCGTATTATAAAGTATATAGGGCGTAAGTGGATTATATATTTTTTGTACTAGAGTGTATTGACTATTGTATTATTCATATTTCTGTCCTATAGTGTATTGAACATTGTAGTATTCAAATTCTGTGCCAGGGAATGTTCCTGAAGGGATATCAAGCAATGTTTTCTTCTGCATGCACTTAAAGGCTTAAAAATGGCGAAGTACGCCTTTGCAGAAGAGAAAGCTTTATCAAACACAGATAAAATGTTTAAAAAAAAGAAACATAGGCCAAAGCATCCATCTTCTTAGGAACATGGTATGAATGGCGTCAAATACAACAAGTTTAATGTAGCAACGCATCCCAAAATATCCTTTTCTCACTGCGTAATTGTTCTATTGTTGTGTTTTATTGCGTTATTTTCAGGTGAGATTTGATTTAGTTGTGTACTCGTTTGTACTGCATGATGGGTTTACAACGATGCAGGACGGGAACATGTGGGTTCTAACCTGACTCCCACTAGGCTTTAACCCATTAAGACCTGCATGAGGTCTTCTATATCTAAGTATTGTAACTAAACTAAACAGTTTGCTGAAAAACTTATGTTTCTACTGTATGTCAGTGGCACTCAAACCTTTTCATGTCAAGGACCCCCAAAATATGTATTTGGCTTGCAGACCCCCATCTCAAAATATGTTGTTCCAGGGACCCCAAGAAGCAAAGATTTGAGTTACAAATTGAAAAAAAAAATATTAATATATATATATATATATATATATATATATATATATTCAAGATTTGCACACATTTTCACGATAAAAAAAAATCAGATCTACAAGCTCATAGTGCTATGAGCTTGTATATCTGCTATTTTTGAATAGCCAAAGTATAAAATATGGTGAAAGCGGTTAAAAGATTGTGATGCAAAAATTATGTAAAATGACACAAATGCTTTCCCGGTTTTAATGGGCTAACATTGTTCCTTGCCATCGCATCTGTCTTCACTGCATGTTGTGGGGAAAAAACAATAACTGAAAGAAAGTGGGCCATTCTTTAAAAAAATGTATAAATAAAAAGTGTATTCAGAGACTTCCTGGTCCGATTGCAACGGCCTATCTAGTGACTGTGACAATTGGATGTTTTTTTTAAGCACACGTTGTGTTGCCAGATGGCGCCAGACTTTGTTGTGCTTGTACACATGCATGAGTATGCACAAATTCATGTTGGCCCTGATAACTTGAGACAAATTAAGCAAATGGCTCACACTTTGATGATAAATAAACCACTGCACCTGGATGGTGTTTGTTAGAAGGCATAAGAGACACACGGGAGATTTTACAGTTAACAAATGTGCTCAACCACTTACAGTATACCCTATATCGTTGCTGTCGGGCCGAAACCTCTTAACTCCATATTTTATTTTAGTTTTAGTGTTTAAAAAAAAAATGTACGCCCTACTTGATCATGCTACAGCATCACACAAAAGTATCAAAAGTAGCAGCTAACTACAGACTTGAAGCGCGGCGCGAAACAACGTGTTTTGAGCTCGTCGGGCTGCTATTTTTGTTTTAAACCTGAAAAGTAACAGTTTTGGGGGTCCTTGGCACAAATTCCCTGAGGAACATAAGCCATTGATGAAACTCTCCAGTCTTATGTGCCCTCCGATCCTGCTGTTGCCATGACATCTCAACCACGGATGTATTAACTCATTAAGACCTGAGGCCGATTCTACAAAATGTCTTCTAAATCAATTTTAAAACTAAACTAAAACAGTTTTCTGAAAACGCATGTTGCTACTGTATATCAGTGGTGCTCAAACCTTTTCATGTCAAGGACCACCAAAATTATATGTATTTGGCCGCGAATCCCTATTTCAAAACATTTTGTTCCTCCCCCAGGAGCAAAGATTCGAGTTAAAAATGGTCAATGTAAAAATGTGCTTTAAAATACATATATGTTACAGTATGATTGAAAAAACAGTCAGATTTAAAAAAGGAATGCTCGTTTTCTTCGAGTTCACCTCCCGCTCTCCCCTGCGGCAGGGCCCCCCCACAATCAAAAAAAGAAATGACTTCTCGGAGGTACCGGGACTGGGGGGGGGGGGGACACACGATTCTGTCGCAACTCGAACAGCGCTGAGTCAGCTGAAGGTGACTTCGCAACGCTCGGCACGGCGACTCGCTCGCCTAAGCTCGCTCGGCGGTGCCTCTTGTGGCTCAAGTCACCTGCGGTGTGCCTCCGTCGGTAAAAACGAGTGCAACTTTTTCAATCTGACTGGTTTTCGCGCTTTGAGCTTGTATATCTGCTTTTTTTTATCGTGACACACACACTCATCCATAGTTAAAATCTAAATTGACACAGATGCGTTGCCGGTTTTAATGGGTTAAAAGTTGTAGACTTAGTTGACTGAACCCGGCAGTCGGTGTTAATGATGATGGAAGTGTGCCTTAGCTAGCTGTAATCATCCTGTCGCTCAAGCTAATCATATAGCGCTATATACCTGCCTCTGCTGCCTAATAGAAAAGGCTTTTAGTGAAGCTGGATTGATTCAGCTCAATTAGAGGAAACAAAACTTAACACAACTCTGAGGGGGAAAAAAACCTTCTACTAAAGTTAAATAAGGACTTCTTCAAGTTTGGCTAGTTTGATCAGGCTGAGAATTCTCAGCTATCACCACTATAGAGCCGTTTCTCCTCAATTGAGATGGACGTTTTACAGCATGTATGTACGTTAAGTGAATCAGTCATAATATGTGCTCACTTTCACTTCTTCAGGCTCTATGCACAGCAGGCACCATTTTGGAAAGAAATTGGGCCTCTTCCTTACTTCCTTCACAGGTGTCGATACGAATGAAGGCTCTGTTACATTCTAGTCAAACAGAGTCAGGGTCCTGATATCGTGCATGTTGGCTCACTGGAAACACTCTGCTACACCAGTGGGTCTCAAAGTGTGGTCCAGGGACCCTCATGGTTCCTTTTGGGGGGGGGGGTTCTAAATGGGGCGGGGGGTTCTAAATGGCCCCTTGCGGGTGTGTAACTCTGAGGTCACGATCAGAACAGAAAACGAGTGCTGTTGCACTTCTTATTATGCATTTACACGAAGTAATTAAATCCAGTTATTTAAAACGCTGTAGTGTGCATGCTAGGTGGCTAGGTAGCGGTGACGTGTTCTTCCTTCTTCCTATGTTTGTTTGGTTGCCATGTCCACTTAGGGCTTGTTTCTAAAGTGTAGTTGCTTATTTGGACTCGTTTCCTAACGTTGTTTAAACATCTTCATGTCAAATGATGTATTTGTCCACAAACCCCCAACCCCCCCCCCCCCACCTGAAAATATTTTGTGTCAGGTCAGTGACCCCCATACAAGATTTGTGTTGTTAAAATTGTCAAAAACTTTCCAGAATGACCTATTTTTATTTTCTCAAGATTATTTTCTCTTCTTTCTTTTTTTTAAATAGCAGATCTACAAGCTCACAACGTGTCACATCGCGAGGCGTTGTGAGCTTGTAGATCTGCTATTTTAAAATAGCCGTTGCCTAGTCGCTTCTTTTGAGTTTTCATAGACTTGGTTGCTTATTTCTCTCGCAGAATCTGGCAACACTGGTTATCACTGTCTCCAACACCGTCTTGCCCGTTCACATGCAAAGAATTCCAGTCTGGAAGGAGGTTTCACTTTATTGTGTTTTCGACCCCTGATAACACCGTTGCCGTCACATCCGTATTTTGCCGTTTTCTGTAGAGACCGTTGTCGTGTAAACGGCACCTGAGAGTTATGGTGGTCTTTGAAAACCGTTGTACTACACTAAATGGAACAACAAAGCCTTCATTAGAATCATTCTGATGATGAATGAAGGACGTAAGGTTGAGCCCCAATTTCTGTCAAATATGGCTGCTGTGCATAGAGCATTAAAGAGACTCGGGACCTGTTTCTGCATGGTCTCCTAAAGGGACGGCCATCCACCTGATATAGATACAGGAAATCAATCAAAGTGTGGCTGGATTGGTTTCATCCTGACCATCTTTGGTGTACAGCTATGGAAGGAGAGAGAGACATGGTCCAGTAATCTACGTTCAGCCTCAATGAACACAGAAAGAACACAGGGGGGGATAAGAGAACAAACCTGGTACAAGCACAGAGTTAACCCATTAAGATCTGAGGCCTGCCTTCTAAATATGTAGTTCTCAAACTTTGTTGTGCCACGGACCCCCAGAAGAGAAGATTTGTGTCAAAGATAAACACTTTCTAGATTAAAAAAAAATACTTGTGTTCAAAATATGCAATTTTTTATGTTCTAATGCCCAAGATCTTTCTGAAAATATTTTTCCTAATTATATATATAGTTAAAATCTAAAATGACCAGTGGTGCAAAGTACATTTACTTAAGTACTGTACTTAAGTACACTGAGAGGAGGATTTTTGAGTATTTCCTATTTTCAATACTTTTACTTTTACTTTATGGTAATTTTACTCCACTACAATTATTTGACAGCTTTAGATACTAGTTACTTTGCAGATTTAGAATATTATCACAAAACACACATCAACCACTTCAGCCCTATATAGAATTCGGCCATTTGAAAATAGCCGATCTACAAGCTCACAATGCGTCACAACGCATTTGTGACCTTGTAGATCTGCAATTTTCTGCAATTTTCTGCAAATTTGTATACATTTTGAACATGTGAAATGGGACATTCTGCACAATGAATACTTTTACTTTTGGTACTTTAAGTATATATTGATACCAATACTTTTGTACTTTTACTCAAGTAAATTGTGATTACCGGACTTTTACTTGTAACAGAGTACGTCTACACTGCAGTATTGATACTTTTACTTAAGTAAAACATTCGAGTTATTATTCCACCACTGGAAATGACACAGATGCCTTCCCGGATTGAAAGGGTTAAAGAGAAAAAGCCCTCAAGCATACATACCAAGAATGTTTCAAACCTTTTTTTGTTGAATCCTGTGACATTCTGCAGAACCTGTCCAGATAAATTGAGCCCATGAACAATTGGCCTCGCAGCTTGTACCGTGGGCGGGGGAGGAAATCATCTCCTGGGTAGGTAGATAGATAGAAAAGAGAAAAATTACTTCCCTCCACACAACCTGCACAAATCAGCCAGCTGTCAGCAGTTCTCAATTAGTAATCAGGACGTTGACGAGGTAGACAATTATCATGGATGGCATCATAACCCTGGAATCTTCCTGGACGCCTGAAATCAGTTTAGACAGACAATTATGACCCGAAATAAATGTGGGCATTCACCCAAGGCAACGCGGTGATAGGGGAGCTGGAGCAATGCCACTTTTCAAGGGCAACTGTGTACTATTGAAACCTCTCATCTCCATATTTAACTCCTAATCCTCACAGTTTTCTGAAAAACGTACGTTTCTATATCAGTGGTTCTCAAACTTTTTCCATGTCAACGACCCCCATCTCAAAATATGTTGTTCCAGGGACCCCCCAGAGGCAAAGTTTTGAGTTAAAAATGTTCGCTTTAAAAGAATATAAATATATTCATTTGCACACATTTTCTTGATAAAAAAAAAAAAAAAGCAGATCTACAAGCTCATAGCGCGGCACTCAGTGCCGCGCTATGAGCTTGTAGATCTGCTTTTTTTTTTTTTTTATCAAGAAAATGTGTGCAAATGAATATATTTATATTCTTTTAAAGCGAACATTTTTTCTTCAGTGGCGTAACGCAGAATCGCGGGGCCTCCCCGCGGGAGTTTCACGTGAGGCCCACGCACATGCACGCGCGCGCATGCACAACCCCACGCGCGTGCGCGAAAAATTTCGGGTCTAATTCGGTTCTATTTGACCAATATAAATCAACTTTTTTCTTTTTTTTTGCTGTAAAAATATTTGCATCAGCGCAGGCGGGGCCCCGCCTGCTGGTGGCCCCCCCGCACCGCAGCACTTGCTGCCCCTCCGTTACGCCACTGATGAGCTTGTAGATCTGCTATTTTTGAGTAGCCAAAGTGTAAAATAATGCTTTTTAGCTCAAATAAAAAAATGACACAGATGCGTTCCAGGTCTTAACAGGTTAACGCCCTACTTGATCATACTACAGCGTCACACGAAAGCATCAAAAAGTAGCAGATCTGCAAGCTCAAAGCGACGCGCTTTGAGCTTGTAGATCTGCTACTTTTGCCATTCCGGAATTTGAATCCTGAAAAGTAACAGTTTTTGACATATGAGGTTTCCACCCGACAGAGACGAAAACTACCTTACTGTGTAGATTATAATATAAAGAGGAGGACAAGATGTTCACATTACAATAATGCTACTATCCAGGACTTATTTTAATGAACACAATTTTATCTTATCTAATCTGCACGGTCGAGTGTGTTACCAATACAATACGCCAGGGTCTAAATGTCTCAATGCAAGAGTAATGAGACCGTCTCCAACATCCACTGCGGATGTGCTAGTTTTATTGTATTATTACCCAAACGTACCCTAGCACCACATAAGATTGGTTAAAATAAACGTTTTGATTCATTAAAATAAGTCCCAGACAGACTGTAGCTTTAACCTTTCTGTATTAAAAACACCCATTTCTCATTATGCAAATGTTACGCCCCGGCCTAGGGGAACCAAAGGCGCAACAACAAAAGTGGACTCCTTCCTTCCCAGTCCCCCCAAACACAACCAGGCAACACCAGTTTAAAAGTCCAAAAATACAGTGATTTATTAACGAAGTTTAAAACATGGGTAAATTACCTCAGGGTGGGTCCCTGTACATAAAATCATACTCAAAACTAAATCATGTACCTGTAAAAACATAAATACATAGCTCTTACCTAGCTTAACTTACGACACACATACTCAAATGGATAACAACAAATCTAAAACCACGGGCAAACACAGAGGACTGGTGTTGTTTTGAGGCTGCGAAGAGGAAGGAAGACATCTGTGGGACTGGGGACAGCCATCTTTATAGTCCACAGGAGCCAATCACACGCAGCCACCACTCACACCAGCTGGTGTTCAATCAGTCACTCCTCACCACTCATTCACAAACACACCAATGAGGGGGAAACATACACAGGGCACCACACAGGAAAATACATTATATGACCCTAGAGTCATAACAGCAATATAGAAGGTTACTAGCATAATTATTGTAATTTAGGAGGAGGAGGAGGAATCTTTACTTAACCCATTCAATCCGGGGACGCATCTGTGTAATTTTAGATTTATTTGGCCATTCAAAAATAGCCGATATACAAGCTTGTAGATCTGCTATTATTTGAAAAATCATGAACATTTGTGAAAATCTTTGAATATTTTAAAGCGAACATTTGTAACTCAAATCTTTGCTTCTGGGGATTCTACAAATGTTTTCTAAATCCTAACAGTTTTTTGAAAAAAACTTATGTTGCTATGATATCAGTGGTTCTCAAACTTTTTTATATTTGTCAAGAACCCCCAAAATGATATGTATTTGGCTGCGGACCCCCCATTTCCAAATGCCTGGTTCCATGGACCCCCAAGAAGCAAAGATTTGAGTTACAAATGTTCGCTTTAAAATAATATATATATATATATATATATATATATATATATATATATATATATATATATATATATATATATATATATACAGTATATATATTCACAGATTTTCACAGATTTTCACAATAAAAAAATAAATTGCAGATCTACAATCTCATAGCGCGGCACTCGGTGCCGCACTATGAGCTTGTAGATCTGCTATTTTTTAATAGCTACAGTGTAAAATAATGCTTTTTTAAAACAGATGCATTTCCGGTCTTAAAGGGTTAAACCACAGAAGGTTATATGCATTTGGGTTATCAACACGAGAGCTATAAACTAAAGCTGGACCAAAACATGCTACTGTACGGTGTGTTAACCACTTAACCACATGAACCCTATAGTGCAAGGGTATTCACCGGATTGTAGATCTGCTATTTTCGGCATAGAGGTTTGGTATAGGGGGAAAAAAACAAGACCAAGTAAAGGTTTTCTAAGTATTGAGGATTTAAGTGGTGAACTGTCTGAAAATACACATTAACATGAACAACACTACACAATGATAGTTGCTGTCAAACAAGTCTATGAAGCTATATATTAAATCTATTTTAAAGGTTTAATCTGCAATTTTATACAATATGTAGGTTAGGTCCCTGCTTCATCCCTCTCTCAGCTAAGGGGTCCTCCTTGGCCTGAAAAACGTTGAAGACCCCTGCTATAGCGTCCCTAATCTGGGATGAACGTTCAGCAAAAATAGCCAATCTAGCAGTATAGATCCCCGGGGGACTCCATGCAGTCCATGAAATATAGGCTTTAAGAGGTTAAACCCTATATAGCAGCACTGAAGAGAGAGGGTTCTCCCTGTAAACACCCAGATCACTCATGGTGTTAGCACAAAAGCACACTTACTAAATAAGTGTAACCACATAACGCATACATTCCAACACATTCCCATAGCAAACAACAACAACAAATAAAAGGTTAAAGGTAGGGTAAGTGATTGCAAAATGGGTCTATATTCTGATGGTACTCGTTACTATAGAGTGTCCTGTCCATAAGGAGTCTCCCATGTCTCTCCAGCTCTTTATTAAACAGAAACTGCATTTTCAGTGCCCTCTCCTGATTGGCTCAAATTATGTCGCCTACCTGAAAATGTACATATTCTGTTTACTAAAGAGCTGGAGAGACCCCTGTGACCGAACAAACGCTCTGTAGCAATGATTACTATCCAAATATAGTACTTTCATTAAGACCTGAAGCCGATTCTACAAATGTCTTCTAAATCCCAACAGTATTCTGAAAAAACGTATGTTTCTATATCAGTGGTTCTCAAACTTTTTCATGTCAAGGACCCTCAAAATGATATGCATTTAGCCGCCGACCCCCATCTCAAAATATTTTGTTCCAGGGACCCCCAGAAGCAAAGATTGGAGTAAAAAAAAATCGCTTTAAAACAATATATATTCAAAGATTTGCACACATTTTAACGATTTTTCAAAAATAGCAGATCTACAAGCTCGTAGCGCGGCACTCGGTGCTCATATACATGTAAGAATTGTGGTCCAAAAATAAACAAACTGTCTCAGCGATATTGTCAGGGAGGAGGTTCTGTATCGTTTATGATAGACAGTCACTTATATTTGATACAGTTTCTGGCAAAAATGTAACTAATTCGGCGGAAGTAACATTAGCGTTTTCTCACCGTCAGTTGATGCTTCATATCCATAAGGGTAAAACCGCCGGGGTCATTTGTTTATTTATGGAACACAGTTCTTATTTGACGCGATATTAAATACGTCTATGGGGATTCAGAATGGGGGTGGAAAACCACGAACCAGGTACACAAACCTAGGATGTGTAAATTACGTCAGACTTCGGTGCTCTATAGGAAATGCTCCACAACAAAACAAGTAACAAAACAGAGGTTCCACTGCTCCAGTGAACGTTTTTTGTATGTGCAGATAGACTGCTCTTATATCATGATTATGGGTGGTTGTGGCAATACTAACAATTTGAGCCTGTACTGTATAATGATCAAATTGAGGGTCACACAAGAATAGCATGCACTTTATAAACAAAATAAGAACCAGAACCAGACAATTAATTAAAATGTTAGATTATTAAGTCTGCTTGAGGTGTATTGCAGATTTAAACATAGCCTAGCAGTCAGTGGCATGTATAAACTGAAACTCATCTCCTCCTACAGTAGACCTCTTCCAATTCTCTCTCTCTCTCTCTCTCTCTCTCTCTCTCTCTCTCTCTCTCTCTCTCTCTCTCTCTCTCTCTCTCTCTCTCTCTCTCTCTCTCTCTCTCTCTCTCTCTCTCTCTCTCTCTCTCTCTCTCTCTCTCTCTCTCGCCCGTTTTTCTTTAATAACACTGCCATGTCTCCCCACACACACACACACACACACACACACACACACACACACACACACACACACACACACACACACACACACACACACACACACACACACACACACACACACACACACACTTAACTTTGTTAGATAAATGAAGCAAATCCACGATACCTTTCTGAAGTAAGTAAATAATCTACATCCATTTGAATACTGGCGCCTGCCTTGTTAATCCTCCTTCCTTCACCTTCCCAGAACACAGCACAGAAACGCAGGTAGGCCTAAACTTTCATTGGTCAAAAGCCAGTGAGGGCGGAGCCTGGGGGCTAAGAAAAGTTAAAGGGGCGTGTCATGTCAATCACTCAACTCAGCTGAAGCTAAAAGAAATCAGCCCATTTTGACATATTTTGTGTTTTTCTTGTAAATATTTGATGCTGTTGCTGCTCCAGGTTCCACCAGCATATAAAATGATCTCTTCTAAAACGTCTTATTAATAATTTCTCATCTTTATTCCATAAAATAGGGGGGGCTTAGCCCCACTAGCCCATTGATTAGAGCCGTATTGGTTAAAACAAGTTTTAAGCTATAGCCTCTACACTCTGATAGTAATCATTGCTGTAGTGTTTGCTCAGTAACAGGGGTGTCCCCATCTCTCTGGCTATTTAATACACAGGAAAATACCGTACATTTACAACCTGGTATCAGCTTCAATTTGTTATTTTTTTTCTTCTTCTTTTTTTTTGCCACGTCCAATGTCACTTGTTTTTTCTGTATGCATGTTCTCTTGCCTGATTGGATGAAATTGGTGTCCCGACCTGAACATTCATTTAGTTTACTATGGGATTATGCGGCTATTTAACACTTATTTTAACAAAATAAGTGGCCACCTAATTCTTTCCCTCTACACCTCTATACCAGAAAATAGCCAATCTACAAGCTTGTAGATCTGCTATTTTGCCGAATGTTCATCCCCAGAATATAAGGTAAATGGGTTCAAGTCCCATTGTGTACCATACATTTTAGTCGTTTTTATTTTTGGCGACACCTCCGGTAGCTCTGTTGCCTGTTAGAACAACGATTCACAGAATTCAGTTTGAAACAAAAACATAGATTTACCACTCTGAAACTAATGCTGCAGGGTCTTAGCTCAAAGTTTATTTTTGGACTTTTCAGTAATATTGTATTAACTTTCAAATACATAAATACAATACATTTTCGGCACAAGTGTCGGGGGCAGTCACTCGTGACTGTGTCAAAAAACACATTTTGTGGAATGGTTATTGTGGAAAATATACAAGTAAAAGATGATATAAAAATTGTGTTGTTTAATTGAAAACGTTAAACAGTATGGCTTCAATTATACCATTTCTGAACTTACTCACCTTCAAGCTATAATTGCTTTCCGATCCTTGTACTTGTTAGTCACAACTAATTCTTGAGTTGTGACTATAAGAGCCTACGGATTCTTCTTGATTCTCACCATGTGATTGTTTCCTGACCAATCAAATGTTGTTTGACGGCTGCATATATATCCACCATCTAAAAACAAATTAAATAGCACTGCAAATGTGCAGCAACAACAATATCTATCATAGCGAGCGTGATCAGATCAAACCATAATGGATTGAGGTGCTTTAAAAAATATTATATCAAGGCGTTACTACTAAATCTAAGTCATATTCATCCTCACATCGGCACTGAAGATTCTTTCCCCCCTTCTGTGTCGAGGCATTATGAGGGTGAAGGCCTATTGTTAGGTTCACAAAACAATGACGGGTTTGTTTACTCTGTGCACTGTGTGTAACTGCATATTGTAGGTGTAAACAAAAGCAGTTGAGAGAGTGTCATCTACGGGAGATAATGCACAGTGCAGGAAAAAAACACTAATACAGAAGGAGGATGTATGGATCTTATTCATACATACATAGTACATACATACCTGTACATGCACACATACATATGCCTACTGTACATCCACAGTATAGGGCATAGCAGTGGCGGCCATTTTGTGGTGCCTCAGATAGAAAACGCATACATCTTTCCCATAGAGATGTACGGAAATATGTATTTAAAAGAAAACTGTTTAAGCCTGGAACCAAGCCATCCAGGCACCTGGTGAATCATGACCACATAACATTTGATTATGTGTCAACAGATATTTGACACATAATGAAAAAAAAAGAAGTATATAATATAATTAAATTAAATCGTTAATTCTGTTTTGACACAGAATCAAATGTTTCATGGTCATGATTCACCAGGAGCCTGGATGGCTTGGTTCCAGGCTTAAAATGATTTATATACATATTTTCAGAAATCTCTATTGGAGAAAAAAAGAAAATGGTTTTCTATCTGTGGTGGCACCACAAAATGACCGCCACTGCCAGGTGCGCAAATCCCGGGGGGGACGGGGGGTTTTGTCCCCCCTTAGCTTCAGATTGGACCCCCCCAAGTCATTTAGAATAATAGGCTACAAATAAATGTTAAAATTATATTTGTTTTGATAATAAATCGGTAAAATCAGGCAAAAATAAGAATTAATTAACATAACCCTAACCTAACCCTAAAACCGAAATAAAGTAACCAAAAACCGAAAATAAACTAACAAAATCCGAAAAAAATAAACGAATTTTTTCCAGCCTCAAGCCATATTTTCGCCCCTGGCCCTGCCCATACAGTGCAGCCTTCCCAATCAACAGGATTGCCAATACCGCAGAGAGGAGAGAGGTGACCCACACAATCAATTCAACTTCGGTTCAATAAACAAACATGGTTAAAACCATGAGTAGTAGCTACATGTGTTCTTTAGCCATGCATTTTACAGTTTTAATGATAAAACATACAATGACACAACTTGACCCGGACACTTCCAAGCCGGCTGGACGGTGGTTAATTGGAAGCAGCTGTGCAGTAAGTGTGTGCAAGGTCCCTGATCATTATGTGAATAGGACACGGGCTGCCCCCAGTGGTGTAAAGTTACTAAGTACATTTACTCAAATGTACTGTACTTAAATACAATTTTGAGGTATTTTTACTTTACTGGAGTATTTCCAGTTTTCAGTACTTTTACTTCTACTCCACTACATCTCAGAGGCAAATATTGTACTTTTGCTCGACTACAATTCTTTGAAAACTTTAGTAACTAGTTACTAAAGTTTGATTATTATCGCAAAACACACCAACCACTTCAGCCCTATACATATTTCAGCCATTTGAAAATAGCAGATCTACAAGCTCACAATGGGTCGCGATACGACGCATTGTGAGCTTGTAGATTGGCTATTTTCAAATGATTTTTTATACATTTTGAACTTGTGAAATGGGACATTATGCACAATGAGTACTTTTACTTTTGCACTTTAAGTATATTTTGATACCAATACTTGTGTACTTTTACTCAAGTAAATTTTGAATTCTGGGCTTTCACTTGTAACAGAGTATTTCTACATTGCAGTATTGATACGTTTACTTAAGTAAAACATTTTCCACCACTGGCTGCCCCGTGACACAAGGTTTCTGCAAAACACAATGTACAAAAGTTTGAATAAACGAGTTTAGCAGGCTCTTCTCTCTTCACTATAACAAACACATGGCTATCTGCAACCTGCAGCCAGAGAGGGCTGAACTAACATGGACAATGTCAGTTTGTTTGTGGGGGACACATGGGGGACGGAGGCCTCTTCAAAGCCGATGGCCGCCGTCCAAACAAGTTGGCAGTAAAAGTACCAACTGTTGTTTCTCCTCTGTCTGTCACCCACACAACCCCTGCTCTGATGCAGCCCCCATTGTGACGCACCGCAGTCCCAGTCCCAGCGACATCGTTTTACCCCAGGACAACCGCCAGGAACACATTGCAAAGAGTCAGACCCATTATGCTGCATCTGTTTGGCCAATATATCAATCATTATTTGAGTCTTTGGACGACATCTGTGTCCACATTTTTGTGTTTGCTTAAAAGTGATTTTCTTTGGTAAAAATAAGTGTTATATTTTGATAGTACTCGTTGGCACGTGCACACATAGACATCAAAGGGGGCTTGAGCCCCTGCCCTTTTACCCATCTGAAAAAGAAAAAGAAAAAAAAAAGTTTTTTTTTTTTTTTTTAAGCACAGGATAAAAATATACATTTCCGTTCAAATATATGGGTTGCTAAATATATAGGTGTCCCTTATTTCAATCTCTGGGAGTTGGCAACCCTAACCTTGCCATACCTTAGCTTTTGCTGAACTGATGCCACTGGACATACACACAAAATGAACAGGTACAGTGAAAAGAATATGATGTCAAAATATACATTTTCTTATAACAATAACAATGTGTAGTGTGTGTTACAAAATCGAAAAATCCAAAATAGGACCGTCATTTTTAGCTTGCGGCCCCTTGGACTTTTGGTATTTTGCTGAGTGACCCCTGAGCCATCTTAAGTTGAGTAGCCCTGCCGTACCTGAATGCAGCGTTTAAGAGAATTGCCTTTTCCAAACTCTCCTGAACTTGAGTGCAAGCATTTTATGTTGAAAGAATTGCATCTCCAGTATTGGCTTGAATCTTGAAAGCTTTAGTTGAGTGCGGCATCACGCACCGAAAATAGCCAATCTCAAAGACGCGTTGTGAGCTTGGAGATCGGCTATTTTCTGTATTTTCACCAAAAGTGCCCTTTTGGAAACTTCAGCCCCTGCCCCTCTAACATTCTCTGCACGTCCCTACGTTGAGTGTTTGTTAAGTAACAGTAAGGGTGTGTAGTAACTTTCAAATGCATAATAAATACAGTCTCCCTGTCTCTCTATTACAGAAAATAAATTTTCAGGTCAGGATACCAATGTTATCCAATCAGGATAGGGAACAGGATACAGATGAAACAAGTGAAATTGGATGTGATGACACAAAGAAATGAGCAGACACAATTGGAACTGGGACATTATAACAAAAAGTAAGCTGATAAATGGGTACTCTCTCTCTCAGATTTAACACATGATTTATGAAGTCTTAATACATGTTAAAGAGATGTCCTATAAAATATAGTATTTTGTTCTAAAGGACGTAGAGAGAGACTCTCATACATGAGGACATGGATAGAGTTGTTCATTGTGCATGTAAATGGCAGCAGGACATGTAGAATGGATAGTAGTGTCCTTTACAGACAAATACATGTGTAGTTTGGGGTTGGTTTACTTGGTTTACTCACAACCAACACACATAAACACACTGTTGTTAGGGTTAAGTTCAGAACATGTATTTAAGTGGCTGTCTGGTTAGCACATGAGATAAGATCAAACATTCTACTGTGTACTGCAGTTAGCTCATACTGTACAGCAGGCTCTGCATGCATGCTAGCTAAAAAGTATGTACAAAAGAAAAATATTGTCACTGTCCGCATGTACTCAAGTACTCTAGTTGAGTACAATTTTGAGTTATTTTTACTTTACTGGAGTATTTCCAATTTATGTACCTTTACTTCTACTCCACTACATCTCAGAGGCAAATATTGTACTTTTACGCCACTACAATTATTTGAAAACTAGGGGTTACGTAGGTAACCCCAGTTTTGTTAGTTCCGTAGTAAGATGCTTACTTATGGGATATCATCGCCCTCTAGCGATGCACAGAGCACAACACATGAACTCCCGGCTACAATATTCTATTGGTTAGGGTCATGAGACGCGAAACCGGAAGCCGGTTAGGGTATAAATACCTTCGCGTCACAGGGAACTCCCTCTAAACCCTTCACTCTGCACGCTAAAAAGCGCACAGAATGGGGTATTAGGTAAGCATCTTACTACGGAACTAACAAAACTGGGGTTACCTACGTAACCCCTAGTTATTGTGTCATTCCTTCATAAGATGCTTACTTATGGGACACATAAACGCCCCCTGGGGAGCCCCAGCTTACAACCCCATCCTAACCGTACACCCATGGCCCCTGGCCTTGCCCCCGGCAAGACCCTGGCCACCAGACGCATGACCCTTTTAGGTCAAAAGCGGAAAGGACTCAAGGCAAAGTCCTGACAGACCAAGTCTGACCCTTATGGCTAGAGAGGTCAAACCACATCTACCCTCCAAGCCCAAGAGAAACAAGACCCCAGGCCACCAGACGCATGACCCCTTGGGTCAGAGGCGAAAAGGCCCCAAGGCAAGGACCTAACAGACCCCAGTCCGCCCCTCATAGCCAGAGAGGTGTAGACCTCGTCTACTCCTCAGGCATAGAGGACTAGGCCCTCCTTCCCCCCAGACCCAGCCTCGCCGGTCCAGGGGAAGTAAAAGAGGAAAAACTACAGGCAGGAGGAGAGGCCTGCCCCCGGCAAGCCCCACTCTTCCCCTGACCATAATTAATCCACCCAACCAAAGCCGTGAAAGACACCCATAGTGTTGCCACAACCAGGTTGAGGGTCACAAAGGTCAAGTGCTTTTGACACTTTGATGACATGACATCAGGAGGAGAAAACGCGCTCTCATGGCCGTTCCCCAGTCTCCTGGCTGCCACCGGCCGCCACGCCCAGGACCGTGTGTGCCATCTCGGATGCCGCCACGTCCAGGCTGTAGAATGCCGCAAAGGTTGAAGGAGACGACCAGTTCGCCGCAAAGCAAATGTCCTGCATCGGCACCCCTTTGTAGAGGGCCCAAGATGCAGACACACCTCGAGTAGAGTGGGCCCTGAGTCCCACCGGGACTCCTGAGTCCCACCGGGACTACATTACCACTACTCTCGTAGGCCAACCGAATCGCCTCCACGATCCATCTGGAGAGGGTAGGTCTAGCCACAGCCTTCCTCTGACCAGCCCGGCCATAGGAGACGAACAGCTGAGACGACCCCCTGCCGGCTGCCGTCCTCTGACAGTAAAGTTTCAGAGCCCTTACCGGACAGAGACAGTGCAACCGTCTATCCTCCACTGACTCAAACGGTGGAGGATGGAAAGCCCCCAACTCCACTGGGGCCCTAGCTATCACGGCAGTTTTAGGGACAAAGGCCAGGTCAGGTTTCAACAAAACCCTCCTACCGTCACCTGAAAACCGCATGCAGTCCGGGCTCACCGAGAGCGCCTGCATGTCTCCAACACGCTTAGCTGTACACAGGGCCACCAGAAGAACCGTTTTGAGACTAACAATCCTCAGATCTACAGTCTCAAGCGGCTCAAAAGGGGATAGGCAGAGCGCGTCCAGCACCACTGCCAGATCCCATTTGGGGAACAAAGGCCTGTTGACCGGCTTGGCCCGTTTCACCCCGGCAATAAACCGTTGCACCAGTGTATGAAGGCCTACTGACTTGCCATTGAGCCCCTCGTGGCAAGCGGAGATGGCTGCCAAGTACACCTTGATGGTGGAGAAAGCCAGGTTCTGGTTCAACCTGTCCTGCAGGAAAATCAGGACACTGGCCACAGGTGCCTGGAAAGCCACCACTGGAGGCGAACGCACCAGGACTCAAATATGTTCCATCTGATGTCATACTGAGACCTCGTGGAACTCGCCCTGGATGGTGGCCACCACATCAGGGGGCAGCCCCTGCGAGCTCAAGCTCGTTCGTTCACGGGCCAGACCCACCGGTCTAGCTCCTGGGGGTGCTCGTAAGAAACCGTCCCCGCCCTGTCCCAGAAAGTCTCTGAACAGTGGGAGAGGCCACGGTTCGTCGTGGAGGAGAGGAGTGATCTCCAACCTCCACACGCACCATGCTGGAGCTAGTAGCCTGTGTCTCAGCGAGCAAAGTAGGTTCTCAACCCGGGGGTTGAGTGACCGTTTCCCGCACCGAATTCCACCCCTGGGCAGCAAGCCCGACCTGCAGCTCAGGAGGTCCGGTACCCGGGAGGCGAGTAGTGGAGTTAGGAGCGACCCATTGGGTCCTGCTTCGGGGATATTTATCTGATTACGCCTCTGCTCAGTAGCAACAAAACCTCTTCTCCCAGCGTTTGGGCGGTCATGCCCAGCGCTTGAAAGAACAAAACATTGACTTATGATGGAGGTTTGCTGGAAAATTGCGAACCGTAACCCTTCCGGTCCGCCCAGAGGTTCGGTTTGCAAGCCTTCCATTGCGTTAGACAGTGAGTCAAAGGGTTCGTGGGGTTGGTGGGGGCTGGTGGGGGCCACTGACGTCACCTGCTCCAAGGATCACCGATCACCATGATCATCTGGGAGGCGTCCACGAGGGGCAGCAGCGGTAGCGTCAGTACGTGCGGCGGACGTGATGAGGTCACCGCGTCGGAGGACGTGCCCGTTCTCGGCGAGACAGCGGAACCCTACCGTAGTGTCGTTGTTATCCGGAGCGATACTCCCGACCCACCTAGGGAGTGTCGATGGGGTGACACCGGGGTCCTCTGCCATGACAACATCCGCCTCCCGGCTACAATATTCTATTGGTTAGGGTCATGAGACGCGAAACCGGAAGCCGGTTAGGGTATAAATACCTTCGCGTCACAGGGAACTCCCTCTAAACCCTTCACTCTGCACGCTAAAAAGCGCACAGAATGGGGTATTAGGTAAGCATCTTACTACGGAACTAACAAGACTGGGCCGGCCCTCTTGTGCGGTGTCATTGATGTTACCCGGAACGAAACTTTCCACCCACAAGGGGAGTCTCGCCGGTGTAACACCGGGGCCCTCTGATAAGTAAACTTCCGCCCCTCCTCGTCCGCCATGTTGGGGAGGTTGAGGGACGCCGCCATTTTGTCCTTCGACTGTCCTACAGATGCGCTTTGCAGCCATCTGCCGGACAGAAAAAGGTTTCTCGTCCTTGCGCCTTACGTCTCCCGATCCAAGAGAACCACCAGGACGCTTCCAGGAGCTGGCTCTCGCGGAGGAAGATGTGGACGAACCTCGTTTTTGTCCGGCAGGACGCGTCCCACCCGAAGCCCTTTGCTGGCGCTGCCTTGCTGTAGCAGGGGGGGCGGGGGTGAGGAGGCCTGCGGCAGTCTCCTGCCTCTGTTTCTCCTCCGCCTGCGTTCTGGTGATCAAATCCGCGGCGGTGTCGAACAGATTGTTGGCCTTGATTGGAAGGGCGAGGAGTCCCGTGGACAGGATCGCTTTAAACTCTTTGGCGAGGTCCAGCCATTTGACCCTCTCCAGGTCTGCGGAGAGGGTCATATTATGCCATTAGCCCGTGCCACCTGCCATTAGCCCGTGGCAGGTGCAGAGGTGCAGAGGATTGCGTCTCTCGAGCTCTTTCGCATCCTCCACCCATTCAGCGTGGACCACCGACGCGGGCGTCAAAGAAAGCAGGGTTTTAGTTTAGCGGCGGCTGATCCCTAGAGAAGCGACACCGTGTTGAACTTTTCTGCAGCCGAGCCCGAGGCTTTGTACGGTGTGTTCAGCGTCTCGGTGTGCATTCTTTTGTTGCGATCCGCGAAGGTGGGCCTGTCCTCCGGGCCATTTTTCACGGAACCGCCTTTCGCCTGCTCGATGGCACTCGCCCGGGTGAAGTCCATGGGAGGGAGGCCCAAGACCCCCAGGTCCGCCCCGGAGAGGATTCTCACCGGGAAACCCAGTCTCTCCGGTTCCCTCCTCCCTTTCTGCCACGAGAAGTGAAGGGCCCCTCGGACTCCCTCAGCCTCGGGCAGTAGTTTGGACTCGTCCTGTCGGGGAGGGAGAGGTGCCAGGCCTTGGAAACCCGGGATGGGGGCCCCGATGACCACTCTTACATCCTCCATGGGCTGCTCCAGGCAATTAATAAGCAATTGTACATGTTATGATTGTTCCAAATTCCTTCAGAACAATACAAAACGGTGTGCTGAAGGAACAATTGCTTGCTATATTGTGTCATTGTGCATAACAGCCTCTTGATTTATTTTGCAAAACATATTGTGTTCTATATAAGTACAAGGTATGTTATTGCTTCCCTAACATCAAGTGTCTTCCATGTGATTACATTAAATTGCCAGAAACACAGTAAACCAGCACTTTGCAAACTGCATCTTAACTTTAAATGTTTATTACAAACCAGGACACCGCCTACATAAGTAGTCCATTGTGAGTGTATATGGGTCCACTGTTATAGTTTAGAAGTAGTCACAGTATAGTAGTAGTAGTAATCATTCAATTGTTCAATTGTTTAATCATTTACTATTGCGTGTAAACAATTCATGGCCAAGTTCTTGGCCTCAGCAAATAAGGCAAATTGTGCATTTGACAGATTATCCAGAATGTATTATTTAAAAGTAATGAACTAGACTAATATTACTTCTAAAATGTGTGGACTACATAATAAACATCAGTTTTTGGACTTGGAACTCTTTAGGAGCAACGAGGGACCACGGCAACCTGGTTTACTCACAACCAACAGACATAAACACACTGTTGTTAGGGTTAAGTTCAGAACATGTATTTGACAGAAACACAAACACTAAATCATAATGTAGAAGTAGTTGTAGTGTAGTGTACTAGTGTATTGTAGTTTTTGTCACCACAAAATATATTTATCAGGCTACTATGCAACTAAATGTACCAGTGATTCTCTGATGGAATTCAATAACTCCAACTCCTTCATAGATAATGCATCAGCACATTGAATGTGTATACTATCCCCTCTACATATTTTTGAATTAAATTGCAATGTGAAGTCAATATTTAGATTCATTACCCTTTTTTCTTTTTGACAGGGTGTATAAATCTGGTCAGTTCATGCATATCAATGCATCCCGGGTGTCTATGGGCCTGTTAACCAGTTGCATTGTGGGTGATCACAAGTGGACATCTCTTAATACAGATGTAAATGCACTGAAAGAGTACAACAATCACCTCCCCTCTCAGAGGGGAAAGAAGGGTGAACATGTTTGACACCTCTTTGTTTGAACTGATAAAAGCTATGATCATGATGATCATGATGAGTCAGGCTATAAACATAGAGATGTCCTATAAATTATATTATTTTGTTCTGAAGGAATTTGGAACAATCATGTGCAAATGAGGTTTATATAGATAAATGAATAACAAGATGACGTAGAGAGAGACTCTCACACATGAGGATATAGATAGAGTTGTTAATTGTACATGTAAATGGCAGCAGGACTTGTAGAATGGTAAATGGCACCAGGACATGTACATTCTTCATACAAGAAAGAAGGAGGACAAGGAACATAATAAAGAAAGGTTTATTTGTTCAGCAAAGACAGTGATAACACAACAATGCAATACTGAAGTTAAACTTGATGACAGGTATGGTATCTATTGCAGCAATCAGGAATATACAAGAAGTCAGAAGGCATACATATATAAAGCAATTTGTACTAACTGGCTTCAACACCAGACCCCACCTTACCTGTGCTTGTCTAATCATTTGAAAATGTGTGTTAACACTTTATTAAATAGTGGTCTTCAAGAGACAGAGTACAGAAACCTTTTTTTTTTTGTCCTATAAAATTGGCACTTTGGCTACCACTGTGTGGTCGCCTCTTGAAGATCACTATTTAGTTTATTCTACCGTGGGTCACCACTACGAGGACTGTGGTGTGAGTATCATTCTCGTGCACAGTGTTCACACACTAGTGTCCAAACATCTACAATGGCAATGCTAATATAATGTAATAGGTTCATAACAGCTCAGCAGACTGAACAACTGCTTAAAAGAACAACAATGGGTCATCAATCATGATGCATGTTTCTGATCCTTTCTAATGAAACGCTTGTCACACTGTTCACAATATTTTTTCATTGATATGTGTGCATGACATTTTAGGATGCTTAACTGAGTACAATTAATTCCACATTGACCAAATTAGGATTTCTCTCTAGTGTGAATTCTCTGGTGTTGTTTAAAGGAGCATTTCACCCCTGGAAGAACTTGCAGTCACTCAATGTTAATAATATATATATTAATTATCTATTATAATATAGTAGATAACAGTAGCAAAATTTCAAATTTGCACCCTCTGGCCAGAAAAATATAGAAGTCTTGACTTTGACTGGATGACTGGGGTTTGGCTGCATTACTACAATGACCACAATGCTTTGGGGCACTGCCCTTCCTTGTGGGGAGGAGGCTGCGTGGGGGCGTGGTCTACATTGTAACTTTCCCCATCCCAGTTCTCACTACAACAACATCAACAAACACATACAGCACATTGGCCAGTGTTGCCATGTCTGCTTATTATAAGCGGCTGGTTTCTAAAATGTAGTTGATATTTGGGCTCGTTTCCAAATGTTTTGATTGTTGTTTAAACCAGTGGTTCTCAAACATGTTCATGTACTTTTCCACGGACCCTCATCTGTGCACTGCGCGCCAACATATTTGCCAGGGAGACCCTACCAAAAATGTGTTGTTAAAATGTTTAAAAAAAAAAATATTCCACATTTTGCACTTTTTTCCCCTCAAGATTTTTTGGAAAATAGCAGATCTACAAGCTCACACTGCGTCACATCGTTACGCGTTGTGAGCTTGTAGATCTGCAATTTTCAAATAACCCATGTCTAGGTTTCAAGTGCTCTTGGCACAGGTATTTTCTTTTGGGCTTGTTTTCATATACCTGGTTGCTTATCTCTCTCACAAGATCTGGCAACACTGAATGCTGAAGAATGATGAATGTTACGTTCCAACTTTTCCGACTTTTTTGTCTACCTTTGGATCACAAAACACGACATCGAAGCCATGTTCTTTCTTGGACCACGTGAAATCTGCCTCTGTTGAACCAGTACAGTTGGACCAGTAGGCCTACCCATTGCAAGTTTGCTATATCTACCAGGATGTCAGTCCCATCATCACCGTGTCTTTGTTGCGCCAGCAAGGTGAAACTATAGTCTTGGCTGCTGTTGTATTGTGTTCTGTATTGATTTGATTGTATCTTATAGTAAACTGAATATAATGTATAAATTAGCATAGTAACACTAAACGTGTGTGTCTGTCTGCGCGCACGCACGCGCGTGCATCAATTTCTTTTCTACTTTCCATCCCACCATGTAGACAGTCCGGTGCTGGTGACGTGACGTCCATCTTCTACTTGGGAGTCGGGACATCCATGGAGATGCAGCATAGTCAACAATATAATAATAAAACAAAACGTTTCATACTCATTTCATGTGTGACTCCTTATTTCTGAGAGCATAATGTTTCACTGTCATTTCCAGTTATATTCTTTGGACTAAACTTATAGAAAACATGGGCATTACTTTAGAATGACATGCTAATGTTCAAATACTCTTGTCATACACAGCCTAATCGTTTTTTTTCTCTTTTTTCAAATGAGAAAGTTTCATGCTTTCAATTGGTGTATATGGATAATATTAGATTTTACTATAGCCTATTGTATCTAAGACCAGTAAAGTTGAATCCAATGTGCTGGGGTCCCCAGAAAAATTATGATTACATGTAGAAGTAAATACTAACAGAATGTACAAGAGTTTTTCACTATTATATCTGTAATGCTTACAGTCATGTAATTATGTACCATTCTGCCAAATGAAAGACCATCTCCTATCATGAAACAGTTCAAAAGAACCCTTATAGAATTGGGTGTAAATACATTTTGTCATTATAAATGCTTACACAATGTAGAATATACCAATGAGTAGAGCAAGCAGTGTGTAAATGTAACCGTTTTATTTAGAAAAAATATATATATGGCTGTAGTGTCCCAGGTCTTCATCTGCAGTTCCTTCATTTTTGCAGGCTGACAACTTTCTGTCCTGTCATTGGAAAGAACACATTAGATTAGATTTAGTTTACATGGATATCATCCGACGTGATACCTAATTTATTCTTAGTTGCATGCGCACCAAAAATAGCGGACCTACTAGCTCAGAAAGTGTCGAGTCCGCGACGCGTTGTGAGCTTGTAGATCTGCTATTTTCGGGACCTGACGTCGTCATGTACTGAGTAGCTCTGAAACATGTCAGTCATGGCGGAGCTTCAACCTGGTGTTTGCACTTTCTACATGTACAGACCGTACATCTACATAAACGTTCATATTTCAAATATAAAGTGCTGACCTCATGCCACGGATGTTACAATTTGAATCAGGTGGGTCTAAGTACCAGTATCTTCCGTATTGTTTAATAAAAAGCATTTTAATCCAATCGGTGGCTATTTTCTGCATATGCTTTCAATTACGCGACCCTATCGGTTGGGATGTATATTGCACTCTGATACATTATACATCTAAGAGAAAATGGCCACCTAATAAAAATTTCAATCAATCAATCAATCAATCAAAACCATTTGGATTTAAATGTTTTTTTATTGAAAAATACGGAAGATACAGGTACTTAGACCCATCCGATTCCAATTGTAACATCTGTGGCCATGGGGTAAGAACTTTATATTTGAAATATGAACGTTTATGTAGATGAAAGGGTTGTGAATGGAGAAAGTGACAAAACCAGGTTGAAGTTCCGCCATGACAGTCATGTTCCCAAAAAGAAAGACATGGGTTTCCGTGGCTACAGGCAAAGTCAACAATAACAAACGTTCCGTTCACGCCACGGCTCCACAAGCTAGTTTAGTCTACCCGAGGGATACAACATGAGATTATAGTGATAGTAGCAACTTTACAGCATGTTTACTACTTACTCGAGAGACAAGCGTCCACCGTCCACGGTCCGTGTACATTCTGTCAGTTCCACTAGGAAACATCCCCGACGGGTTGTTGCTCCTCACTGTCCGCATAGCTGCGTGTGGTCTAAGGGTCCGGGTACTAAAGTATAACTCTGATATGTTTGCAGACGCCATGATAGTACATGTGAGGTAGCTAATGGGAGTGGTCGAGTGGGGAAAGAAGGTTGAACAATGTTACGGTGACACCTTCGAGGCCGCTCCTTTGAGCTATGGGGGTTGGTTTGGATTTGAATTACACCTGTAGTCACCTGCAGTCATGTAGTGCGGACATAAGGTGAGAAGCTGCGGAAAACGTAATTTGACGCTATGGGCAGCAAAATCGGCGAAGTGTCCCTTTAAGGCTGGACATTCGAGAGAAGTGTTGTCCACACTGGTCGCATCCATATGGTTTCTCTCCAGTGTGAATTCTTTGGTGTTTTAAGGTGGGACATTTGAGAGAAGTGTTGTCCACACTGATCACACCGATAAGGTTTCTCTCCAGTGTGAATTCTCTGGTGCGTTTTAAGGTTGGACATTTCAGAGAAGTGTTGTCCACACTGATCACAACCATAGGGTTTCTCTCCAGTGTGAATTATCTGGTGTTTTTTAAGGCTGGACATTAGAGAGAAGTGTTGTCCACACTGATCACATCCATAGGGTTTCTCTCCAGTGTGAATTATCTGGTGTGTTTTAAGGTGGGACATTTGAGAGAAGTGTTGTCCACACTGATCACACCGATAAGGTTTCTCTCCAGTGTGAATTCTCTGGTGTGTTTTAAGGTGGGACATTTGAGAGAAGTGTTGTCCACACTGATCACACCGATAAGGTTTCTCTCCAGTGTGAATTCTCTGGTGTTTTTTAAGGCTGGACATTAGAGAGAAGTGTTGTCCACACTGATCACAACCATAGGGTTTCTCTCCAGTGTGAATTATCTGGTGTTTTTTAAGGCTGGACATTAGAGAGAAGTGTTGTCCACACTGATCACATCCATAGGGTTTCTCTCCAGTGTGAATTATCTGGTGTGTTTTAAGGTGGGACATTTGAGAGAAGTGTTGTCCACACTGATCACACCGATAAGGTTTCTCTCCAGTGTGAATTCTCTGGTGTGTTTTAAGGTGGGACATTTGAGAGAAGTGTTGTCCACACTGATCACACCGATAAGGTTTCTCTCCAGTGTGAATTCTCTGGTGCGTTTTAAGGTTGGACATTTCAGAGAAGTGTTGTCCACACTGATCACAACCATAGGGTTTCTCTCCAGTGTGAATTATCTGGTGTTTTTTAAGGCTGGACATTAGAGAGAAGTGTTGTCCACACTGATCACATCCATAGGGTTTCTCTCCAGTGTGAATTCTCTGGTGTATTTTAAGGTGGGACATTTGAGAGAAGTGTTGTCCACACTGATCACACCGATAAGGTTTCTCTCCAGTGTGAATACTCTGGTGCGTTTTAAGGTTGGACATTTCAGAGAAGTGTTGTCCACACTGATCACAACCATAGGGTTTCTCTCCAGTGTGAATTATCTGGTGTTCTTTAAGGCTGGACTTTAGAGAGAAGTGTTGTCCACACTGATCACACCGATAAGGTTTCTCTCCAGTGTGAATTCTCTGGTGTGCTTTAAGGGTGGACATCGCAGAGAAGTGTTGTCCACACTGATCACATCCATAGGGTTTCTCTCCAGTGTGAATTCTCTGGTGTGTTTTAAGGGTGGATATTCGAGAAAAGTGTTGTCCACACTGGTCACATCCATAGTGTTTCTCTCCAGTGTGAATTATCTGGTGTTTTTTAAGGGTGGACATCTCAGAGAAGTGTTGTCCACACTGATCACATACATAGGGTTTCTCCCCAGTGTGAATTCTCTGGTGTGTTTTAAGGTTGGTCATTTGAGAGAAGTGTTTTCCACAATGATCACATCCATAGGGTTTCTCTCCAGTGTGAAATATCTGATGCTTTTTAAGTTTGGATATGTAACTGAAGCGTTGTCCACACTGATCACAGCAGAGTTGTCTTGGTTTGGTCAAGCTTCTTTGTTCATTATCTGCTGGTAGCACAGGGAAGCCAGACTGATGATTCAACACTGGATTGCAGAAAGACAAAGGAAATATGGTTGAGAAGTGGGAATGGAGTATAAATGTACAACTTAATTACATTAAGCTGTTCCCTAGAATGAATATATAGATATAAATATAAATATAGATATAGATATAGATATAGCAAACAAGCAACAAGCTGAGACAACAAATGAGACACAGGAAAAATAAAGAGAAATCATATACAACAAAGCTAGAGGGCAAATTAAAATGAAACACAAATTATAAAAATAATAAGATTGAGACAAGTAGTGAGACTGCTTAATTTAAAACTAGAGAGGTAGAGAAAGTAACATACCATTTTATTTTGGTCCCTCCTGTTCAGCAGAACTGTCCCTGGTTGAGTTGAGAGAGTCCATCTTCCACTGAATTGTGGAGTCCACAGTCAGATCTGATCAGAAATGATTGATATCCTGGAGGAGTTGTGGATAAATTACAACTACACACTCTTCTTATACTACAGAGCCTGGGGTGGAGCCAGTGACGGCTTTGAATGATTGGACAAAGAGAATGAAGTATCTCGCAGACAATCATGTAAGAGAATTAAGATATGAATTATCGCAAGCCATATGTTAAACTATGTTTATAGGTGGAGTTAACAGGGAGGGGACGAAAGAACCATTTGATCATAGACTCCTGGAGTGTAAAGAGGGGTCTGGGAAAACAAAGACAACCATCTCTTGACTTGACTAACAAAAGAGTCTTGTGTTTACCTTTTGAAAGGTAGCGCTTTGTTCTAGTATATGACAGGAGGTGGACCCGGTTTACCATTACCCCCTGGGGAACAAGAACTGTAAAGATCGACAGATCCCCCTAATTTAAATTGAGTAAGAACGCCATAGACTTTAGTTTCTTAGAGTAAGATAATGTTCTACAAATGGTACACAGGTTTTACATAGCAGTTTTATTTAGAATAATAACATCTCGATTGATTGACCTGGAACTTAACCAGCAAGTGGTTCTCTGAATCAAAGTGTGGGCCCCACAAAGCCACATTCCTCTCAACACCTCAGAAGTTGTGCCTTGAAATCCTTGTTTGTTAGCTGTTGTATATATATGTATAAAGGTATGCATTTCTACACTCCTTTTAAGGCTCATGACATGTTGAACACGAATTATTAAAGAATGTTCCATTTTAGATTATAGTTTGAACACAGGAACTCAAAATTGTACTATCAGAGATACCTTCATGCAAATGTGTGTGATAAGCATAGCGAGATCTGTGGTGCGCTCAACAAGAGCGGATCAGCTTCTGATTGGCCGAAATAAGGAGGAGGAACAACTGTGGATTCAGAGTGTGATTTGAATGTACTGTATATATGTCCCTGCAGCTGTGATGGCAGAGCGCTGTATTTTGACCAACTCAGTTTGCCATTTTCGTGAATACTCTTGAAGTTGATCAATAAAAGACTTGAAGAATAATATCCATCGGATCTCGTACCTCTGTGCTACTACCTTTTCATTGAGGGTTATCCCGTGGTATCCCCCGGAAAATATACCTCAAGAACAATACAACCATCTCTCCACCAATCACAACCTAACATACTTCTACATGCCCCTCCCCCAGACATGCTCCATCCATGCAACCTTCTAGAAACTGTTGACTTTCTGTTACAAGAGAACCAAGAGCATCCATTTGTGGATGTATTCATTTGCAATCTTCATGCAATTCAAATGTGTATCTTCAGACTTCAACAATGTTGTATTCACTCATTAATGAATATATGAGTGAATATGAAATAATTCTCTCATCAGAGTCGGGTCTTAAGATGGGATGTACAATGTTCTGCTTATTAACCCTTGTGTCATGAGAGGTCAAGGTGCAACAGCTGATCAAATGAGATGTTTTATTGTCATTTTTTTTTATGTCAAAGTTATTTTAATTGAAGTATATTTAAGTGTTTTCTATGTTCTAAACCCTGGTGGTGTGGGATGCTTTGTGAATGTAATTAAGTTACCATAAACACATAACATAAATAGTTCACCTCAAACTATCTCTGATATGAAAAGTAAAATATACATCCAATTTCACCTTTTTCTGTAACGGTCATCACTACTAACCATTTCTCATGTCCTGCTTTCATTTACATTTACAATAAACAACTCTAGTCATGTCCTTGTGTGGATGAGTCTCTCTCATCTCAATCTTGCTATTCAAGCAGAGCCATTAAGATAGAAAGGCCATTCAAGTTCCTATTTTACACCATTGCTCCAAATTCCTTCAGAACAATACAACCTGGGGCCTGTTCCTCAAAAGGTGAATTAAATAAGCCTGGATTTAAGTCAAATCCAGGCTTGACAAAGTCGGGTCCGTATAGCCTGGTTTATTCGGTTCCTGGAACGCCAAGCCAGGCTGAAAAGGAGCGACTTTGTCGAGCTAGGCCTTGTCAAGCCAGGCTGTGTCGAGCCAGGATAATGAAGCCAGGCTTCACTTATTTCTATAAAAGACCATGAAAGTCGATAGCAGAATCCTTGAACTTGACCAATCATGGAGCCCAAAACCAGAGCGGCGTTCTTCTCTGTGGCTGAACAGCAGCACTGCAGCAGCTCATGGAATCTTACAAGGAAGTAAAATTTATAATAAGCAAGAAAGGAAACACGGCCGCAATAAATATAGATCCAGGGAGAAAGCGTGGCAAAGTATTGCCGACAAATTAAATGCACAAGTTGTCCAAAAATATGCAATTAATTTATATACAAATCCATAAATATATAATTCAGTTAGGTTTAAACATAAGGAGTTTAAGTGAATGTTGGAATTATAATTATAAACACTTAGAATAATTTTCTAATTTCTAATTTCTAAAATCGAAGATCTACAAGGGAAAAGCTTGCCTTTTGGCGGCCGGGGGTCCACGGTCCACAGGGGTCAACGGGGGTCCGGGAGGGGCCCCCCGTGTACTCCCGGACCCCCGTTGACCCCCAACAGAGGTCTGGGGTATACGGGGGTCCACGGGGGCGGGGGTCCACAGGGGTCCGGAGGTTCATGGGGGTCCGGGGGTCCATGGGGGTCCGGGGGTCCACGGGGGTCCGGAGGTCCATGGGGGTCCACGGGGGTCCGGAGGTCCATGGGGGTCCGGGGGTCCATGGGGGTCCGGGGGTCCACGGGGGTCCATGGGGGTCCGGGGGTCCACGGGGGTCCGGAGGTACACAGGGGGCCGGGGGTACACGGGGGTCCGGGGGTCCACGGGGGCGGGGGTCCATGGGGGGCCGGGGACCCCCGGCCGCCATAAGACAAAAACATTTCGGGCTTGTAGATCTTTGATTTTCGCATAAGAATTTAATAAGTGTAGAAAAACTCATTGGTTTATGATTGGAGTCATTGGACTAACAGCTATTTCACAAAACTTGAAGAACAAGGCACTGGATTAATAAAGCTTGGCTGTTAGCCTGCTCCTGACCAGGCTAACTTCACAGCTAAATTGCCATGGTAACTAAGCTAGGCTTGCTTCAATTCTCTTTTGAGGAATCGGATAAGGCTAAACTTAGCCAGGGTGAACTGGCTAAACTAATCTTCAAGATAATTCACCTTTTGAGGAACCGACTCAGCTCTAATCCTGGCTAAATTAAGCCAGGATAGGTGGTAAAGCCAGGCTTTAGCTCTAATTCACCTTTTGAGGAACAGGCCCCTGGTGTGGTCAAGGAATAACTGCTTTCTATATTCTGTTCATAGCCTTCATTGTACATCACAGCATCTTCATTTATTTGGCAAACATCTTGTGTTCTCTAGAATTACAAGGTCTTTATAAGTATCTGGGAATGATGTACAAAAACGAATTTCAACCACTTTTTTACCTTGTAAATGTGGTCATTGATCAAATGATGTGTCACTGTCTCACTGGGTAGCCCTGGTGTGTGAACAACTGACAGGAATGATTTGACCCCAAATAACAGGCCTTTGTGGATTAACATAGAGTAGAGTCGTTTTTTGTTTCTAGAAGAACATTTTGGAATGTTAAAGTTGCACACGCGTACCCATGGACTATTTAGTGAAAATCAAGGAAGGGGAGCCATGTGAGAGCTTCATGACCAAAGTTAAATTAGTTCGGTCAGTGATGTCCTTCTATTTTAGTCTTTAGTCTGGTCTGATTATCTACTATTATTGTTATTGTTATTGTTTAAAAGTCTTACATGTGTAAGACTGTACAATTATGTCTCTCACATAACAGACAGTGCAGGTCTAACCCCTAGTGGTGGTGTGCTACTGGAGAATGACACATGATTGCTGAAGTTACCATACATAGTTCACTTCAAACTATCTCGGATTTGAAAAGTAACATTTAAACCACATTGAGAACCATTGAAATATATAGGCCATTAAAGGTCCTGAATTGTACATGTTATGATTGTTCCAAATTCCTTCAGAACAATACAAAACGGTGTGCTGAAGGAACAATTGCTTGCTATATTGTGTCATTGTGCATAACAGCCTCTTGATTTATTTTGCAAAACATATTATGTTCTATATAAGTACAAGGTATGTTATTGCTTCCCTAACATCAAGTGTCTTCCATGTGATTACATTAAATTGCCAGAAACACAGTAAACCAACACTTTGCAAACTGCATCTTGACTTTAAATGTTTATTACAAACAAGTCAAAGGACACCGCCTACATAAGTAGTCCATTGTGAGTGTATATGGGTCCACTGTTATAGTTTAGAAGTAGTCAAAGTAGGCTATAGTAGTAGTAGTAATCATTCAATTGTTCAATTGTTTAATCATTTACTATTGTGTGTAAACAATTCATGGCCAGGTTATTGGCCTCAGCAAATAAGACACATTGTGCATTTGACAGATTATCCAGAATGTATTATTTAAAAGTAATGAACTAGACTAATATTAATTCTAAAATGTGTGGCCTACATAATAAACATCAGTTTTTGGACTTGGAACTCTTTAGGAGCAACGAGGGACCACGGCAACCTGGTTTACTCACAACCAACAGACATAAACACACTGTTGTTAGGGTTAAGTTCAGAACATGTATTTGACAGAAACACAAACACTAAATCATAATGTAGAAGTAGTTGTAGTGTATTCTCAAGAGTTTTTGTCATCACAAAATATATTTATTAGGCTACTATGCAACTAAATGTACCAGTGATTCTCTGATGGAATTCAATAACTCCAACTCCTTCATAGATAATGCATCAGCACATTGAATGTGTATACTATCCCCTCTACATATTTTTGAATTAAAATGCAATGTGAAGTCAATATTTAGATTCATTTCCCTTTTTTCTTTTTGACAGAGTGTATAAATCTGGTCAGTTCCCGGGTGTCTATGTTCACCAGTTGCATTGTGGGTGATCACAAGTGGACATCTCTTAATACAGATGTAAATGCACTGAAAGAGGACAACAATCACCTCCCCTCTCAGAGGGGAAAGAAGGGTGAACATGTTTGACACCTCTTTGTTTGAACTGATCAAAGCTATGATCATGATGATCATGATGAGTCAAGCTATAAACATAGAGATGTCCTATAAATTATATTATTTTGTTCTGAAGGAATTTGGAACAATCATGTGCAAATTAGGTTTCTATAGAGAAATGAATAACAAGATGACGTAGAGAGAGACTCTCACACATGAGGACATGGATAGAGTTGTTAATTGTACATGTAAATGGCAGCAGGACATGTAGAATGGTAAATGGCAGCAGGACATGTACATTCTTCATACAAGAAAGAAGGAGGACAAGGAACATAATAAAGAAAGGTTTATTTGTTCAGCAAAGACAGTGATAACACAACAATGCAATACTGAAGTTAAACATGATGACAGGTATGGTATCTATTGCAGCAATCAAGAATATACAAGAAGTCAGAAGGCATACATATATAAAGCAATTTGTACTAACTGGCTTCAACACCAGACCCCACCTTACCTGTGCTTGTCTAATCATTTGAAAATGTGTGTTAACACTTTATTAAATAGTGGTATTCAAGAGGTATTCAAGAGTACAGAAACCTTTTTTTTTTTCCTATAAAATTGGCACTGTGTGGTCGCCTCTTGAAGATCACTATTTAGTTTATTCTGCCGTGGGTCACCACTACGAGGACTTTGGTGTGAGTATCATTCTCGTGCACAGTGTTCACACACTAGTGTCCAAACATCTACAATGGCAATGCTAATATACATGTAATAGGTTCATAACAGCTCAGCAGACTGAACAACTGCTTAAAAGAACAACAATGGGTCATCATGATGCATGTTTCTGATCCTTTCTAATGAAACGCTTGTCACAATGTTCACAATATTTTTTCATTGATATGTGTGCATGACATTTTAGGATGCATAACTGAGTACAATTAATTCCACATTGACCAAATTAGGATTTCTCTCCAGTGTGAATTATCTGGTGTTGTTTAAGGTTGTACATTTGAGAGAAGTGTTGTCCACACTGATCACAACCATAGGGTTTCTCTCCAGTGTGAATTATCTGGTGTTTTTTAAGGTTGGACATTAGAGAGAAGTGTTTTCCACACTGACCACATCCATAGGGTTTCTCTCCAGTGTGAATTCTCTGGTGTTTTATAAGGGTGGTCATCACAGAGAAGTGTTGTCCACACTGATCACATCCATAGGGTTTCTCTCCAGTGTGAATTCTCTGATGTGTTTTAAGGGTGGACATCGCAGAGAAGTGTTGTCCACACTGATCACATCCATAGGGTTTCTCTCCAGTGTGAATTCTCTGGTGCGTTTTAAGGTTGGACATTTCAGAGAAGTGTTGTCCACACTGATCACAACCATAGGGTTTCTCTCCAGTGTGAATTCTCTGGTGTTTTTTAAGGCTGAGCATTTGAGAGAAGTGTTGTCCACACCGATCACACCGATAAGGTTTCTCTCCAGTGTGTATTCTCTGGTGCGTTTTAAGGTTGGACATTTCAGAGAAGTGTTTTCCACACTGATCACAACCATAGGGTTTCTCACCAGTGTGAATTATCTGGTGTTTTTTAAGGCTGGACATTTGAGAGAAGTGTTGTCCACACTGATCACATCCATAGGGTTTCTCTCCAGTGTGAATTATCTGGTGTTTTTTAAGGGTGGACATTCGAGAGAAGTGTTGTCCACACTGATCACATCCATAGGGTTTCTCTCCAGTGTGAATTCGCTGGTGTGTTTTAAGGGTGGACATCGCAGAGAAGTGTTGTCCACACTGATCACATCCATAGGGTTTCTCTCCAGTGTGAATTAGCTGGTGTTGTTTAAGGGTGGACATGTAACTGAAGCGTTGTCCACACTGATCACAGCAGTGTCGTCTTGGTTTGGCCAAGTTTCTTTGTTCATTCTCTGCTGGTAGCACAGGGAAGCCAGACTGATGATTCAACACTGGATTGCAGAAAGACAAAGGAAATATGGTTGAGAGGTGGGAATGGAGTATAAATGTACAACTTATTTACATTAAGCTGTTCCCTAGAATGAATATATAGATATAGATATAGATATAGATATAGATATAGATATAGATATAGATATAGCAAAGAAGCAACAAGCTGAGACAACAAATGAGACACAGGAAACATAAAGACAAATCATATACACAAAGCTAGAGGTCAAATTAAAATGAAACACAAATTATAAAAAATATAAGATTGAGACAAGTAGTGAGACTGTTTAATTTAAAACTTGGAAACTAAAGTAATAAAACAGTTGTACGACAGAGCAGGGTAGAGAGGTAGAGAAAGTAACATACCATTTTCTTTGGGTCCCTCCTGTTCAGCAGAACTGTCCCTGGTTGGGTTGAGAGAGTCCATCTTCCACTGAATTCTGGAGTCCACAGTCAGATCTGATCAGAAATGATTGATATCCTCGAGGAGTTGTGGATAAATTACAACTACACACTCTTCTTATACTACAGAGCCTGGGGTGGAGCCAGTGACGGCTTTGAATGATTGGACAAAGAGAACAATACAACCATCTCTCCACCAATCACAACCTAACATACTTCTACATGCCCCTCCCCCAGATATGCTCCATCCATGCAACCTTCTAGAAACTGTTGACTTTCTGTTACAAGAGAACCAAGAGCATCCATTTGTGGATGAATTCATTTTTAATCTTCATGCAATTCAAATGTGTCTTAATTCCTATAAGATTAATATAAGATATCTGAATATAACACCCTGTATTTATAAATGCATTTATTATAAAATGCATGCACAGTAAACAGACAATCTGTATCTTCAGACTTCAACAATGTTGTATTCACTCATTAATGAATATATGAGTGAATATGAAATAATTCTCTCATCAGAGTCAGGTCTTAAGATGGGATGTACAATGTTCTGCTTATTAACCCTTGTGTCATGAGAGGTCAAGGTGCAACAGCTGATCAAATGAGATGTTTTATTGTCATTTTTTTTCTGTCAAAGTTATTTTAATTGAAGTATATTTAAGTGTTTTCTATGTTCTAAACCCTGGTGGTGTGGGATGCTTTGTGAATGTAATTAAGTTACCATAAACACATTACATAAATAGTTCACCTCAAACTATCTCTGATATGAAAAGTAAAATATACATCCACTCACTACTCACCTTTTTCTGTAACGGTCATCACTGCTAACCATTTCTCATGTCCTGCTTTCATTTACATTTACAATAAACAACTCTAGTCATGTCCTTGTCCGGATGAGTCTCTCTCATCTCAATCTTGCTATTCAAGCAGAGCCATTAAGATAGAAAGGCCATTCAAGTTCCTATTTTACACCATTGCTCCAAATTCCTTCAGAACAATAGAACCTGGTGTGGTCAAGGAATAACTGCTTTCTATATTCTGTTCATAGTCTTCATTGTACATCACAGCATCTTCATTTATTTGGCAAACATCTTGTGTTCTCTAGAATTACAAGGTCTTTAGAAATATCTCCCTCACCCACTTCACACCTGCACTGCAACATTCCCTTTGTCTTGTGAATGATGCTTAGCTGTCTTTAGAAAATGACCTATATCCATGCAAATGTGGTCATTGATCAAATGATGTGTCACTGTCTCACCGGGTGGCCCTGGTGTGTGAACAACTGACAGGAATGATTTGACCCCAAATAACAGGCTTTTGTGGATTAACATGGTCATATTTTGTTTCTAGAAGAACATTTTGGAATGTTAAAGTTGCACACGCGTACCCATGGACTATTTAGCGGAAATCAAGGAAGGGGAGCCATGTGAGAGCTTCATGACCAAAGTTAAATGAGTTCGGTCAGTGATTTTCTTCTATTTTAGTCTGGTCTGATTATCTACTATTATTGTTATTGTTATTGTTTTAAAGTCTTACATATGTGTAAGACTGTACAACTGTGTCTCTCACATAACAGACAGTGCAGGTCTAACCCCTAGTGGTGGTGTGCTACTAGAGAATGACACATGATTGCTGAAGTTACCATACATAGTTCACTTCAAACTATCTCGGATTTGAAAAGTAGCATTTAAACCACATTGAGAACCATTGAAATATGTAGGCCATTAAAGGTCCTCAATTGTACATGTTATGATTGTTCCAAATTCCTTCAGAACAATACAACAGGGTGTGCTGAAGGAACAATTGTTTGCTATATTGTGTCATTGTGCATAACAGCCTCTTGATTTATTTTGCAAAACATATTATGTTCTATATAAGTACAAGGTATGTTATTGCTTCCCTAACATCAAGTGTCTTCCATGTGATTACATTAAATTGCCAGAAACACAGTAAACCAACACTTTGAAAACTGCATCTTGACTTTAAATGTTTATTACAAACAAGTCAAAGGACACCGCATACATAAGTAGTCCATTGTGAGTGTATATGGGTCCACTGTTATAGTTTAGAAGTAGTCACAGTATAGTAGTAGTAATCATTCAATTGTTCAATTGTTTAATCATTTACTATTGTGTGTAAACAATTCATGGCCAGGTTCTTGGCGTCAGCAAATAAGGCACATTGTGCATTTGACAGACTATCCAGAATGTATTATTTAAAAGTAATGAACTAGACTAATATTACTTCTAAAATGTGTGGCCTACATAATAAACATCAGTTTTTGGACTTGGAACTCTTTAGGAGCAACGAGGGACCACGGCAACCTGGTTTACTCACAACCAACAGACATAAACACACTGTTGTTAGGGTTAAGTTCAGAACATGTATTTGACAGAAACACAAACACTAAATCATAATGTAGAAGTAGTTGTAGTGTATTCTCAAGAGTTTTTGTCATCACAAAATATATTTATTAGGCTACTATGCAACTAAATGTACCAGTGATTCTCTGATGGAATTCAATAACTCCAACTCCTTCATAGATAATGCATCAGCACATTGAATGTGTATACTATCCCCTCTACATATTTTTGAATTAAAATGCAATGTGAAGTCAATATTTAGATTCATTTCCCTTTTTTCTTTTTGACAGAGTGTATAAATCTGGTCAGTTCCCGGGTGTCTATGTTCACCAGTTGCATTGTGGGTGATCACAAGTGGACATCTCTTAATACAGATGTAAATGCACTGAAAGAGGACAACAATCACCTCCCCTCTCAGAGGGGAAAGAAGGGTGAACATGTTTGACACCTCTTTGTTTGAACTGATCAAAGCTATGATCATGATGATCATGATGAGTCAAGCTATAAACATAGAGATGTCCTATAAATTATATTATTTTGTTCTGAAGGAATTTGGAACAATCATGTGCAAATTAGGTTTCTATAGAGAAATGAATAACAAGATGACGTAGAGAGAGACTCTCACACATGAGGACATGGATAGAGTTGTTAATTGTACATGTAAATGGCAGCAGGACATGTAGAATGGTAAATGGCAGCAGGACATGTACATTCTTCATACAAGAAAGAAGGAGGACAAGGAACATAATAAAGAAAGGTTTATTTGTTCAGCAAAGACAGTGATAACACAACAATGCAATACTGAAGTTAAACATGATGACAGGTATGGTATCTATTGCAGCAATCAAGAATATACAAGAAGTCAGAAGGCATACATATATAAAGCAATTTGTACTAACTGGCTTCAACACCAGACCCCACCTTACCTGTGCTTGTCTAATCATTTGAAAATGTGTGTTAACACTTTATTAAATAGTGGTATTCAAGAGACAGAGTACAGAAACCTTTTTTTTTTTCCTATAAAATTGGCACTGTGTGGTCGCCTCTTGAAGATCACTATTTAGTTTATTCTGCCGTGGGTCACCACTACGAGGACTTTGGTGTGAGTATCATTCTCGTGCACAGTGTTCACACACTAGTGTCCAAACATCTACAATGGCAATGCTAATATACATGTAATAGGTTCATAACAGCTCAGCAGACTGAACAACTGCTTAAAAGAACAACAATGGGTCATCATGATGCATGTTTCTGATCCTTTCTAATGAAACGCTTGTCACAATGTTCACAATATTTTTTCATTGATATGTGTGCATGACATTTTAGGATGCATAACTGAGTACAATTAATTCCACATTGACCAAATTAGGATTTCTCTCCAGTGTGAATTATCTGGTGTTGTTTAAGGTTGTACATTTGAGAGAAGTGTTGTCCACACTGATCACAACCATAGGGTTTCTCTCCAGTGTGAATTATCTGGTGTTTTTTAAGGTTGGACATTAGAGAGAAGTGTTTTCCACACTGACCACATCCATAGGGTTTCTCTCCAGTGTGAATTCTCTGGTGTTTTATAAGGGTGGTCATCACAGAGAAGTGTTGTCCACACTGATCACATCCATAGGGTTTCTCTCCAGTGTGAATTCTCTGATGTGTTTTAAGGGTGGACATCGCAGAGAAGTGTTGTCCACACTGATCACATCCATAGGGTTTCTCTCCAGTGTGAATTCTCTGGTGCGTTTTAAGGTTGGACATTTCAGAGAAGTGTTGTCCACACTGATCACAACCATAGGGTTTCTCTCCAGTGTGAATTCTCTGGTGTTTTTTAAGGCTGAGCATTTGAGAGAAGTGTTGTCCACACCGATCACACCGATAAGGTTTCTCTCCAGTGTGTATTCTCTGGTGCGTTTTAAGGTTGGACATTTCAGAGAAGTGTTTTCCACACTGATCACAACCATAGGGTTTCTCACCAGTGTGAATTATCTGGTGTTTTTTAAGGCTGGACATTTGAGAGAAGTGTTGTCCACACTGATCACATCCATAGGGTTTCTCTCCAGTGTGAATTATCTGGTGTTTTTTAAGGGTGGACATTCGAGAGAAGTGTTGTCCACACTGATCACATCCATAGGGTTTCTCTCCAGTGTGAATTCGCTGGTGTGTTTTAAGGGTGGACATCGCAGAGAAGTGTTGTCCACACTGATCACATCCATAGGGTTTCTCTCCAGTGTGAATTAGCTGGTGTTGTTTAAGGGTGGACATGTAACTGAAGCGTTGTCCACACTGATCACAGCAGTGTCGTCTTGGTTTGGCCAAGTTTCTTTGTTCATTCTCTGCTGGTAGCACAGGGAAGCCAGACTGATGATTCAACACTGGATTGCAGAAAGACAAAGGAAATATGGTTGAGAGGTGGGAATGGAGTATAAATGTACAACTTATTTACATTAAGCTGTTCCCTAGAATGAATATATAGATATAGATATAGATATAGATATAGATATAGATATAGATATAGATATAGATATAGATATAGATATAGATATAGCAAAGAAGCAACAAGCTGAGACAACAAATGAGACACAGGAAACATAAAGACAAATCATATACACAAAGCTAGAGGTCAAATTAAAATGAAACACAAATTATAAAAAATATAAGATTGAGACAAGTAGTGAGACTGTTTAATTTAAAACTTGGAAACTAAAGTAATAAAACAGTTGTACGACAGAGCAGGGTAGAGAGGTAGAGAAAGTAACATACCATTTTCTTTGGGTCCCTCCTGTTCAGCAGAACTGTCCCTGGTTGGGTTGAGAGAGTCCATCTTCCACTGAATTCTGGAGTCCACAGTCAGATCTGATCAGAAATGATTGATATCCTCGAGGAGTTGTGGATAAATTACAACTACACACTCTTCTTATACTACAGAGCCTGGGGTGGAGCCAGTGACGGCTTTGAATGATTGGACAAAGAGAACAATACAACCATCTCTCCACCAATCACAACCTAACATACTTCTACATGCCCCTCCCCCAGATATGCTCCATCCATGCAACCTTCTAGAAACTGTTGACTTTCTGTTACAAGAGAACCAAGAGCATCCATTTGTGGATGAATTCATTTTTAATCTTCATGCAATTCAAATGTGTCTTAATTCCTATAAGATTAATATAAGATATCTGAATATAACACCCTGTATTTATAAATGCATTTATTATAAAATGCATGCACAGTAAACAGACAATCTGTATCTTCAGACTTCAACAATGTTGTATTCACTCATTAATGAATATATGAGTGAATATGAAATAATTCTCTCATCAGAGTCAGGTCTTAAGATGGGATGTACAATGTTCTGCTTATTAACCCTTGTGTCATGAGAGGTCAAGGTGCAACAGCTGATCAAATGAGATGTTTTATTGTCATTTTTTTTCTGTCAAAGTTATTTTAATTGAAGTATATTTAAGTGTTTTCTATGTTCTAAACCCTGGTGGTGTGGGATGCTTTGTGAATGTAATTAAGTTACCATAAACACATTACATAAATAGTTCACCTCAAACTATCTCTGATATGAAAAGTAAAATATACATCCACTCACTACTCACCTTTTTCTGTAACGGTCATCACTGCTAACCATTTCTCATGTCCTGCTTTCATTTACATTTACAATAAACAACTCTAGTCATGTCCTTGTCCGGATGAGTCTCTCTCATCTCAATCTTGCTATTCAAGCAGAGCCATTAAGATAGAAAGGCCATTCAAGTTCCTATTTTACACCATTGCTCCAAATTCCTTCAGAACAATAGAACCTGGTGTGGTCAAGGAATAACTGCTTTCTATATTCTGTTCATAGTCTTCATTGTACATCACAGCATCTTCATTTATTTGGCAAACATCTTGTGTTCTCTAGAATTACAAGGTCTTTAGAAATATCTCCCTCACCCACTTCACACCTGCACTGCAACATTCCCTTTGTCTTGTGAATGATGCTTAGCTGTCTTTAGAAAATGACCTATATCCATGCAAATGTGGTCATTGATCAAATGATGTGTCACTGTCTCACCGGGTGGCCCTGGTGTGTGAACAACTGACAGGAATGATTTGACCCCAAATAACAGGCTTTTGTGGATTAACATGGTCATATTTTGTTTCTAGAAGAACATTTTGGAATGTTAAAGTTGCACACGCGTACCCATGGACTATTTAGCGGAAATCAAGGAAGGGGAGCCATGTGAGAGCTTCATGACCAAAGTTAAATGAGTTCGGTCAGTGATTTTCTTCTATTTTAGTCTGGTCTGATTATCTACTATTATTGTTATTGTTATTGTTTTAAAGTCTTACATATGTGTAAGACTGTACAACTGTGTCTTTCACATAACAGACAGTGCAGGTCTAACCCCTAGTGGTGGTGTGCTACTAGAGAATGACACATGATTGCTGAAGTTACCATACATAGTTCACTTCAAACTATCTCGGATTTGAAAAGTAGCATTTAAACCACATTGAGAACCATTGAAATATGTAGGCCATTAAAGGTCCTCAATTGTACATGTTATGATTGTTCCAAATTCCTTCAGAACAATACAACAGGGTGTGCTGAAGGAACAATTGTTTGCTATATTGTGTCATTGTGCATAACAGCCTCTTGATTTATTTTGCAAAACATATTATGTTCTATATAAGTACAAGGTATGTTATTGCTTCCCTAACATCAAGTGTCTTCCATGTGATTACATTAAATTGCCAGAAACACAGTAAACCAACACTTTGAAAACTGCATCTTGACTTTAAATGTTTATTACAAACAAGTCAAAGGACACCGCATACATAAGTAGTCCATTGTGAGTGTATATGGGTCCACTGTTATAGTTTAGAAGTAGTCACAGTATAGTAGTAGTAATCATTCAATTGTTCAATTGTTTAATCATTTACTATTGTGTGTAAACAATTCATGGCCAGGTTCTTGGCGTCAGCAAATAAGGCACATTGTGCATTTGACAGACTATCCAGAATGTATTATTTAAAAGTAATGAACTAGACTAATATTACTTCTAAAATGTGTGGCCTACATAATAAACATCAGTTTTTGGACTTGGAACTCTTTAGGAGCAACGAGGGACCACGGCAACCTGGTTTACTCACAACCAACAGACATAAACACACTGTTGTTAGGGTTAAGTTCAGAACATGTATTTGACAGAAACACAAACACTAAATCATAATGTAGAAGTAGTTGTAGTGTATTCTCAAGAGTTTTTGTCATCACAAAATATATTTATTAGGCTACTATGCAACTAAATGTACCAGTGATTCTCTGATGGAATTCAATAACTCCAACTCCTTCATAGATAATGCATCAGCACATTGAATGTGTATACTATCCCCTCTACATATTTTTGAATTAAAATGCAATGTGAAGTCAATATTTAGATTCATTTCCCTTTTTTCTTTTTGACAGAGTGTATAAATCTGGTCAGTTCCCGGGTGTCTATGTTCACCAGTTGCATTGTGGGTGATCACAAGTGGACATCTCTTAATACAGATGTAAATGCACTGAAAGAGGACAACAATCACCTCCCCTCTCAGAGGGGAAAGAAGGGTGAACATGTTTGACACCTCTTTGTTTGAACTGATCAAAGCTATGATCATGATGATCATGATGAGTCAAGCTATAAACATAGAGATGTCCTATAAATTATATTATTTTGTTCTGAAGGAATTTGGAACAATCATGTGCAAATTAGGTTTCTATAGAGAAATGAATAACAAGATGACGTAGAGAGAGACTCTCACACATGAGGACATGGATAGAGTTGTTAATTGTACATGTAAATGGCAGCAGGACATGTAGAATGGTAAATGGCAGCAGGACATGTACATTCTTCATACAAGAAAGAAGGAGGACAAGGAACATAATAAAGAAAGGTTTATTTGTTCAGCAAAGACAGTGATAACACAACAATGCAATACTGAAGTTAAACATGATGACAGGTATGGTATCTATTGCAGCAATCAAGAATATACAAGAAGTCAGAAGGCATACATATATAAAGCAATTTGTACTAACTGGCTTCAACACCAGACCCCACCTTACCTGTGCTTGTCTAATCATTTGAAAATGTGTGTTAACACTTTATTAAATAGTGGTATTCAAGAGACAGAGTACAGAAACCTTTTTTTTTTTCCTATAAAATTGGCACTGTGTGGTCGCCTCTTGAAGATCACTATTTAGTTTATTCTGCCGTGGGTCACCACTACGAGGACTTTGGTGTGAGTATCATTCTCGTGCACAGTGTTCACACACTAGTGTCCAAACATCTACAATGGCAATGCTAATATACATGTAATAGGTTCATAACAGCTCAGCAGACTGAACAACTGCTTAAAAGAACAACAATGGGTCATCATGATGCATGTTTCTGATCCTTTCTAATGAAACGCTTGTCACAATGTTCACAATATTTTTTCATTGATATGTGTGCATGACATTTTAGGATGCATAACTGAGTACAATTAATTCCACATTGACCAAATTAGGATTTCTCTCCAGTGTGAATTATCTGGTGTTGTTTAAGGTTGTACATTTGAGAGAAGTGTTGTCCACACTGATCACAACCATAGGGTTTCTCTCCAGTGTGAATTATCTGGTGTTTTTTAAGGTTGGACATTAGAGAGAAGTGTTTTCCACACTGACCACATCCATAGGGTTTCTCTCCAGTGTGAATTCTCTGGTGTTTTATAAGGGTGGTCATCACAGAGAAGTGTTGTCCACACTGATCACATCCATAGGGTTTCTCTCCAGTGTGAATTCTCTGATGTGTTTTAAGGGTGGACATCGCAGAGAAGTGTTGTCCACACTGATCACATCCATAGGGTTTCTCTCCAGTGTGAATTCTCTGGTGCGTTTTAAGGTTGGACATTTCAGAGAAGTGTTGTCCACACTGATCACAACCATAGGGTTTCTCTCCAGTGTGAATTCTCTGGTGTTTTTTAAGGCTGAGCATTTGAGAGAAGTGTTGTCCACACCGATCACACCGATAAGGTTTCTCTCCAGTGTGTATTCTCTGGTGCGTTTTAAGGTTGGACATTTCAGAGAAGTGTTTTCCACACTGATCACAACCATAGGGTTTCTCACCAGTGTGAATTATCTGGTGTTTTTTAAGGCTGGACATTTGAGAGAAGTGTTGTCCACACTGATCACATCCATAGGGTTTCTCTCCAGTGTGAATTATCTGGTGTTTTTTAAGGGTGGACATTCGAGAGAAGTGTTGTCCACACTGATCACATCCATAGGGTTTCTCTCCAGTGTGAATTCGCTGGTGTGTTTTAAGGGTGGACATCGCAGAGAAGTGTTGTCCACAC
This sequence comes from Gymnoscopelus braueri, assembly GCF_963280865.1. NCBI lineage: Eukaryota > Metazoa > Chordata > Actinopteri > Myctophiformes > Myctophidae > Gymnoscopelus > Gymnoscopelus braueri. The sequence goes on from NC_137618.1 coordinate 44,425,947, forward strand.
TGATCACATCCATAGGGTTTCTCTCCAGTGTGAATTAGCTGGTGTTGTTTAAGGGTGGACATGTAACTGAAGCGTTGTCCACACTGATCACAGCAGTGTCGTCTTGGTTTGGCCAAGTTTCTTTGTTCATTCTCTGCTGGTAGCACAGGGAAGCCAGACTGATGATTCAACACTGGATTGCAGAAAGACAAAGGAAATATGGTTGAGAGGTGGGAATGGAGTATAAATGTACAACTTATTTACATTAAGCTGTTCCCTAGAATGAATATATAGATATAGATATAGATATAGATATAGATATAGATATAGATATAGATATAGCAAAGAAGCAACAAGCTGAGACAACAAATGAGACACAGGAAACATAAAGACAAATCATATACACAAAGCTAGAGGTCAAATTAACACAAATTATAAAAATATAAGATTGAGACAAGTAGTGAGACTGCTTAATTTAAAACTTGGAAACTAAAGTAATAAAACAGTTGTACGACAGAGCAGGGTAGAGAGGTAGAGAAAGTAACATACCATTTTCTTTGGGTCCCTCCTGTTCAGCAGAACTGTCCCTGGTTGGGTTGAGAGAGTCCATCTTCCACTGAATTCTGGAGTCCACAGTCAGATCTGATCAGAAATGATTGATATCCTCGAGGAGTTGTGTTAAATAAGATGTTATTTGGCAAACATCTTGTGTTCTCTATCTTGTGTTCTCTAGAATTACAAGGTCTTTAGAAATATCTCCCTCACCCACTTCACACCTGCACTGCAACATTCCCTTTGTCTTGTGAATGATGCTTAGCTGTCTTTAGAAAATGACCTATATCCATGCAAATGTGGTCATTGATCAAATGATGTGTCACTTCTCTATAAGATATCTGAATATAACACCCTGTATTTATAAATGCATTTATTATAAAATGCATGCACAGTAAACAGACAATCTGTATCTTCAGACTTCAACAATGTTGTATTCACTCATTAATGAATATATGAGTGAATATGAAATAATTCTCTCATCAGAGTCAGGTCTTAAGATGGGATGTACAATGTTCTGCTTATTAACCCTTGTGTCATGAGAGGTCAAGGTGCAACAGCTGATCAAATGAGATGTTTTATTGTCATTTTTTTTCTGTCAAAGTTATTTTAATTGAAGTATATTTAAGTGTTTTCTATGTTCTAAACCCTGGTGGTGTGGGATGCTTTGTGAATGTAATTAAGTTACCATAAACACATTACATAAATAGTTCACCTCAAACTATCTCTGATATGAAAAGTAAAATATACATCCACTCACTACTCACCTTTTTCTGTAACGGTCATCACTGCTAACCATTTCTCATGTCCTGCTTTCATTTACATTTACAATAAACAACTCTAGTCATGTCCTTGTCCGGATGAGTCTCTCTCATCTCAATCTTGCTATTCAAGCAGAGCCATTAAGATAGAAAGGCCATTCAAGTTCCTATTTTACACCATTGCTCCAAATTCCTTCAGAACAATAGAACCTGGTGTGGTCAAGGAATAACTGCTTTCTATATTCTGTTCATAGTCTTCATTGTACATCACAGCATCTTCATTTATTTGGCAAACATCTTGTGTTCTCTAGAATTACAAGGTCTTTAGAAATATCTCCCTCACCCACTTCACACCTGCACTGCAACATTCCCTTTGTCTTGTGAATGATGCTTAGCTGTCTTTAGAAAATGACCTATATCCATGCAAATGTGGTCATTGATCAAATGATGTGTCACTGTCTCACCGGGTGGCCCTGGTGTGTGAACAACTGACAGGAATGATTTGACCCCAAATAACAGGCTTTTGTGGATTAACATGGTCATATTTTGTTTCTAGAAGAACATTTTGGAATGTTAAAGTTGCACACGCGTACCCATGGACTATTTAGCGGAAATCAAGGAAGGGGAGCCATGTGAGAGCTTCATGACCAAAGTTAAATGAGTTCGGTCAGTGATTTTCTTCTATTTTAGTCTGGTCTGATTATCTACTATTATTGTTATTGTTATTGTTTTAAAGTCTTACATATGTGTAAGACTGTACAACTGTGTCTTTCACATAACAGACAGTGCAGGTCTAACCCCTAGTGGTGGTGTGCTACTAGAGAATGACACATGATTGCTGAAGTTACCATACATAGTTCACTTCAAACTATCTCGGATTTGAAAAGTAGCATTTAAACCACATTGAGAACCATTGAAATATGTAGGCCATTAAAGGTCCTCAATTGTACATGTTATGATTGTTCCAAATTCCTTCAGAACAATACAACAGGGTGTGCTGAAGGAACAATTGTTTGCTATATTGTGTCATTGTGCATAACAGCCTCTTGATTTATTTTGCAAAACATATTATGTTCTATATAAGTACAAGGTATGTTATTGCTTCCCTAACATCAAGTGTCTTCCATGTGATTACATTAAATTGCCAGAAACACAGTAAACCAACACTTTGAAAACTGCATCTTGACTTTAAATGTTTATTACAAACAAGTCAAAGGACACCGCATACATAAGTAGTCCATTGTGAGTGTATATGGGTCCACTGTTATAGTTTAGAAGTAGTCACAGTATAGTAGTAGTAATCATTCAATTGTTCAATTGTTTAATCATTTACTATTGTGTGTAAACAATTCATGGCCAGGTTCTTGGCGTCAGCAAATAAGGCACATTGTGCATTTGACAGACTATCCAGAATGTATTATTTAAAAGTAATGAACTAGACTAATATTACTTCTAAAATGTGTGGCCTACATAATAAACATCAGTTTTTGGACTTGGAACTCTTTAGGAGCAACGAGGGACCACGGCAACCTGGTTTACTCACAACCAACAGACATAAACACACTGTTGTTAGGGTTAAGTTCAGAACATGTATTTGACAGAAACACAAACACTAAATCATAATGTAGAAGTAGTTGTAGTGTATTCTCAAGAGTTTTTGTCATCACAAAATATATTTATTAGGCTACTATGCAACTAAATGTACCAGTGATTCTCTGATGGAATTCAATAACTCCAACTCCTTCATAGATAATGCATCAGCACATTGAATGTGTATACTATCCCCTCTACATATTTTTGAATTAAAATGCAATGTGAAGTCAATATTTAGATTCATTTCCCTTTTTTCTTTTTGACAGAGTGTATAAATCTGGTCAGTTCCCGGGTGTCTATGTTCACCAGTTGCATTGTGGGTGATCACAAGTGGACATCTCTTAATACAGATGTAAATGCACTGAAAGAGGACAACAATCACCTCCCCTCTCAGAGGGGAAAGAAGGGTGAACATGTTTGACACCTCTTTGTTTGAACTGATCAAAGCTATGATCATGATGATCATGATGAGTCAAGCTATAAACATAGAGATGTCCTATAAATTATATTATTTTGTTCTGAAGGAATTTGGAACAATCATGTGCAAATTAGGTTTCTATAGAGAAATGAATAACAAGATGACGTAGAGAGAGACTCTCACACATGAGGACATGGATAGAGTTGTTAATTGTACATGTAAATGGCAGCAGGACATGTAGAATGGTAAATGGCAGCAGGACATGTACATTCTTCATACAAGAAAGAAGGAGGACAAGGAACATAATAAAGAAAGGTTTATTTGTTCAGCAAAGACAGTGATAACACAACAATGCAATACTGAAGTTAAACATGATGACAGGTATGGTATCTATTGCAGCAATCAAGAATATACAAGAAGTCAGAAGGCATACATATATAAAGCAATTTGTACTAACTGGCTTCAACACCAGACCCCACCTTACCTGTGCTTGTCTAATCATTTGAAAATGTGTGTTAACACTTTATTAAATAGTGGTATTCAAGAGACAGAGTACAGAAACCTTTTTTTTTTTCCTATAAAATTGGCACTGTGTGGTCGCCTCTTGAAGATCACTATTTAGTTTATTCTGCCGTGGGTCACCACTACGAGGACTTTGGTGTGAGTATCATTCTCGTGCACAGTGTTCACACACTAGTGTCCAAACATCTACAATGGCAATGCTAATATACATGTAATAGGTTCATAACAGCTCAGCAGACTGAACAACTGCTTAAAAGAACAACAATGGGTCATCATGATGCATGTTTCTGATCCTTTCTAATGAAACGCTTGTCACAATGTTCACAATATTTTTTCATTGATATGTGTGCATGACATTTTAGGATGCATAACTGAGTACAATTAATTCCACATTGACCAAATTAGGATTTCTCTCCAGTGTGAATTATCTGGTGTTGTTTAAGGTTGTACATTTGAGAGAAGTGTTGTCCACACTGATCACAACCATAGGGTTTCTCTCCAGTGTGAATTATCTGGTGTTTTTTAAGGTTGGACATTAGAGAGAAGTGTTTTCCACACTGACCACATCCATAGGGTTTCTCTCCAGTGTGAATTCTCTGGTGTTTTATAAGGGTGGTCATCACAGAGAAGTGTTGTCCACACTGATCACATCCATAGGGTTTCTCTCCAGTGTGAATTCTCTGATGTGTTTTAAGGGTGGACATTGCAGAGAAGTGTTGTCCACACTGATCACATCCATAGGGTTTCTCTCCAGTGTGAATTCTCTGGTGCGTTTTAAGGTTGGACATTTCAGAGAAGTGTTGTCCACACTGATCACAACCATAGGGTTTCTCTCCAGTGTGAATTCTCTGGTGTTTTTTAAGGCTGAGCATTTGAGAGAAGTGTTGTCCACACCGATCACACCGATAAGGTTTCTCTCCAGTGTGTATTCTCTGGTGCGTTTTAAGGTTGGACATTTCAGAGAAGTGTTTTCCACACTGATCACAACCATAGGGTTTCTCACCAGTGTGAATTATCTGGTGTTTTTTAAGGCTGGACATTTGAGAGAAGTGTTGTCCACACTGATCACATCCATAGGGTTTCTCTCCAGTGTGAATTATCTGGTGTTTTTTAAGGGTGGACATTCGAGAGAAGTGTTGTCCACACTGATCACATCCATAGGGTTTCTCTCCAGTGTGAATTCGCTGGTGTGTTTTAAGGGTGGACATCGCAGAGAAGTGTTGTCCACACTGATCACATCCATAGGGTTTCTCTCCAGTGTGAATTAGCTGGTGTTGTTTAAGGGTGGACATGTAACTGAAGCGTTGTCCACACTGATCACAGCAGTGTCGTCTTGGTTTGGCCAAGTTTCTTTGTTCATTCTCTGCTGGTAGCACAGGGAAGCCAGACTGATGATTCAACACTGGATTGCAGAAAGACAAAGGAAATATGGTTGAGAGGTGGGAATGGAGTATAAATGTACAACTTATTTACATTAAGCTGTTCCCTAGAATGAATATATAGATATAGATATAGATATAGATATAGATATAGATATAGATATAGATATAGATATAGATATAGCAAAGAAGCAACAAGCTGAGACAACAAATGAGACACAGGAAACATAAAGACAAATCATATACACAAAGCTAGAGGTCAAATTAAAATGAAACACAAATTATAAAAAATATAAGATTGAGACAAGTAGTGAGACTGTTTAATTTAAAACTTGGAAACTAAAGTAATAAAACAGTTGTACGACAGAGCAGGGTAGAGAGGTAGAGAAAGTAACATACCATTTTCTTTGGGTCCCTCCTGTTCAGCAGAACTGTCCCTGGTTGGGTTGAGAGAGTCCATCTTCCACTGAATTCTGGAGTCCACAGTCAGATCTGATCAGAAATGATTGATATCCTCGAGGAGTTGTGGATAAATTACAACTACACACTCTTCTTATACTACAGAGCCTGGGGTGGAGCCAGTGACGGCTTTGAATGATTGGACAAAGAGAACAATACAACCATCTCTCCACCAATCACAACCTAACATACTTCTACATGCCCCTCCCCCAGATATGCTCCATCCATGCAACCTTCTAGAAACTGTTGACTTTCTGTTACAAGAGAACCAAGAGCATCCATTTGTGGATGAATTCATTTTTAATCTTCATGCAATTCAAATGTGTCTTAATTCCTATAAGATTAATATAAGATATCTGAATATAACACCCTGTATTTATAAATGCATTTATTATAAAATGCATGCACAGTAAACAGACAATCTGTATCTTCAGACTTCAACAATGTTGTATTCACTCATTAATGAATATATGAGTGAATATGAAATAATTCTCTCATCAGAGTCAGGTCTTAAGATGGGATGTACAATGTTCTGCTTATTAACCCTTGTGTCATGAGAGGTCAAGGTGCAACAGCTGATCAAATGAGATGTTTTATTGTCATTTTTTTTCTGTCAAAGTTATTTTAATTGAAGTATATTTAAGTGTTTTCTATGTTCTAAACCCTGGTGGTGTGGGATGCTTTGTGAATGTAATTAAGTTACCATAAACACATTACATAAATAGTTCACCTCAAACTATCTCTGATATGAAAAGTAAAATATACATCCACTCACTACTCACCTTTTTCTGTAACGGTCATCACTGCTAACCATTTCTCATGTCCTGCTTTCATTTACATTTACAATAAACAACTCTAGTCATGTCCTTGTCCGGATGAGTCTCTCTCATCTCAATCTTGCTATTCAAGCAGAGCCATTAAGATAGAAAGGCCATTCAAGTTCCTATTTTACACCATTGCTCCAAATTCCTTCAGAACAATAGAACCTGGTGTGGTCAAGGAATAACTGCTTTCTATATTCTGTTCATAGTCTTCATTGTACATCACAGCATCTTCATTTATTTGGCAAACATCTTGTGTTCTCTAGAATTACAAGGTCTTTAGAAATATCTCCCTCACCCACTTCACACCTGCACTGCAACATTCCCTTTGTCTTGTGAATGATGCTTAGCTGTCTTTAGAAAATGACCTATATCCATGCAAATGTGGTCATTGATCAAATGATGTGTCACTGTCTCACCGGGTGGCCCTGGTGTGTGAACAACTGACAGGAATGATTTGACCCCAAATAACAGGCTTTTGTGGATTAACATGGTCATATTTTGTTTCTAGAAGAACATTTTGGAATGTTAAAGTTGCACACGCGTACCCATGGACTATTTAGCGGAAATCAAGGAAGGGGAGCCATGTGAGAGCTTCATGACCAAAGTTAAATGAGTTCGGTCAGTGATTTTCTTCTATTTTAGTCTGGTCTGATTATCTACTATTATTGTTATTGTTATTGTTTTAAAGTCTTACATATGTGTAAGACTGTACAACTGTGTCTTTCACATAACAGACAGTGCAGGTCTAACCCCTAGTGGTGGTGTGCTACTAGAGAATGACACATGATTGCTGAAGTTACCATACATAGTTCACTTCAAACTATCTCGGATTTGAAAAGTAGCATTTAAACCACATTGAGAACCATTGAAATATGTAGGCCATTAAAGGTCCTCAATTGTACATGTTATGATTGTTCCAAATTCCTTCAGAACAATACAACAGGGTGTGCTGAAGGAACAATTGTTTGCTATATTGTGTCATTGTGCATAACAGCCTCTTGATTTATTTTGCAAAACATATTATGTTCTATATAAGTACAAGGTATGTTATTGCTTCCCTAACATCAAGTGTCTTCCATGTGATTACATTAAATTGCCAGAAACACAGTAAACCAACACTTTGAAAACTGCATCTTGACTTTAAATGTTTATTACAAACAAGTCAAAGGACACCGCATACATAAGTAGTCCATTGTGAGTGTATATGGGTCCACTGTTATAGTTTAGAAGTAGTCACAGTATAGTAGTAGTAATCATTCAATTGTTCAATTGTTTAATCATTTACTATTGTGTGTAAACAATTCATGGCCAGGTTCTTGGCGTCAGCAAATAAGGCACATTGTGCATTTGACAGACTATCCAGAATGTATTATTTAAAAGTAATGAACTAGACTAATATTACTTCTAAAATGTGTGGCCTACATAATAAACATCAGTTTTTGGACTTGGAACTCTTTAGGAGCAACGAGGGACCACGGCAACCTGGTTTACTCACAACCAACAGACATAAACACACTGTTGTTAGGGTTAAGTTCAGAACATGTATTTGACAGAAACACAAACACTAAATCATAATGTAGAAGTAGTTGTAGTGTATTCTCAAGAGTTTTTGTCATCACAAAATATATTTATTAGGCTACTATGCAACTAAATGTACCAGTGATTCTCTGATGGAATTCAATAACTCCAACTCCTTCATAGATAATGCATCAGCACATTGAATGTGTATACTATCCCCTCTACATATTTTTGAATTAAAATGCAATGTGAAGTCAATATTTAGATTCATTTCCCTTTTTTCTTTTTGACAGAGTGTATAAATCTGGTCAGTTCCCGGGTGTCTATGTTCACCAGTTGCATTGTGGGTGATCACAAGTGGACATCTCTTAATACAGATGTAAATGCACTGAAAGAGGACAACAATCACCTCCCCTCTCAGAGGGGAAAGAAGGGTGAACATGTTTGACACCTCTTTGTTTGAACTGATCAAAGCTATGATCATGATGATCATGATGAGTCAAGCTATAAACATAGAGATGTCCTATAAATTATATTATTTTGTTCTGAAGGAATTTGGAACAATCATGTGCAAATTAGGTTTCTATAGAGAAATGAATAACAAGATGACGTAGAGAGAGACTCTCACACATGAGGACATGGATAGAGTTGTTAATTGTACATGTAAATGGCAGCAGGACATGTAGAATGGTAAATGGCAGCAGGACATGTACATTCTTCATACAAGAAAGAAGGAGGACAAGGAACATAATAAAGAAAGGTTTATTTGTTCAGCAAAGACAGTGATAACACAACAATGCAATACTGAAGTTAAACATGATGACAGGTATGGTATCTATTGCAGCAATCAAGAATATACAAGAAGTCAGAAGGCATACATATATAAAGCAATTTGTACTAACTGGCTTCAACACCAGACCCCACCTTACCTGTGCTTGTCTAATCATTTGAAAATGTGTGTTAACACTTTATTAAATAGTGGTATTCAAGAGACAGAGTACAGAAACCTTTTTTTTTTTCCTATAAAATTGGCACTGTGTGGTCGCCTCTTGAAGATCACTATTTAGTTTATTCTGCCGTGGGTCACCACTACGAGGACTTTGGTGTGAGTATCATTCTCGTGCACAGTGTTCACACACTAGTGTCCAAACATCTACAATGGCAATGCTAATATACATGTAATAGGTTCATAACAGCTCAGCAGACTGAACAACTGCTTAAAAGAACAACAATGGGTCATCATGATGCATGTTTCTGATCCTTTCTAATGAAACGCTTGTCACAATGTTCACAATATTTTTTCATTGATATGTGTGCATGACATTTTAGGATGCATAACTGAGTACAATTAATTCCACATTGACCAAATTAGGATTTCTCTCCAGTGTGAATTATCTGGTGTTGTTTAAGGTTGTACATTTGAGAGAAGTGTTGTCCACACTGATCACAACCATAGGGTTTCTCTCCAGTGTGAATTATCTGGTGTTTTTTAAGGTTGGACATTAGAGAGAAGTGTTTTCCACACTGACCACATCCATAGGGTTTCTCTCCAGTGTGAATTCTCTGGTGTTTTATAAGGGTGGTCATCACAGAGAAGTGTTGTCCACACTGATCACATCCATAGGGTTTCTCTCCAGTGTGAATTCTCTGATGTGTTTTAAGGGTGGACATCGCAGAGAAGTGTTGTCCACACTGATCACATCCATAGGGTTTCTCTCCAGTGTGAATTCTCTGGTGCGTTTTAAGGTTGGACATTTCAGAGAAGTGTTGTCCACACTGATCACAACCATAGGGTTTCTCTCCAGTGTGAATTCTCTGGTGTTTTTTAAGGCTGAGCATTTGAGAGAAGTGTTGTCCACACCGATCACACCGATAAGGTTTCTCTCCAGTGTGTATTCTCTGGTGCGTTTTAAGGTTGGACATTTCAGAGAAGTGTTTTCCACACTGATCACAACCATAGGGTTTCTCACCAGTGTGAATTATCTGGTGTTTTTTAAGGCTGGACATTTGAGAGAAGTGTTGTCCACACTGATCACATCCATAGGGTTTCTCTCCAGTGTGAATTATCTGGTGTTTTTTAAGGGTGGACATTCGAGAGAAGTGTTGTCCACACTGATCACATCCATAGGGTTTCTCTCCAGTGTGAATTCGCTGGTGTGTTTTAAGGGTGGACATCGCAGAGAAGTGTTGTCCACACTGATCACATCCATAGGGTTTCTCTCCAGTGTGAATTAGCTGGTGTTGTTTAAGGGTGGACATGTAACTGAAGCGTTGTCCACACTGATCACAGCAGTGTCGTCTTGGTTTGGCCAAGTTTCTTTGTTCATTCTCTGCTGGTAGCACAGGGAAGCCAGACTGATGATTCAACACTGGATTGCAGAAAGACAAAGGAAATATGGTTGAGAGGTGGGAATGGAGTATAAATGTACAACTTATTTACATTAAGCTGTTCCCTAGAATGAATATATAGATATAGATATAGATATAGATATAGATATAGATATAGATATAGATATAGCAAAGAAGCAACAAGCTGAGACAACAAATGAGACACAGGAAACATAAAGACAAATCATATACACAAAGCTAGAGGTCAAATTAACACAAATTATAAAAATATAAGATTGAGACAAGTAGTGAGACTGCTTAATTTAAAACTTGGAAACTAAAGTAATAAAACAGTTGTACGACAGAGCAGGGTAGAGAGGTAGAGAAAGTAACATACCATTTTCTTTGGGTCCCTCCTGTTCAGCAGAACTGTCCCTGGTTGGGTTGAGAGAGTCCATCTTCCACTGAATTCTGGAGTCCACAGTCAGATCTGATCAGAAATGATTGATATCCTCGAGGAGTTGTGTTAAATAAGATGTTATTTGGCAAACATCTTGTGTTCTCTATCTTGTGTTCTCTAGAATTACAAGGTCTTTAGAAATATCTCCCTCACCCACTTCACACCTGCACTGCAACATTCCCTTTGTCTTGTGAATGATGCTTAGCTGTCTTTAGAAAATGACCTATATCCATGCAAATGTGGTCATTGATCAAATGATGTGTCACTTCTCTATAAGATATCTGAATATAACACCCTGTATTTATAAATGCATTTATTATAAAATGCATGCACAGTAAACAGACAATCTGTATCTTCAGACTTCAACAATGTTGTATTCACTCATTAATGAATATATGAGTGAATATGAAATAATTCTCTCATCAGAGTCAGGTCTTAAGATGGGATGTACAATGTTCTGCTTATTAACCCTTGTGTCATGAGAGGTCAAGGTGCAACAGCTGATCAAATGAGATGTTTTATTGTCATTTTTTTTCTGTCAAAGTTATTTTAATTGAAGTATATTTAAGTGTTTTCTATGTTCTAAACCCTGGTGGTGTGGGATGCTTTGTGAATGTAATTAAGTTACCATAAACACATTACATAAATAGTTCACCTCAAACTATCTCTGATATGAAAAGTAAAATATACATCCACTCACTACTCACCTTTTTCTGTAACGGTCATCACTGCTAACCATTTCTCATGTCCTGCTTTCATTTACATTTACAATAAACAACTCTAGTCATGTCCTTGTCCGGATGAGTCTCTCTCATCTCAATCTTGCTATTCAAGCAGAGCCATTAAGATAGAAAGGCCATTCAAGTTCCTATTTTACACCATTGCTCCAAATTCCTTCAGAACAATAGAACCTGGTGTGGTCAAGGAATAACTGCTTTCTATATTCTGTTCATAGTCTTCATTGTACATCACAGCATCTTCATTTATTTGGCAAACATCTTGTGTTCTCTAGAATTACAAGGTCTTTAGAAATATCTCCCTCACCCACTTCACACCTGCACTGCAACATTCCCTTTGTCTTGTGAATGATGCTTAGCTGTCTTTAGAAAATGACCTATATCCATGCAAATGTGGTCATTGATCAAATGATGTGTCACTGTCTCACCGGGTGGCCCTGGTGTGTGAACAACTGACAGGAATGATTTGACCCCAAATAACAGGCTTTTGTGGATTAACATGGTCATATTTTGTTTCTAGAAGAACATTTTGGAATGTTAAAGTTGCACACGCGTACCCATGGACTATTTAGCGGAAATCAAGGAAGGGGAGCCATGTGAGAGCTTCATGACCAAAGTTAAATGAGTTCGGTCAGTGATTTTCTTCTATTTTAGTCTGGTCTGATTATCTACTATTATTGTTATTGTTATTGTTTTAAAGTCTTACATATGTGTAAGACTGTACAACTGTGTCTTTCACATAACAGACAGTGCAGGTCTAACCCCTAGTGGTGGTGTGCTACTAGAGAATGACACATGATTGCTGAAGTTACCATACATAGTTCACTTCAAACTATCTCGGATTTGAAAAGTAGCATTTAAACCACATTGAGAACCATTGAAATATGTAGGCCATTAAAGGTCCTCAATTGTACATGTTATGATTGTTCCAAATTCCTTCAGAACAATACAACAGGGTGTGCTGAAGGAACAATTGTTTGCTATATTGTGTCATTGTGCATAACAGCCTCTTGATTTATTTTGCAAAACATATTATGTTCTATATAAGTACAAGGTATGTTATTGCTTCCCTAACATCAAGTGTCTTCCATGTGATTACATTAAATTGCCAGAAACACAGTAAACCAACACTTTGAAAACTGCATCTTGACTTTAAATGTTTATTACAAACAAGTCAAAGGACACCGCATACATAAGTAGTCCATTGTGAGTGTATATGGGTCCACTGTTATAGTTTAGAAGTAGTCACAGTATAGTAGTAGTAATCATTCAATTGTTCAATTGTTTAATCATTTACTATTGTGTGTAAACAATTCATGGCCAGGTTCTTGGCGTCAGCAAATAAGGCACATTGTGCATTTGACAGACTATCCAGAATGTATTATTTAAAAGTAATGAACTAGACTAATATTACTTCTAAAATGTGTGGCCTACATAATAAACATCAGTTTTTGGACTTGGAACTCTTTAGGAGCAACGAGGGACCACGGCAACCTGGTTTACTCACAACCAACAGACATAAACACACTGTTGTTAGGGTTAAGTTCAGAACATGTATTTGACAGAAACACAAACACTAAATCATAATGTAGAAGTAGTTGTAGTGTATTCTCAAGAGTTTTTGTCATCACAAAATATATTTATTAGGCTACTATGCAACTAAATGTACCAGTGATTCTCTGATGGAATTCAATAACTCCAACTCCTTCATAGATAATGCATCAGCACATTGAATGTGTATACTATCCCCTCTACATATTTTTGAATTAAAATGCAATGTGAAGTCAATATTTAGATTCATTTCCCTTTTTTCTTTTTGACAGAGTGTATAAATCTGGTCAGTTCCCGGGTGTCTATGTTCACCAGTTGCATTGTGGGTGATCACAAGTGGACATCTCTTAATACAGATGTAAATGCACTGAAAGAGGACAACAATCACCTCCCCTCTCAGAGGGGAAAGAAGGGTGAACATGTTTGACACCTCTTTGTTTGAACTGATCAAAGCTATGATCATGATGATCATGATGAGTCAAGCTATAAACATAGAGATGTCCTATAAATTATATTATTTTGTTCTGAAGGAATTTGGAACAATCATGTGCAAATTAGGTTTCTATAGAGAAATGAATAACAAGATGACGTAGAGAGAGACTCTCACACATGAGGACATGGATAGAGTTGTTAATTGTACATGTAAATGGCAGCAGGACATGTAGAATGGTAAATGGCAGCAGGACATGTACATTCTTCATACAAGAAAGAAGGAGGACAAGGAACATAATAAAGAAAGGTTTATTTGTTCAGCAAAGACAGTGATAACACAACAATGCAATACTGAAGTTAAACATGATGACAGGTATGGTATCTATTGCAGCAATCAAGAATATACAAGAAGTCAGAAGGCATACATATATAAAGCAATTTGTACTAACTGGCTTCAACACCAGACCCCACCTTACCTGTGCTTGTCTAATCATTTGAAAATGTGTGTTAACACTTTATTAAATAGTGGTATTCAAGAGACAGAGTACAGAAACCTTTTTTTTTTTCCTATAAAATTGGCACTGTGTGGTCGCCTCTTGAAGATCACTATTTAGTTTATTCTGCCGTGGGTCACCACTACGAGGACTTTGGTGTGAGTATCATTCTCGTGCACAGTGTTCACACACTAGTGTCCAAACATCTACAATGGCAATGCTAATATACATGTAATAGGTTCATAACAGCTCAGCAGACTGAACAACTGCTTAAAAGAACAACAATGGGTCATCATGATGCATGTTTCTGATCCTTTCTAATGAAACGCTTGTCACAATGTTCACAATATTTTTTCATTGATATGTGTGCATGACATTTTAGGATGCATAACTGAGTACAATTAATTCCACATTGACCAAATTAGGATTTCTCTCCAGTGTGAATTATCTGGTGTTGTTTAAGGTTGTACATTTGAGAGAAGTGTTGTCCACACTGATCACAACCATAGGGTTTCTCTCCAGTGTGAATTATCTGGTGTTTTTTAAGGTTGGACATTAGAGAGAAGTGTTTTCCACACTGACCACATCCATAGGGTTTCTCTCCAGTGTGAATTCTCTGGTGTTTTATAAGGGTGGTCATCACAGAGAAGTGTTGTCCACACTGATCACATCCATAGGGTTTCTCTCCAGTGTGAATTCTCTGATGTGTTTTAAGGGTGGACATCGCAGAGAAGTGTTGTCCACACTGATCACATCCATAGGGTTTCTCTCCAGTGTGAATTCTCTGGTGCGTTTTAAGGTTGGACATTTCAGAGAAGTGTTGTCCACACTGATCACAACCATAGGGTTTCTCTCCAGTGTGAATTCTCTGGTGTTTTTTAAGGCTGAGCATTTGAGAGAAGTGTTGTCCACACCGATCACACCGATAAGGTTTCTCTCCAGTGTGTATTCTCTGGTGCGTTTTAAGGTTGGACATTTCAGAGAAGTGTTTTCCACACTGATCACAACCATAGGGTTTCTCACCAGTGTGAATTATCTGGTGTTTTTTAAGGCTGGACATTTGAGAGAAGTGTTGTCCACACTGATCACATCCATAGGGTTTCTCTCCAGTGTGAATTATCTGGTGTTTTTTAAGGGTGGACATTCGAGAGAAGTGTTGTCCACACTGATCACATCCATAGGGTTTCTCTCCAGTGTGAATTCGCTGGTGTGTTTTAAGGGTGGACATCGCAGAGAAGTGTTGTCCACACTGATCACATCCATAGGGTTTCTCTCCAGTGTGAATTAGCTGGTGTTGTTTAAGGGTGGACATGTAACTGAAGCGTTGTCCACACTGATCACAGCAGTGTCGTCTTGGTTTGGCCAAGTTTCTTTGTTCATTCTCTGCTGGTAGCACAGGGAAGCCAGACTGATGATTCAACACTGGATTGCAGAAAGACAAAGGAAATATGGTTGAGAGGTGGGAATGGAGTATAAATGTACAACTTATTTACATTAAGCTGTTCCCTAGAATGAATATATAGATATAGATATAGATATAGATATAGATATAGATATAGATATAGATATAGATATAGCAAAGAAGCAACAAGCTGAGACAACAAATGAGACACAGGAAACATAAAGACAAATCATATACACAAAGCTAGAGGTCAAATTAACACAAATTATAAAAATATAAGATTGAGACAAGTAGTGAGACTGCTTAATTTAAAACTTGGAAACTAAAGTAATAAAACAGTTGTACGACAGAGCAGGGTAGAGAGGTAGAGAAAGTAACATACCATTTTCTTTGGGTCCCTCCTGTTCAGCAGAACTGTCCCTGGTTGGGTTGAGAGAGTCCATCTTCCACTGAATTCTGGAGTCCACAGTCAGATCTGATCAGAAATGATTGATATCCTCGAGGAGTTGTGGATAAATTACAACTACACACTCTTCTTATACTACAGAGCCTGGGGTGGAGCCAGTGACGGCTTTGAATGATTGGACAAAGAGAACAATACAACCATCTCTCCACCAATCACAACCTAACATACTTCTACATGCCCCTCCCCCAGACATGCTCCATCTATGCAACCTTCTAGAAACTGTTGACTTTCTGTTACAAGAGAACCAAGAGCATCCATTTGTGGATGAATTCATTTGTAATCTTCATGCAATTCAAATGTGTCTTAATTCCTATAAGATTAATATAAGATATCTGAATATAACACCCTGTATTTATAAATGCATTTATTATAAAATGCATGCACAGTAAACAGACAATCTGTATCTTCAGACTTCAACAATGTTGTATTCACTCATTAATGAATATATGAGTGAATATGAAATAATTCTCTCATCAGAGTCAGGTCTTAAGATGGGATGTACAATGTTCTGCTTATTAACCCTTGTGTCATGAGAGGTCAAGGTGCAACAGCTGATCAAATGAGATGTTTTATTGTCATTTTTTTTCTGTCAAAGTTATTTTAATTGAAGTATATTTAAGTGTTTTCTATGTTCTAAACCCTGGTGGTGTGGGATGCTTTGTGAATGTAATTAAGTTACCATAAACACATTACATAAATAGTTCACCTCAAACTATCTCTGATATGAAAAGTAAAATATACATCCACTCACTACTCACCTTTTTCTGTAACGGTCATCACTGCTAACCATTTCTCATGTCCTGCTTTCATTTACATTTACAATAAACAACTCTAGTCATGTCCTTGTCCGGATGAGTCTCTCTCATCTCAATCTTGCTATTCAAGCAGAGCCATTAAGATAGAAAGGCCATTCAAGTTCCTATTTTACACCATTGCTCCAAATTCCTTCAGAACAATAGAACCTGGTGTGGTCAAGGAATAACTGCTTTCTATATTCTGTTCATAGTCTTCATTGTACATCACAGCATCTTCATTTATTTGGCAAACATCTTGTGTTCTCTAGAATTACAAGGTCTTTAGAAATATCTCCCTCACCCACTTCACACCTGCACTGCAACATTCCCTTTGTCTTGTGAATGATGCTTAGCTGTCTTTAGAAAATGACCTATATCCATGCAAATGTGGTCATTGATCAAATGATGTGTCACTGTCTCACCGGGTGGCCCTGGTGTGTGAACAACTGACAGGAATGATTTGACCCCAAATAACAGGCTTTTGTGGATTAACATGGTCATATTTTGTTTCTAGAAGAACATTTTGGAATGTTAAAGTTGCACACGCGTACCCATGGACTATTTAGCGGAAATCAAGGAAGGGGAGCCATGTGAGAGCTTCATGACCAAAGTTAAATGAGTTCGGTCAGTGATTTTCTTCTATTTTAGTCTGGTCTGATTATCTACTATTATTGTTATTGTTATTGTTTTAAAGTCTTACATATGTGTAAGACTGTACAACTGTGTCTCTCACATAACAGACAGTGCAGGTCTAACCCCTAGTGGTGGTGTGCTACTAGAGAATGACACATGATTGCTGAAGTTACCATACATAGTTCACTTCAAACTATCTCGGATTTGAAAAGTAGCATTTAAACCACATTGAGAACCATTGAAATATGTAGGCCATTAAAGGTCCTCAATTGTACATGTTATGATTGTTCCAAATTCCTTCAGAACAATACAACAGGGTGTGCTGAAGGAACAATTGTTTGCTATATTGTGTCATTGTGCATAACAGCCTCTTGATTTATTTTGCAAAACATATTATGTTCTATATAAGTACAAGGTATGTTATTGCTTCCCTAACATCAAGTGTCTTCCATGTGATTACATTAAATTGCCAGAAACACAGTAAACCAACACTTTGAAAACTGCATCTTGACTTTAAATGTTTATTACAAACAAGTCAAAGGACACCGCATACATAAGTAGTCCATTGTGAGTGTATATGGGTCCACTGTTATAGTTTAGAAGTAGTCACAGTATAGTAGTAGTAATCATTCAATTGTTCAATTGTTTAATCATTTACTATTGTGTGTAAACAATTCATGGCCAGGTTCTTGGCGTCAGCAAATAAGGCACATTGTGCATTTGACAGACTATCCAGAATGTATTATTTAAAAGTAATGAACTAGACTAATATTACTTCTAAAATGTGTGGCCTACATAATAAACATCAGTTTTTGGACTTGGAACTCTTTAGGAGCAACGAGGGACCACGGCAACCTGGTTTACTCACAACCAACAGACATAAACACACTGTTGTTAGGGTTAAGTTCAGAACATGTATTTGACAGAAACACAAACACTAAATCATAATGTAGAAGTAGTTGTAGTGTATTCTCAAGAGTTTTTGTCATCACAAAATATATTTATTAGGCTACTATGCAACTAAATGTACCAGTGATTCTCTGATGGAATTCAATAACTCCAACTCCTTCATAGATAATGCATCAGCACATTGAATGTGTATACTATCCCCTCTACATATTTTTGAATTAAAATGCAATGTGAAGTCAATATTTAGATTCATTTCCCTTTTTTCTTTTTGACAGAGTGTATAAATCTGGTCAGTTCCCGGGTGTCTATGTTCACCAGTTGCATTGTGGGTGATCACAAGTGGACATCTCTTAATACAGATGTAAATGCACTGAAAGAGGACAACAATCACCTCCCCTCTCAGAGGGGAAAGAAGGGTGAACATGTTTGACACCTCTTTGTTTGAACTGATCAAAGCTATGATCATGATGATCATGATGAGTCAAGCTATAAACATAGAGATGTCCTATAAATTATATTATTTTGTTCTGAAGGAATTTGGAACAATCATGTGCAAATTAGGTTTCTATAGAGAAATGAATAACAAGATGACGTAGAGAGAGACTCTCACACATGAGGACATGGATAGAGTTGTTAATTGTACATGTAAATGGCAGCAGGACATGTAGAATGGTAAATGGCAGCAGGACATGTACATTCTTCATACAAGAAAGAAGGAGGACAAGGAACATAATAAAGAAAGGTTTATTTGTTCAGCAAAGACAGTGATAACACAACAATGCAATACTGAAGTTAAACATGATGACAGGTATGGTATCTATTGCAGCAATCAAGAATATACAAGAAGTCAGAAGGCATACATATATAAAGCAATTTGTACTAACTGGCTTCAACACCAGACCCCACCTTACCTGTGCTTGTCTAATCATTTGAAAATGTGTGTTAACACTTTATTAAATAGTGGTATTCAAGAGACAGAGTACAGAAACCTTTTTTTTTTTCCTATAAAATTGGCACTGTGTGGTCGCCTCTTGAAGATCACTATTTAGTTTATTCTGCCGTGGGTCACCACTACGAGGACTTTGGTGTGAGTATCATTCTCGTGCACAGTGTTCACACACTAGTGTCCAAACATCTACAATGGCAATGCTAATATACATGTAATAGGTTCATAACAGCTCAGCAGACTGAACAACTGCTTAAAAGAACAACAATGGGTCATCATGATGCATGTTTCTGATCCTTTCTAATGAAACGCTTGTCACAATGTTCACAATATTTTTTCATTGATATGTGTGCATGACATTTTAGGATGCATAACTGAGTACAATTAATTCCACATTGACCAAATTAGGATTTCTCTCCAGTGTGAATTATCTGGTGTTGTTTAAGGTTGTACATTTGAGAGAAGTGTTGTCCACACTGATCACAACCATAGGGTTTCTCTCCAGTGTGAATTATCTGGTGTTTTTTAAGGTTGGACATTAGAGAGAAGTGTTTTCCACACTGACCACATCCATAGGGTTTCTCTCCAGTGTGAATTCTCTGGTGTTTTATAAGGGTGGTCATCACAGAGAAGTGTTGTCCACACTGATCACATCCATAGGGTTTCTCTCCAGTGTGAATTCTCTGATGTGTTTTAAGGGTGGACATCGCAGAGAAGTGTTGTCCACACTGATCACATCCATAGGGTTTCTCTCCAGTGTGAATTCTCTGGTGCGTTTTAAGGTTGGACATTTCAGAGAAGTGTTGTCCACACTGATCACAACCATAGGGTTTCTCTCCAGTGTGAATTCTCTGGTGTTTTTTAAGGCTGAGCATTTGAGAGAAGTGTTGTCCACACCGATCACACCGATAAGGTTTCTCTCCAGTGTGTATTCTCTGGTGCGTTTTAAGGTTGGACATTTCAGAGAAGTGTTTTCCACACTGATCACAACCATAGGGTTTCTCACCAGTGTGAATTATCTGGTGTTTTTTAAGGCTGGACATTTGAGAGAAGTGTTGTCCACACTGATCACATCCATAGGGTTTCTCTCCAGTGTGAATTATCTGGTGTTTTTTAAGGGTGGACATTCGAGAGAAGTGTTGTCCACACTGATCACATCCATAGGGTTTCTCTCCAGTGTGAATTCGCTGGTGTGTTTTAAGGGTGGACATCGCAGAGAAGTGTTGTCCACACTGATCACATCCATAGGGTTTCTCTCCAGTGTGAATTAGCTGGTGTTGTTTAAGGGTGGACATGTAACTGAAGCGTTGTCCACACTGATCACAGCAGTGTCGTCTTGGTTTGGCCAAGTTTCTTTGTTCATTCTCTGCTGGTAGCACAGGGAAGCCAGACTGATGATTCAACACTGGATTGCAGAAAGACAAAGGAAATATGGTTGAGAGGTGGGAATGGAGTATAAATGTACAACTTATTTACATTAAGCTGTTCCCTAGAATGAATATATAGATATATACAATGTTGTATTCACTCATTAATGAATATATGAGTGAATATGAAATAATTCTCTCATTAGAGTCAGGTCTTAAGATGGGATGTACAATGTTCTGCTTATTAACCCTTGTGTCATGAGAGGTCAAGGTGCAACAGCTGATCAAATGAGATGTTTTATTGTCATTTTTTTTCTGTCAAAGTTATTTTAATTGAAGTATATTTAAGTGTTTTCTATGTTCTAAACCCTGGTGGTGTGGGATGCTTTGTGAATGTAATTAAGTTACCATAAACACATTACATAAATAGTTCACCTCAAACTATCTCTGATATGAAAAGTAAAATATACATCCACTCACTACTCACCTTTTTCTGTAACGGTCATCACTGCTAACCATTTCTCATGTCCTGCTTTCATTTACATTTACAATAAACAACTCTAGTCATGTCCTTGTCCGGATGAGTCTCTCTCATCTCAATCTTGCTATTCAAGCAGAGCCATTAAGATAGAAAGGCCATTCAAGTTCCTATTTTACACCATTGCTCCAAATTCCTTCAGAACAATAGAACCTGGTGTGGTCAAGGAATAACTGCTTTCTATATTCTGTTCATAGTCTTCATTGTACATCACAGCATCTTCATTTATTTGGCAAACATCTTGTGTTCTCTAGAATTACAAGGTCTTTAGAAATATCTCCCTCACCCACTTCACACCTGCACTGCAACATTCCCTTTGTCTTGTGAATGATGCTTAGCTGTCTTTAGAAAATGACCTATATCCATGCAAATGTGGTCATTGATCAAATGATGTGTCACTGTCTCACCGGGTGGCCCTGGTGTGTGAACAACTGACAGGAATGATTTGACCCCAAATAACAGGCTTTTGTGGATTAACATGGTCATATTTTGTTTCTAGAAGAACATTTTGGAATGTTAAAGTTGCACACGCGTACCCATGGACTATTTAGCGGAAATCAAGGAAGGGGAGCCATGTGAGAGCTTCATGACCAAAGTTAAATGAGTTCGGTCAGTGATTTTCTTCTATTTTAGTCTGGTCTGATTATCTACTATTATTGTTATTGTTATTGTTTTAAAGTCTTACATATGTGTAAGACTGTACAACTGTGTCTCTCACATAACAGACAGTGCAGGTCTAACCCCTAGTGGTGGTGTGCTACTAGAGAATGACACATGATTGCTGAAGTTACCATACATAGTTCACTTCAAACTATCTCGGATTTGAAAAGTAGCATTTAAACCACATTGAGAACCATTGAAATATGTAGGCCATTAAAGGTCCTCAATTGTACATGTTATGATTGTTCCAAATTCCTTCAGAACAATACAACAGGGTGTGCTGAAGGAACAATTGTTTGCTATATTGTGTCATTGTGCATAACAGCCTCTTGATTTATTTTGCAAAACATATTATGTTCTATATAAGTACAAGGTATGTTATTGCTTCCCTAACATCAAGTGTCTTCCATGTGATTACATTAAATTGCCAGAAACACAGTAAACCAACACTTTGAAAACTGCATCTTGACTTTAAATGTTTATTACAAACAAGTCAAAGGACACCGCATACATAAGTAGTCCATTGTGAGTGTATATGGGTCCACTGTTATAGTTTAGAAGTAGTCACAGTATAGTAGTAGTAATCATTCAATTGTTCAATTGTTTAATCATTTACTATTGTGTGTAAACAATTCATGGCCAGGTTCTTGGCGTCAGCAAATAAGGCACATTGTGCATTTGACAGACTATCCAGAATGTATTATTTAAAAGTAATGAACTAGACTAATATTACTTCTAAAATGTGTGGACTACATAATAAACATCAGTTTTTGGACTTGGAACTCTTTAGGAGCAACGAGGGACCACAGCATCCTGGTTTACTCACAACCAACAGACATAAACACACTGTTGTTAGGGTTAAGTTCAGAACATGTATTTGACAGAAACACAAACACTAAATCATAATGTAGAAGTAGTTGTAGTGTATTCTCAAGAGTTTTTGTCATCACAAAATATATTTATTAGGCTACTATGCAACTAAATGTACCAGTGATTCTCTGATGGAATTCAATAACTCCAACTCCTTCATAGATAATACATCAGCACATTGAATGTGTATACTATCCCCTCTACATATTTTTGAATTCAGTTGCAATGTGAAGTCAATATTTAGATTCATTTCCCTTTTTTCTTTTTTACAGAGTGTATATAGATCTGGTCAGTTCATGCATATCAATGCACCCCGGGTGTCTATGGGCCTGTTCACCAGTTGCATTGTGGGTGATCACAAGTGGACATCTCTTAATACAGATGTAAATGCACTGAAAGAGGACAACAATCACCTCCCCTCTCAGAGGGGAAAGAAGGGTGAACACGTTTGACACCTCTTTGTTTGAACTGATCAAAGCTATGATCATGATGATCATGATGAGTCAGGCTATAAACATAGAGATGTCCTATAAATTATATTATTTTGTTCTGAAGGAATTTGGAACAATCATGTGCAAATTAGGTTTCTATAGAGAAATGAATAACAAGATGACGTAGAGAGAGACTCTCACACATGAGGACATGGATATAGTTGTTAATAGTACATGTAAATGGCAGCAGGACATGTAGAATGGTAAATGGCAGCAGGACATGTACATTCTACATACAAGAAAGAAGGAGGACAAGGAACATAATAAAGAAAGGTTTATTTGATCAGCAAAGACAGTGATAACACAACAATGCAATAGTGAAGTTAAACATGATGACAGGTATGGTATCTATTGCAGCAATCAGGAATATACAAGAAGTCAGAAGGCATACATATATAAAGCAATTTGTACTAACTGGCTTCAACACCAGACCCCACCTTACCTGTGCTTGTCTAATCATTTGAAAATGTGTGTTAACACTTTATTAAATAGTGGTCTTCAAGAGACAGAGTACAGAAACCTTAGTTTTTTTTTGTCCTATAAAATTGGCACTTTGGCTACCACTGTGGGCTTGCCTCTTGAAGATCACTATTTAGTTTATTCTTCACCACTACGAAGACTTTGGTGTGAGTATCATTCTCTTGCACAGTGTTCACACACTAGTGTCCAAACATCTACAATGGCAATGCTAATATAATGTAATAGGTTCATAACAGCTCAGCAGACTGAACAACTGCTTAAAAGAACAACAATGGGTCATCATGATGCATGTTTCTGATCCTTTCTAATGAAACGCTTGTCACACTGTTCACAATATTTTTTCATTGATATGTGTGCATGACATTTTAGGATGCTTAACTGAGTACAATTAATTCCACATTGACCAAATTAGGATTTCTCTCCAGTGTGAATTCTCTGGTGTTGTTTAAAGCTGGACATTTGAGAGAAGTGTTTTCCACACTGGTCGCATCCATATGGTTTCTCTCCAGTGTGAATTCTTCGGTGTGTTTTAAGGTTGGACATTTGAGAGAAGTGTTTTCCACACTGATCACACCGATAAGGTTTCTCTCCAGTGTGAATTCTCTGGTGTGTTTTAAGGGTAGTCATCTCAGAGAAGTGTTGTCCACACTGATCACATCCATAGGGTTTCTCCCCAGTGTGAATTTTCTGGTGTGTTTTAAGGTTGGTCATTTGAGAGAAGTGTTTTCCACAATGATCACATCCATAGGGTTTCTCTCCAGTGTGAATTATCTGATGTGTTTTAAGGTGGGACATTTGAGAGAAGTGTTGTCCACACTGATCACACCGATAAGGTTTCTCTCCAGTGTGAATTCTCTGGTGCGTTTTAAGGGTGGACATTCGAGAAAAGTGTTGTCCACACTGATCACATCCATAGGGTTTCTCTCCCGTGTGAATTCTTCTGTGTTTTTTAAGGCTGGACATTTGAGAGAAGTGTTGTCCACACCGATCACACCGATAAGGTTTCTCTCCAGTGTGTATTCTCTGGTGCGTTTTAAGGTTGGACATTTCAGAGAAGTGTTTTCCACACTGATCACAACCATAGGGTTTCTCACCAGTGTGAATTATCTGGTGTTTTTTAAGGCTGGACATTTGAGAGAAGTGTTGTCCACACTGGTCACATCCATAGTGTTTCTCTCCACTGTGAATTATCTGGTGTTTTTTAAGGGTGGACATTAGAGAGAAGTGTTGTCCACACTGATCACATCCATAGGATTTCTCTCCAGTGTGAATTCGCTGGTGTGTTTTAAGGGTGGATATCGCAGAGAAGTGTTGTCCACACTGATCACATCCATAGGGTTTCTCTCCAGTGTGAATTAGCTGGTGTTTTTTAAGGGTGGACATGTAACTGAAGCGTTGTCCACACTGATCACAGCAGTGTCGTCTTGGTTTGGCCAAGCTTCTTTGTTCATTCTCTGCTGGTAGCACAGGGAAGCCAGACTGATGATTCAACACTGGATTGCAGAAAGACAAAGGAAATATGGTTGAGAGGTGGGAATGGAGTATAAATGTACAACTTATTTACATTAAGCTGTTCCCTAGAATGAATATATAGATATAGATATAGATATAGATATAGATATAGATATAGATATAGCAAAGAAGCAACAAGCTGAGACAACAAATGAGACACAGGAAACATAAAGACAAATCATATACACAAAGCTAGAGGTCAAATTAAAATGAAACACAAATTATAAAAATATAAGATTGAGACAAGTAGTGAGACTGCTTAATTTAAAACTTGGAAACTAAAGTAATAAAACAGTTGTACGACAGAGCAGGGTAGAGAGGTAGAGAAAGTAACATACCATTTTCTTTGGGTCCCTCCTGTTCAGCAGAACTGTCCCTGGTTGGGTTGAGAGAGTCCATCTTCCACTGAATTCTGGAGTCCACAGTCAGATCTGATCAGAAATGATTGATATCCTCGAGGAGTTGTGGATAAATTACAACTACACACTCTTCTTATACTACAGAGCCTGGGGTGGAGCCAGTGACGGCTTTGAATGATTGGACAAAGAGAACAATACAACCATCTCTCCACCAATCACAACCTAACATACTTCTACATGCCCCTCCCCCAGACATGCTCCATCTATGCAACCTTCTAGAAACTGTTGACTTTCTGTTACAAGAGAACCAAGAGCATCCATTTGTGGATGAATTCATTTGTAATCTTCATGCAATTCAAATGTGTCTTAATTCCTATAAGATTAATATAAGATATCTGAATATAACACCCTGTATTTATAAATGCATTTATTATAAAATGCATGCACAGTAAACAGACAATCTGTATCTTCAGACTTCAACAATGTTGTATTCACTCATTAATGAATATATGAGTGAATATGAAATAATTCTCTCATCAGAGTCAGGTCTTAAGATGGGATGTACAATGTTCTGCTTATTAACCCTTGTGTCATGAGAGGTCAAGGTGCAACAGCTGATCAAATGAGATGTTTTATTGTCATTTTTTTTTCTGTCAAAGTTATTTTAATTGAAGTATATTTAAGTGTTTTCTATGTTCTAAACCCTGGTGGTGTGGGATGCTTTGTGAATGTAATTAAGTTACCATAAACACATTACGTAAATAGTTCACCTCAAACTATCTCTGATATGAAAAGTAAAATATACATCCACTCACTACTCACCTTTTTCTGTAACGGTCATCACTGCTAACCATTTCTCATGTCCTGCTTTCATTTACATTTACAATAAACAACTCTAGTCATGTCCTTGTCCGGATGAGTCTCTCTCATCTCAATCTTGCTATTCAAGCAGAGCCATTAAGATAGAAAGGCCATTCAAGTTCCTATTTTACACCATTGCTCCAAATTCCTTCAGAACAATAGAACCTGGTGTGGTCAAGGAATAACTGCTTTCTATATTCTGTTCATAGTCTTCATTGTACATCACAGCATCTTCATTTATTTGGCAAACATCTTGTGTTCTCTAGAATTACAAGGTCTTTAGAAATATCTCCCTCACCCACTTCACACCTGCACTGCAACATTCCCTTTGTCTTGTGAATGATGCTTAGCTGTCTTTAGAAAATGACCTATATCCATGCAAATGTGGTCATTGATCAAATGATGTGTCACTGTCTCACCGGGTGGCCCTGGTGTGTGAACAACTGACAGGAATGATTTGACCCCAAATAACAGGCTTTTGTGGATTAACATGGTCATATTTTGTTTCTAGAAGAACATTTTGGAATGTTAAAGTTGCACACGCGTACCCATGGACTATTTAGCGGAAATCAAGGAAGGGGAGCCATGTGAGAGCTTCATGACCAAAGTTAAATGAGTTCGGTCAGTGATTTTCTTCTATTTTAGTCTGGTCTGATTATCTACTATTATTGTTATTGTTATTGTTTTAAAGTCTTACATATGTGTAAGACTGTACAACTGTGTCTCTCACATAACAGACAGTGCAGGTCTAACCCCTAGTGGTGGTGTGCTACTAGAGAATGACACATGATTGCTGAAGTTACCATACATAGTTCACTTCAAACTATCTCGGATTTGAAAAGTAGCATTTAAACCACATTGAGAACCATTGAAATATGTAGGCCATTAAAGGTCCTCAATTGTACATGTTATGATTGTTCCAAATTCCTTCAGAACAATACAACAGGGTGTGCTGAAGGAACAATTGTTTGCTATATTGTGTCATTGTGCATAACAGCCTCTTGATTTATTTTGCAAAACATATTATGTTCTATATAAGTACAAGGTATGTTATTGCTTCCCTAACATCAAGTGTCTTCCATGTGATTACATTAAATTGCCAGAAACACAGTAAACCAACACTTTGAAAACTGCATCTTGACTTTAAATGTTTATTACAAACAAGTCAAAGGACACCGCATACATAAGTAGTCCATTGTGAGTGTATATGGGTCCACTGTTATAGTTTAGAAGTAGTCACAGTATAGTAGTAGTAATCATTCAATTGTTCAATTGTTTAATCATTTACTATTGTGTGTAAACAATTCATGGCCAGGTTCTTGGCGTCAGCAAATAAGGCACATTGTGCATTTGACAGACTATCCAGAATGTATTATTTAAAAGTAATGAACTAGACTAATATTACTTCTAAAATGTGTGGCCTACATAATAAACATCAGTTTTTGGACTTGGAACTCTTTAGGAGCAACGAGGGACCACGGCAACCTGGTTTACTCACAACCAACAGACATAAACACACTGTTGTTAGGGTTAAGTTCAGAACATGTATTTGACAGAAACACAAACACTAAATCATAATGTAGAAGTAGTTGTAGTTTATTCTCAAGAGTTTTTGTCATCACAAAATATATTTATTAGGCTACTATGCAACTAAATGTACCAGTGATTCTCTGATGGAATTCAATAACTCCAACTCCTTCATAGATAATGCATCAGCACATTGAATGTGTATACTATCCCCTCTACATATTTTTGAATTAAAATGCAATGTGAAGTCAATATTTAGATTCATTTCCCTTTTTTCTTTTTGACAGAGTGTATAAATCTGGTCAGTTCCCGGGTGTCTATGTTCACCAGTTGCATTGTGGGTGATCACAAGTGGACATCTCTTAATACAGATGTAAATGCACTGAAAGAGGACAACAATCACCTCCCCTCTCAGAGGGGAAAGAAGGGTGAACATGTTTGACACCTCTTTGTTTGAACTGATCAAAGCTATGATCATGATGATCATGATGAGTCAAGCTATAAACATAGAGATGTCCTATAAATTATATTATTTTGTTCTGAAGGAATTTGGAACAATCATGTGCAAATTAGGTTTCTATAGAGAAATGAATAACAAGATGACGTAGAGAGAGACTCTCACACATGAGGACATGGATAGAGTTGTTAATTGTACATGTAAATGGCAGCAGGACATGTAGAATGGTAAATGGCAGCAGGACATGTACATTCTTCATACAAGAAAGAAGGAGGACAAGGAACATAATAAAGAAAGGTTTATTTGTTCAGCAAAGACAGTGATAACACAACAATGCAATACTGAAGTTAAACATGATGACAGGTATGGTATCTATTGCAGCAATCAAGAATATACAAGAAGTCAGAAGGCATACATATATAAAGCAATTTGTACTAACTGGCTTCAACACCAGACCCCACCTTACCTGTGCTTGTCTAATCATTTGAAAATGTGTGTTAACACTTTATTAAATAGTGGTATTCAAGAGACAGAGTACAGAAACCTTTTTTTTTTTCCTATAAAATTGGCACTGTGTGGTCGCCTCTTGAAGATCACTATTTAGTTTATTCTGCCGTGGGTCACCACTACGAGGACTTTGGTGTGAGTATCATTCTCGTGCACAGTGTTCACACACTAGTGTCCAAACATCTACAATGGCAATGCTAATATACATGTAATAGGTTCATAACAGCTCAGCAGACTGAACAACTGCTTAAAAGAACAACAATGGGTCATCATGATGCATGTTTCTGATCCTTTCTAATGAAACGCTTGTCACAATGTTCACAATATTTTTTCATTGATATGTGTGCATGACATTTTAGGATGCATAACTGAGTACAATTAATTCCACATTGACCAAATTAGGATTTCTCTCCAGTGTGAATTATCTGGTGTTGTTTAAGGTTGTACATTTGAGAGAAGTGTTGTCCACACTGATCACAACCATAGGGTTTCTCTCCAGTGTGAATTATCTGGTGTTTTTTAAGGTTGGACATTAGAGAGAAGTGTTTTCCACACTGACCACATCCATAGGGTTTCTCTCCAGTGTGAATTCTCTGGTGTTTTATAAGGGTGGTCATCACAGAGAAGTGTTGTCCACACTGATCACATCCATAGGGTTTCTCTCCAGTGTGAATTCTCTGATGTGTTTTAAGGGTGGACATCGCAGAGAAGTGTTGTCCACACTGATCACATCCATAGGGTTTCTCTCCAGTGTGAATTCTCTGGTGCGTTTTAAGGTTGGACATTTCAGAGAAGTGTTGTCCACACTGATCACAACCATAGGGTTTCTCTCCAGTGTGAATTCTCTGGTGTTTTTTAAGGCTGAGCATTTGAGAGAAGTGTTGTCCACACCGATCACACCGATAAGGTTTCTCTCCAGTGTGTATTCTCTGGTGCGTTTTAAGGTTGGACATTTCAGAGAAGTGTTTTCCACACTGATCACAACCATAGGGTTTCTCACCAGTGTGAATTATCTGGTGTTTTTTAAGGCTGGACATTTGAGAGAAGTGTTGTCCACACTGATCACATCCATAGGGTTTCTCTCCAGTGTGAATTATCTGGTGTTTTTTAAGGGTGGACATTCGAGAGAAGTGTTGTCCACACTGATCACATCCATAGGGTTTCTCTCCAGTGTGAATTCGCTGGTGTGTTTTAAGGGTGGACATCGCAGAGAAGTGTTGTCCACACTGATCACATCCATAGGGTTTCTCTCCAGTGTGAATTAGCTGGTGTTGTTTAAGGGTGGACATGTAACTGAAGCGTTGTCCACACTGATCACAGCAGTGTCGTCTTGGTTTGGCCAAGTTTCTTTGTTCATTCTCTGCTGGTAGCACAGGGAAGCCAGACTGATGATTCAACACTGGATTGCAGAAAGACAAAGGAAATATGGTTGAGAGGTGGGAATGGAGTATAAATGTACAACTTATTTACATTAAGCTGTTCCCTAGAATGAATATATAGATATAGATATAGATATAGATATAGATATAGATATAGATATAGATATAGATATAGATATAGATATAGCAAAGAAGCAACAAGCTGAGACAACAAATGAGACACAGGAAACATAAAGACAAATCATATACACAAAGCTAGAGGTCAAATTAAAATGAAACACAAATTATAAAAAATATAAGATTGAGACAAGTAGTGAGACTGTTTAATTTAAAACTTGGAAACTAAAGTAATAAAACAGTTGTACGACAGAGCAGGGTAGAGAGGTAGAGAAAGTAACATACCATTTTCTTTGGGTCCCTCCTGTTCAGCAGAACTGTCCCTGGTTGGGTTGAGAGAGTCCATCTTCCACTGAATTCTGGAGTCCACAGTCAGATCTGATCAGAAATGATTGATATCCTCGAGGAGTTGTGGATAAATTACAACTACACACTCTTCTTATACTACAGAGCCTGGGGTGGAGCCAGTGACGGCTTTGAATGATTGGACAAAGAGAACAATACAACCATCTCTCCACCAATCACAACCTAACATACTTCTACATGCCCCTCCCCCAGATATGCTCCATCCATGCAACCTTCTAGAAACTGTTGACTTTCTGTTACAAGAGAACCAAGAGCATCCATTTGTGGATGAATTCATTTTTAATCTTCATGCAATTCAAATGTGTCTTAATTCCTATAAGATTAATATAAGATATCTGAATATAACACCCTGTATTTATAAATGCATTTATTATAAAATGCATGCACAGTAAACAGACAATCTGTATCTTCAGACTTCAACAATGTTGTATTCACTCATTAATGAATATATGAGTGAATATGAAATAATTCTCTCATTAGAGTCAGGTCTTAAGATGGGATGTACAATGTTCTGCTTATTAACCCTTGTGTCATGAGAGGTCAAGGTGCAACAGCTGATCAAATGAGATGTTTTATTGTCATTTTTTTTCTGTCAAAGTTATTTTAATTGAAGTATATTTAAGTGTTTTCTATGTTCTAAACCCTGGTGGTGTGGGATGCTTTGTGAATGTAATTAAGTTACCATAAACACATTACATAAATAGTTCACCTCAAACTATCTCTGATATGAAAAGTAAAATATACATCCACTCACTACTCACCTTTTTCTGTAACGGTCATCACTGCTAACCATTTCTCATGTCCTGCTTTCATTTACATTTACAATAAACAACTCTAGTCATGTCCTTGTCCGGATGAGTCTCTCTCATCTCAATCTTGCTATTCAAGCAGAGCCATTAAGATAGAAAGGCCATTCAAGTTCCTATTTTACACCATTGCTCCAAATTCCTTCAGAACAATAGAACCTGGTGTGGTCAAGGAATAACTGCTTTCTATATTCTGTTCATAGTCTTCATTGTACATCACAGCATCTTCATTTATTTGGCAAACATCTTGTGTTCTCTAGAATTACAAGGTCTTTAGAAATATCTCCCTCACCCACTTCACACCTGCACTGCAACATTCCCTTTGTCTTGTGAATGATGCTTAGCTGTCTTTAGAAAATGACCTATATCCATGCAAATGTGGTCATTGATCAAATGATGTGTCACTGTCTCACCGGGTGGCCCTGGTGTGTGAACAACTGACAGGAATGATTTGACCCCAAATAACAGGCTTTTGTGGATTAACATGGTCATATTTTGTTTCTAGAAGAACATTTTGGAATGTTAAAGTTGCACACGCGTACCCATGGACTATTTAGCGGAAATCAAGGAAGGGGAGCCATGTGAGAGCTTCATGACCAAAGTTAAATGAGTTCGGTCAGTGATTTTCTTCTATTTTAGTCTGGTC
Organism: Gymnoscopelus braueri; assembly: GCF_963280865.1. Classification (NCBI taxonomy): domain Eukaryota; kingdom Metazoa; phylum Chordata; class Actinopteri; order Myctophiformes; family Myctophidae; genus Gymnoscopelus; species Gymnoscopelus braueri. The sequence continues at coordinate 44,458,047 of NC_137618.1, forward strand.
TGATTATCTACTATTATTGTTATTGTTATTGTTTTAAAGTCTTACATATGTGTAAGACTGTACAACTGTGTCTCTCACATAACAGACAGTGCAGGTCTAACCCCTAGTGGTGGTGTGCTACTAGAGAATGACACATGATTGCTGAAGTTACCATACATAGTTCACTTCAAACTATCTCGGATTTGAAAAGTAGCATTTAAACCACATTGAGAACCATTGAAATATGTAGGCCATTAAAGGTCCTCAATTGTACATGTTATGATTGTTCCAAATTCCTTCAGAACAATACAACAGGGTGTGCTGAAGGAACAATTGTTTGCTATATTGTGTCATTGTGCATAACAGCCTCTTGATTTATTTTGCAAAACATATTATGTTCTATATAAGTACAAGGTATGTTATTGCTTCCCTAACATCAAGTGTCTTCCATGTGATTACATTAAATTGCCAGAAACACAGTAAACCAACACTTTGAAAACTGCATCTTGACTTTAAATGTTTATTACAAACAAGTCAAAGGACACCGCATACATAAGTAGTCAATTGTGAGTGTATATGGGTCCACTGTTATAGTTTAGAAGTAGTCACAGTATAGTAGTAGTAATCATTCAATTGTTCAATTGTTTAATCATTTACTATTGTGTGTAAACAATTCATGGCCAGGTTCTTGGCGTCAGCAAATAAGGCACATTGTGCATTTGACAGACTATCCAGAATGTATTATTTAAAAGTAATGAACTAGACTAATATTACTTCTAAAATGTGTGGCCTACATAATAAACATCAGTTTTTGGACTTGGAACTCTTTAGGAGCAACGAGGGACCACGGCAACCTGGTTTACTCACAACCAACAGACATAAACACACTGTTGTTAGGGTTAAGTTCAGAACATGTATTTGACAGAAACACAAACACTAAATCATAATGTAGAAGTAGTTGTAGTGTATTCTCAAGAGTTTTTGTCATCACAAAATATATTTATTAGGCTACTATGCAACTAAATGTACCAGTGATTCTCTGATGGAATTCAATAACTCCAACTCCTTCATAGATAATGCATCAGCACATTGAATGTGTATACTATCCCCTCTACATATTTTTGAATTAAAATGCAATGTGAAGTCAATATTTAGATTCATTTCCCTTTTTTCTTTTTGACAGAGTGTATAAATCTGGTCAGTTCCCGGGTGTCTATGTTCACCAGTTGCATTGTGGGTGATCACAAGTGGACATCTCTTAATACAGATGTAAATGCACTGAAAGAGGACAACAATCACCTCCCCTCTCAGAGGGGAAAGAAGGGTGAACATGTTTGACACCTCTTTGTTTGAACTGATCAAAGCTATGATCATGATGATCATGATGAGTCAAGCTATAAACATAGAGATGTCCTATAAATTATATTATTTTGTTCTGAAGGAATTTGGAACAATCATGTGCAAATTAGGTTTCTATAGAGAAATGAATAACAAGATGACGTAGAGAGAGACTCTCACACATGAGGACATGGATAGAGTTGTTAATTGTACATGTAAATGGCAGCAGGACATGTAGAATGGTAAATGGCAGCAGGACATGTACATTCTTCATACAAGAAAGAAGGAGGACAAGGAACATAATAAAGAAAGGTTTATTTGTTCAGCAAAGACAGTGATAACACAACAATGCAATACTGAAGTTAAACATGATGACAGGTATGGTATCTATTGCAGCAATCAAGAATATACAAGAAGTCAGAAGGCATACATATATAAAGCAATTTGTACTAACTGGCTTCAACACCAGACCCCACCTTACCTGTGCTTGTCTAATCATTTGAAAATGTGTGTTAACACTTTATTAAATAGTGGTATTCAAGAGACAGAGTACAGAAACCTTTTTTTTTTTCCTATAAAATTGGCACTGTGTGGTCGCCTCTTGAAGATCACTATTTAGTTTATTCTGCCGTGGGTCACCACTACGAGGACTTTGGTGTGAGTATCATTCTCGTGCACAGTGTTCACACACTAGTGTCCAAACATCTACAATGGCAATGCTAATATACATGTAATAGGTTCATAACAGCTCAGCAGACTGAACAACTGCTTAAAAGAACAACAATGGGTCATCATGATGCATGTTTCTGATCCTTTCTAATGAAACGCTTGTCACAATGTTCACAATATTTTTTCATTGATATGTGTGCATGACATTTTAGGATGCATAACTGAGTACAATTAATTCCACATTGACCAAATTAGGATTTCTCTCCAGTGTGAATTATCTGGTGTTGTTTAAGGTTGTACATTTGAGAGAAGTGTTGTCCACACTGATCACAACCATAGGGTTTCTCTCCAGTGTGAATTATCTGGTGTTTTTTAAGGTTGGACATTAGAGAGAAGTGTTTTCCACACTGACCACATCCATAGGGTTTCTCTCCAGTGTGAATTCTCTGGTGTTTTATAAGGGTGGTCATCACAGAGAAGTGTTGTCCACACTGATCACATCCATAGGGTTTCTCTCCAGTGTGAATTCTCTGATGTGTTTTAAGGGTGGACATCGCAGAGAAGTGTTGTCCACACTGATCACATCCATAGGGTTTCTCTCCAGTGTGAATTCTCTGGTGCGTTTTAAGGTTGGACATTTCAGAGAAGTGTTGTCCACACTGATCACAACCATAGGGTTTCTCTCCAGTGTGAATTCTCTGGTGTTTTTTAAGGCTGAGCATTTGAGAGAAGTGTTGTCCACACCGATCACACCGATAAGGTTTCTCTCCAGTGTGTATTCTCTGGTGCGTTTTAAGGTTGGACATTTCAGAGAAGTGTTTTCCACACTGATCACAACCATAGGGTTTCTCACCAGTGTGAATTATCTGGTGTTTTTTAAGGCTGGACATTTGAGAGAAGTGTTGTCCACACTGATCACATCCATAGGGTTTCTCTCCAGTGTGAATTATCTGGTGTTTTTTAAGGGTGGACATTCGAGAGAAGTGTTGTCCACACTGATCACATCCATAGGGTTTCTCTCCAGTGTGAATTCGCTGGTGTGTTTTAAGGGTGGACATCGCAGAGAAGTGTTGTCCACACTGATCACATCCATAGGGTTTCTCTCCAGTGTGAATTAGCTGGTGTTGTTTAAGGGTGGACATGTAACTGAAGCGTTGTCCACACTGATCACAGCAGTGTCGTCTTGGTTTGGCCAAGTTTCTTTGTTCATTCTCTGCTGGTAGCACAGGGAAGCCAGACTGATGATTCAACACTGGATTGCAGAAAGACAAAGGAAATATGGTTGAGAGGTGGGAATGGAGTATAAATGTACAACTTATTTACATTAAGCTGTTCCCTAGAATGAATATATAGATATATACAATGTTGTATTCACTCATTAATGAATATATGAGTGAATATGAAATAATTCTCTCATTAGAGTCAGGTCTTAAGATGGGATGTACAATGTTCTGCTTATTAACCCTTGTGTCATGAGAGGTCAAGGTGCAACAGCTGATCAAATGAGATGTTTTATTGTCATTTTTTTTCTGTCAAAGTTATTTTAATTGAAGTATATTTAAGTGTTTTCTATGTTCTAAACCCTGGTGGTGTGGGATGCTTTGTGAATGTAATTAAGTTACCATAAACACATTACATAAATAGTTCACCTCAAACTATCTCTGATATGAAAAGTAAAATATACATCCACTCACTACTCACCTTTTTCTGTAACGGTCATCACTGCTAACCATTTCTCATGTCCTGCTTTCATTTACATTTACAATAAACAACTCTAGTCATGTCCTTGTCCGGATGAGTCTCTCTCATCTCAATCTTGCTATTCAAGCAGAGCCATTAAGATAGAAAGGCCATTCAAGTTCCTATTTTACACCATTGCTCCAAATTCCTTCAGAACAATAGAACCTGGTGTGGTCAAGGAATAACTGCTTTCTATATTCTGTTCATAGTCTTCATTGTACATCACAGCATCTTCATTTATTTGGCAAACATCTTGTGTTCTCTAGAATTACAAGGTCTTTAGAAATATCTCCCTCACCCACTTCACACCTGCACTGCAACATTCCCTTTGTCTTGTGAATGATGCTTAGCTGTCTTTAGAAAATGACCTATATCCATGCAAATGTGGTCATTGATCAAATGATGTGTCACTGTCTCACCGGGTGGCCCTGGTGTGTGAACAACTGACAGGAATGATTTGACCCCAAATAACAGGCTTTTGTGGATTAACATGGTCATATTTTGTTTCTAGAAGAACATTTTGGAATGTTAAAGTTGCACACGCGTACCCATGGACTATTTAGCGGAAATCAAGGAAGGGGAGCCATGTGAGAGCTTCATGACCAAAGTTAAATGAGTTCGGTCAGTGATTTTCTTCTATTTTAGTCTGGTCTGATTATCTACTATTATTGTTATTGTTATTGTTTTAAAGTCTTACATATGTGTAAGACTGTACAACTGTGTCTCTCACATAACAGACAGTGCAGGTCTAACCCCTAGTGGTGGTGTGCTACTAGAGAATGACACATGATTGCTGAAGTTACCATACATAGTTCACTTCAAACTATCTCGGATTTGAAAAGTAGCATTTAAACCACATTGAGAACCATTGAAATATGTAGGCCATTAAAGGTCCTCAATTGTACATGTTATGATTGTTCCAAATTCCTTCAGAACAATACAACAGGGTGTGCTGAAGGAACAATTGTTTGCTATATTGTGTCATTGTGCATAACAGCCTCTTGATTTATTTTGCAAAACATATTATGTTCTATATAAGTACAAGGTATGTTATTGCTTCCCTAACATCAAGTGTCTTCCATGTGATTACATTAAATTGCCAGAAACACAGTAAACCAACACTTTGAAAACTGCATCTTGACTTTAAATGTTTATTACAAACAAGTCAAAGGACACCGCATACATAAGTAGTCCATTGTGAGTGTATATGGGTCCACTGTTATAGTTTAGAAGTAGTCACAGTATAGTAGTAGTAATCATTCAATTGTTCAATTGTTTAATCATTTACTATTGTGTGTAAACAATTCATGGCCAGGTTCTTGGCGTCAGCAAATAAGGCACATTGTGCATTTGACAGACTATCCAGAATGTATTATTTAAAAGTAATGAACTAGACTAATATTACTTCTAAAATGTGTGGACTACATAATAAACATCAGTTTTTGGACTTGGAACTCTTTAGGAGCAACGAGGGACCACAGCATCCTGGTTTACTCACAACCAACAGACATAAACACACTGTTGTTAGGGTTAAGTTCAGAACATGTATTTGACAGAAACACAAACACTAAATCATAATGTAGAAGTAGTTGTAGTGTATTCTCAAGAGTTTTTGTCATCACAAAATATATTTATTAGGCTACTATGCAACTAAATGTACCAGTGATTCTCTGATGGAATTCAATAACTCCAACTCCTTCATAGATAATACATCAGCACATTGAATGTGTATACTATCCCCTCTACATATTTTTGAATTCAGTTGCAATGTGAAGTCAATATTTAGATTCATTTCCCTTTTTTCTTTTTTACAGAGTGTATATAGATCTGGTCAGTTCATGCATATCAATGCACCCCGGGTGTCTATGGGCCTGTTCACCAGTTGCATTGTGGGTGATCACAAGTGGACATCTCTTAATACAGATGTAAATGCACTGAAAGAGGACAACAATCACCTCCCCTCTCAGAGGGGAAAGAAGGGTGAACACGTTTGACACCTCTTTGTTTGAACTGATCAAAGCTATGATCATGATGATCATGATGAGTCAGGCTATAAACATAGAGATGTCCTATAAATTATATTATTTTGTTCTGAAGGAATTTGGAACAATCATGTGCAAATTAGGTTTCTATAGAGAAATGAATAACAAGATGACGTAGAGAGAGACTCTCACACATGAGGACATGGATATAGTTGTTAATAGTACATGTAAATGGCAGCAGGACATGTAGAATGGTAAATGGCAGCAGGACATGTACATTCTACATACAAGAAAGAAGGAGGACAAGGAACATAATAAAGAAAGGTTTATTTGATCAGCAAAGACAGTGATAACACAACAATGCAATAGTGAAGTTAAACATGATGACAGGTATGGTATCTATTGCAGCAATCAGGAATATACAAGAAGTCAGAAGGCATACATATATAAAGCAATTTGTACTAACTGGCTTCAACACCAGACCCCACCTTACCTGTGCTTGTCTAATCATTTGAAAATGTGTGTTAACACTTTATTAAATAGTGGTCTTCAAGAGACAGAGTACAGAAACCTTAGTTTTTTTTTGTCCTATAAAATTGGCACTTTGGCTACCACTGTGGGCTTGCCTCTTGAAGATCACTATTTAGTTTATTCTTCACCACTACGAAGACTTTGGTGTGAGTATCATTCTCTTGCACAGTGTTCACACACTAGTGTCCAAACATCTACAATGGCAATGCTAATATAATGTAATAGGTTCATAACAGCTCAGCAGACTGAACAACTGCTTAAAAGAACAACAATGGGTCATCATGATGCATGTTTCTGATCCTTTCTAATGAAACGCTTGTCACACTGTTCACAATATTTTTTCATTGATATGTGTGCATGACATTTTAGGATGCTTAACTGAGTACAATTAATTCCACATTGACCAAATTAGGATTTCTCTCCAGTGTGAATTCTCTGGTGTTGTTTAAAGCTGGACATTTGAGAGAAGTGTTTTCCACACTGGTCGCATCCATATGGTTTCTCTCCAGTGTGAATTCTTCGGTGTGTTTTAAGGTTGGACATTTGAGAGAAGTGTTTTCCACACTGATCACACCGATAAGGTTTCTCTCCAGTGTGAATTCTCTGGTGTGTTTTAAGGGTAGTCATCTCAGAGAAGTGTTGTCCACACTGATCACATCCATAGGGTTTCTCCCCAGTGTGAATTTTCTGGTGTGTTTTAAGGTTGGTCATTTGAGAGAAGTGTTTTCCACAATGATCACATCCATAGGGTTTCTCTCCAGTGTGAATTATCTGATGTGTTTTAAGGTGGGACATTTGAGAGAAGTGTTGTCCACACCGATCACACCGATAAGGTTTCTCTCCAGTGTGTATTCTCTGGTGCGTTTTAAGGTTGGACATTTCAGAGAAGTGTTTTCCACACTGATCACAACCATAGGGTTTCTCACCAGTGTGAATTATCTGGTGTTTTTTAAGGCTGGACATTTGAGAGAAGTGTTGTCCACACTGGTCACATCCATAGTGTTTCTCTCCACTGTGAATTATCTGGTGTTTTTTAAGGGTGGACATTAGAGAGAAGTGTTGTCCACACTGATCACATCCATAGGATTTCTCTCCAGTGTGAATTCGCTGGTGTGTTTTAAGGGTGGATATCGCAGAGAAGTGTTGTCCACACTGATCACATCCATAGGGTTTCTCTCCAGTGTGAATTAGCTGGTGTTTTTTAAGGGTGGACATGTAACTGAAGCGTTGTCCACACTGATCACAGCAGTGTCGTCTTGGTTTGGCCAAGCTTCTTTGTTCATTCTCTGCTGGTAGCACAGGGAAGCCAGACTGATGATTCAACACTGGATTGCAGAAAGACAAAGGAAATATGGTTGAGAGGTGGGAATGGAGTATAAATGTACAACTTATTTACATTAAGCTGTTCCCTAGAATGAATATATAGATATAGATATAGATATAGATATAGATATAGATATAGATATAGCAAAGAAGCAACAAGCTGAGACAACAAATGAGACACAGGAAACATAAAGACAAATCATATACACAAAGCTAGAGGTCAAATTAAAATGAAACACAAATTATAAAAATATAAGATTGAGACAAGTAGTGAGACTGCTTAATTTAAAACTTGGAAACTAAAGTAATAAAACAGTTGTACGACAGAGCAGGGTAGAGAGGTAGAGAAAGTAACATACCATTTTCTTTGGGTCCCTCCTGTTCAGCAGAACTGTCCCTGGTTGGGTTGAGAGAGTCCATCTTCCACTGAATTCTGGAGTCCACAGTCAGATCTGATCAGAAATGATTGATATCCTCGAGGAGTTGTGGATAAATTACAACTACACACTCTTCTTATACTACAGAGCCTGGGGTGGAGCCAGTGACGGCTTTGAATGATTGGACAAAGAGAACAATACAACCATCTCTCCACCAATCACAACCTAACATACTTCTACATGCCCCTCCCCCAGACATGCTCCATCTATGCAACCTTCTAGAAACTGTTGACTTTCTGTTACAAGAGAACCAAGAGCATCCATTTGTGGATGAATTCATTTGTAATCTTCATGCAATTCAAATGTGTCTTAATTCCTATAAGATTAATATAAGATATCTGAATATAACACCCTGTATTTATAAATGCATTTATTATAAAATGCATGCACAGTAAACAGACAATCTGTATCTTCAGACTTCAACAATGTTGTATTCACTCATTAATGAATATATGAGTGAATATGAAATAATTCTCTCATCAGAGTCAGGTCTTAAGATGGGATGTACAATGTTCTGCTTATTAACCCTTGTGTCATGAGAGGTCAAGGTGCAACAGCTGATCAAATGAGATGTTTTATTGTCATTTTTTTTTCTGTCAAAGTTATTTTAATTGAAGTATATTTAAGTGTTTTCTATGTTCTAAACCCTGGTGGTGTGGGATGCTTTGTGAATGTAATTAAGTTACCATAAACACATTACGTAAATAGTTCACCTCAAACTATCTCTGATATGAAAAGTAAAATATACATCCACTCACTACTCACCTTTTTCTGTAACGGTCATCACTGCTAACCATTTCTCATGTCCTGCTTTCATTTACATTTACAATAAACAACTCTAGTCATGTCCTTGTCCGGATGAGTCTCTCTCATCTCAATCTTGCTATTCAAGCAGAGCCATTAAGATAGAAAGGCCATTCAAGTTCCTATTTTACACCATTGCTCCAAATTCCTTCAGAACAATAGAACCTGGTGTGGTCAAGGAATAACTGCTTTCTATATTCTGTTCATAGTCTTCATTGTACATCACAGCATCTTCATTTATTTGGCAAACATCTTGTGTTCTCTAGAATTACAAGGTCTTTAGAAATATCTCCCTCACCCACTTCACACCTGCACTGCAACATTCCCTTTGTCTTGTGAATGATGCTTAGCTGTCTTTAGAAAATGACCTATATCCATGCAAATGTGGTCATTGATCAAATGATGTGTCACTGTCTCACCGGGTGGCCCTGGTGTGTGAACAACTGACAGGAATGATTTGACCCCAAATAACAGGCTTTTGTGGATTAACATGGTCATATTTTGTTTCTAGAAGAACATTTTGGAATGTTAAAGTTGCACACGCGTACCCATGGACTATTTAGTGGAAATCAAGGAAGGGGAGCCATGTGAGAGCTTCATGACCAAAGTTAAATGAGTTCGGTCAGTGATTTTCTTCTATTTTAGTCTTTAGTCTGGTCTGATTATCTACTATTATTGTTATTGTTTTAAAGTCTTACATATGTGTAAGACTGTACAACTGTGTCTCTCACATAACAGACAGTGCAGGTCTAACCCCTAGTGGTGGTGTGCTACTAGAGAATGACACATGATTGCTGAAGTTACCATACATAGTTCACTTCAAACTATCTCGGATTTGAAAAGTAGCATTTAAACCACATTGAGAACCATTGAAATATATAGGCCATTAAAGGTCCTCAATTGTACATGTTATGATTGTTCCAAATTCCTTCAGAACAATACAACAGGGTGTGCTGAAGGAACAATTGTTTGCTATATTGTGTCATTGTGCATAACAGCCTCTTGATTTATTTTGCAAAACATATTATGTTCTATATAAGTACAAGGTATGTTATTGCTTCCCTAACATCAAGTGTCTTCCATGTGATTACATTAAATTGCCAGAAACACAGTAAACCAACACTTTGCAAACTACATCTTGACTTTAAATGTTTATTACAAACAAGTCAAAGGACACAGCATACATAAGTAGTCCATTGTGAGTGTATATGGGTCCACTGTTATAGTTTAGAAGTAGTCACAGTATAGTAGTAGTAATCATTCAATTGTTCAATTGTTTAATCATTTACTATTGTGTGTAAACAATTCATGGCCAGGTTCTTGGCGTCAGCAAATAAGGCACATTGTGCATTTGACAGACTATCCAGAATGTATTATTTAAAAGTAATGAACTAGACTAATATTACTTCTAAAATGTGTGGACTACATAATAAACATCAGTTTTTGGACTTGGAACTCTTTAGGAGCAACGAGGGACCACAGCATCCTGGTTTACTCACAACCAACAGACATAAACACACTGTTGTTAGGGTTAAGTTCAGAACATGTATTTGACAGAAACACAAACACTAAATCATAATGTAGAAGTAGTTGTAGTGAATTCTCAAGAGTTTTTGTCATCACAAAATATATTTATTAGGCTACTATGCAACTAAATGTACCAGTGATTCTCTGATGGAATTCAATAACTCCAACTCCTTCATAGATAATACATCAGCACATTGAATGTGTATACTATCCCCTCTACATATTTTTGAATTCAGTTGCAATGTGAAGTCAATATTTAGATTCATTTCCCTTTTTTCTTTTTTACAGAGTGTATATAGATCTGGTCAGTTCATGCATATCAATGCACCCCGGGTGTCTATGGGCCTGTTCACCAGTTGCATTGTGGGTGATCACAAGTGGACATCTCTTAAATACAGATGTAAATGCACTGAAAGAGGACAACAATCACCTCCCCTCTCAGAGGGGAAAGAAGGGTGAACACGTTTGACACCTCTTTGTTTGAACTGATCAAAGCTATGATCATGATGAGTCAGGCTATAAACATAGAGATGTCCTATAAATTATATTATTTTGTTCTGAAGGAATTTGGAACAATCATGTGCAAATTAGGTTTCTATAGAGAAATGAATAACAAGATGACGTAGAGAGAGACTCTCACACATGAGGACATGGATATAGTTGTTAATAGTACATGTAAATGGCAGCAGGACATGTAGAATGGTAAATGGCAGCAGGACATGTACATTCTACATACAAGAAAGAAGGAGGACAAGGAACATAATAAAGAAAGGTTTATTTGATCAGCAAAGACAGTGATAACACAACAATGCAATAGTGAAGTTAAACATGATGACAGGTATGGTATCTATTGCAGCAATCAGGAATATACAAGAAGTCAGAAGGCATACATATATAAAGCAATTTGTACTAACTGGCTTCAACACCAGACCCCACCTTACCTGTGCTTGTCTAATCATTTGAAAATGTGTGTTAACACTTTATTAAATAGTGGTCTTCAAGAGACAGAGTACAGAAACCTTAGTTTTTTTTTGTCCTATAAAATTGGCACTTTGGCTACCACTGTGGGCTTGCCTCTTGAAGATCACTATTTAGTTTATTCTTCACCACTACGAAGACTTTGGTGTGAGTATCATTCTCTTGCACAGTGTTCACACACTAGTGTCCAAACATCTACAATGGCAATGCTAATATAATGTAATAGGTTCATAACAGCTCAGCAGACTGAACAACTGCTTAAAAGAACAACAATGGGTCATCATGATGCATGTTTCTGATCCTTTCTAATGAAACGCTTGTCACACTGTTCACAATATTTTTTCATTGATATGTGTGCATGACATTTTAGGATGCTTAACTGAGTACAATTAATTCCACATTGACCAAATTAGGATTTCTCTCCAGTGTGAATTCTCTGGTGTTGTTTAAAGCTGGACATTTGAGAGAAGTGTTTTCCACACTGGTCGCATCCATATGGTTTCTCTCCAGTGTGAATTCTTCGGTGTGTTTTAAGGTTGGACATTTGAGAGAAGTGTTTTCCACACTGATCACACCGATAAGGTTTCTCTCCAGTGTGAATTCTCTGGTGTGTTTTAAGGGTAGTCATCTCAGAGAAGTGTTGTCCACACTGATCACATCCATAGGGTTTCTCCCCAGTGTGAATTATCTGATGTGTTTTAAGGTGGGACATTTGAGAGAAGTGTTGTCCACACTGATCACACCGATAAGGTTTCTCTCCAGTGTGAATTCTCTGGTGCGTTTTAAGGGTGGACATTCGAGAAAAGTGTTGTCCACACTGATCACATCCATAGGGTTTCTCTCCCGTGTGAATTCTTCTGTGTTTTTTAAGGCTGGACATTTGAGAGAAGTGTTGTCCACACCGATCACACCGATAAGGTTTCTCTCCAGTGTGTATTCTCTGGTGCGTTTTAAGGTTGGACATTTCAGAGAAGTGTTTTCCACACTGATCACAACCATAGGGTTTCTCACCAGTGTGAATTATCTGGTGTTTTTTAAGGCTGGACATTTGAGAGAAGTGTTGTCCACACTGGTCACATCCATAGTGTTTCTCTCCACTGTGAATTATCTGGTGTTTTTTAAGGGTGGACATTAGAGAGAAGTGTTGTCCACACTGATCACATCCATAGGATTTCTCTCCAGTGTGAATTCGCTGGTGTGTTTTAAGGGTGGACATCGCATAGAAGTGTTGTCCACACTGATCACATCCATAGGGTTTCTCTCCAGTGTGAATTAGCTGGTGTTTTTTAAGGGTGGACATGTAACTGAAGCGTTGTCCACACTGATCACAGCAGTGTCGTCTTGGTTTGGCCAAGCTTCTTTGTTCATTCTCTGCTGGTAGCACAGGGAAGCCAGACTGATGATTCAACACTGGATTGCAGAAAGACAAAGGAAATATGGTTGAGAGGTGGGAATGGAGTATAAATGTACAACTTATTTACATTAAGCTGTTCCCTAGAATGAATATATAGATATAGATATAGATATAGATATAGATATAGATATAGATATAGATATAGATATAGATATAGATATAGCAAAGAAGCAACAAGCTGAGACAACAAATGAGACACAGGAAACATAAAGACAAATCATATACACAAAGCTAGAGGTCAAATTAAAATGAAACACAAATTATAAAAATATAAGATTGAGACAAGTAGTGAGACTGCTTAATTTAAAACTTGGAAACTAAAGTAATAAAACAGTTGTACGACAGAGCAGGGTAGAGAGGTAGAGAAAGTAACATACCATTTTCTTTGGGTCCCTCCTGTTCAGCAGAACTGTCCCTGGTTGGGTTGAGAGAGTCCATCTTCCACTGAATTCTGGAGTCCACAGTCAGATCTGATCAGAAATGATTGATATCCTCGAGGAGTTGTGGATAAATTACAACTACACACTCTTCTTATACTACAGAGCCTGGGGTGGAGCCAGTGACAGCTTTGAATGATTGGACAAAGAGAACAATACAACCATCTCTCCACCAATCACAACCTAACATACTTCTACATGCCCCTCCCCCAGACATGCTCCATCTATGCAACCTTCTAGAAACTGTTGACTTTCTGTTACAAGAGAACCAAGAGCATCCATTTGTGGATGAATTAATTTGTAATCTTCATGCAATTCAAATGTGTCTTAATTCCTATAAGATTAATATAAGATATCTGAATATAACACCCTGTATTTATAAATGCATTTATTATAAAATGCATGCACAGTAAACAGACAATCTGTATCTTCAGACTTCAACAATGTTGTATTCACTCATTAATGAATATATGAGTGAATATGAAATAATTCTCTCATCAGAGTCAGGTCTTAAGATGGGATGTACAATGTTCTGCTTATTAACCCTTGTGTCATGAGAGGTCAAGGTGCAACAGCTGATCAAATGAGATGTTTTATTGTCATTTTTTTTCTGTCAAAGTTATTTTAATTGAAGTATATTTAAGTGTTTTCTATGTTCTAAACCCTGGTGGTGTGGGATGCTTTGTGAATGTAATTAAGTTACCATAAACACATTACGTAAATAGTTCACCTCAAACTATCTCTGATATGAAAAGTAAAATATACATCCACTCACTACTCACCTTTTTCTGTAACGGTCATCACTGCTAACCATTTCTCATGTCCTGCTTTCATTTACATTTACAATAAACAACTCTAGTCATGTCCTTGTCCGGATGAGTCTCTCTCATCTCAATCTTGCTATTCAAGCAGAGCCATTAAGATAGAAAGGCCATTCAAGTTCCTATTTTACACCATTGCTCCAAATTCCTTCAGAACAATAGAACCTGGTGTGGTCAAGGAATAACTGCTTTCTATATTCTGTTCATAGTCTTCATTGTACATCACAGCATCTTCATTTATTTGGCAAACATCTTGTGTTCTCTAGAATTACAAGGTCTTTAGAAATATCTCCCTCACCCACTTCACACCTGCACTGCAACATTCCCTTTGTCTTGTGAATGATGCTTAGCTGTCTTTAGAAAATGACCTATATCCATGCAAATGTGGTCATTGATCAAATGATGTGTCACTGTCTCACCGGGTGGCCCTGGTGTGTGAACAACTGACAGGAATGATTTGACCCCAAATAACAGGCTTTTGTGGATTAACATGGTCATATTTTGTTTCTAGAAGAACATTTTGGAATGTTAAAGTTGCACACGCGTACCCATGGACTATTTAGTGGAAATCAAGGAAGGGGAGCCATGTGAGAGCTTCATGACCAAAGTTAAATGAGTTCGGTCAGTGATTTTCTTCTATTTTAGTCTTTAGTCTGGTCTGATTATCTACTATTATTGTTATTGTTTTAAAGTCTTACATATGTGTAAGACTGTACAACTGTGTCTCTCACATAACAGACAGTGCAGGTCTAACCCCTAGTGGTGGTGTGCTACTAGAGAATGACACATGATTGCTGAAGTTACCATACATAGTTCACTTCAAACTATCTCGGATTTGAAAAGTAGCATTTAAACCACATTGAGAACCATTGAAATATATAGGCCATTAAAGGTCCTCAATTGTACATGTTATGATTGTTCCAAATTCCTTCAGAACAATACAACAGGGTGTGCTGAAGGAACAATTGTTTGCTTTATTGTGTCATTGTGCATAACAGCCTCTTGATTTATTTTGCAAAACATATTATGTTCTATATAAGTACAAGGTATGTTATTGCTTCCCTAACATCAAGTGTCTTCCATGTGATTACATTAAATTGCCAGAAACACAGTAAACCAACACTTTGCAAACTGCATCTTGACTTTAAATGTTTATTACAAACAAGTCAAAGGACACAGCATACATAAGTAGTCCATTGTGAGTGTATATGGGTCCACTGTTATAGTTTAGAAGTAGTCACAGTATAGTAGTAGTAATCATTCAATTGTTCAATTGTTTAATCATTTACTATTGTGTGTAAACAATTCATGGCCAGGTTCTTGGTGTCAGCAAATAAGGCACATTGTGCATTTGACAGACTATCCAGAATGTATTATTTAAAAGTAATGAACTAGACTAATATTACTTCTAAAATGTGTGGACTACATAATAAACATCAGTTTTTGGATCACAACCAACAGACATAAACACACTGTTGTTAGGGTTAAGTTCAGAACATGTATTTGACAGAAACACAAACACTAAATCATAATGTAGAAGTAGTTGTAGTGTATTCTCAAGAGTTTTTGTCATCACAAAATATATTTATTAGGCTACTATGCAACTAAATGTACCAGTGATTCTCTGATGGAATTCAATAACTCCAACTCCTTCATAGATAATACATCAGCACATTGAATGTGTATACTATCCCCTCTACATATTTTTGAATTCAGTTGCAATGTGAAGTCAATATTTAGATTCATTTCCCTTTTTTCTTTTTTACAGAGTGTATATAGATCTGGTCAGTTCATGCATATCAATGCACCCCGGGTGTCTATGGGCCTGTTCACCAGTTGCATTGTGGGTGATCACAAGTGGACATCTCTTAATACAGATGTAAATGCACTGAAAGAGGACAACAATCACCTCCCCTCTCAGAGGGGAAAGAAGGGTGAACACGTTTGACACCTCTTTGTTTGAACTGATCAAAGTTATGATCATGATGATCATGATGAGTCAGGCTATAAACATAGAGATGTCCTATAAATTATATTATTTTGTTCTGAAGGAATTTGGAACAATCATGTGCAAATTAGGTTTCTATAGAGAAATGAATAACAAGATGACGTAGAGAGAGACTCTCACACATGAGGACATGGATATAGTTGTGAATAGTACATGTAAATGGCAGCAGGACATGTAGAATGGTAAATGGCAGCAGGACATGTACATTCTACATACAAGAAAGAAGGAGGACAAGGAACATAATAAAGAAAGGTTTATTTGATCAGCAAAGACAGTGATAACACAACAATGCAATAGTGAAGTTAAACATGATGACAGGTATGGTATCTATTGCAGCAATCAGGAATATACAAGAAGTCAGAAGGCATACATATATAAAGCAATTTGTACTAACTGGCTTCAACACCAGACCCCACCTTACCTGTGCTTGTCTAATCATTTGAAAATGTGTGTTAACACTTTATTAAATAGTGGTCTTCAAGAGACAGAGTACAGAAACCTTAGTTTTTTTTGTCCTATAAAATTGGCACTTTGGCTACCACTGTGGGCTTGCCTCTTGAAGATCACTATTTAGTTTATTCTTCACCACTACGAAGACTTTGGTGTGAGTATCATTCTCTTGCACAGTGTTCACACACTAGTGTCCAAACATCTACAATGGCAATGCTAATATAATGTAATAGGTTCATAACAGCTCAGCAGACTGAACAACTGCTTAAAAGAACAACAATGGGTCATCATGATGCATGTTTCTGATCCTTTCTAATGAAACGCTTGTCACACTGTTCACAATATTTTTTCATTGATATGTGTGCATGACATTTTAGGATGCTTAACTGAGTACAATTAATTCCACATTGACCAAATTAGGATTTCTCTCCAGTGTGAATTCTTCTGTGTGTTTTAAGGTTGGACATTTGAGAGAAGTGTTTTCCACACTGATCACACCGATAAGGTTTCTCTCCAGTGTGAATTCTCTGGTGTGTTTTAAGGGTAGTCATCTCAGAGAAGTGTTGTCCACACTGATCACATCCATAGGGTTTCTCCCCAGTGTGAATTTTCTGGTGTGTTTTAAGAGTGGACATTCGAGAAAAGTGTTGTCCACACTGATCACATCCATAGGGTTTCTCTCCAGTGTGAATTATCTGATGTGTTTTAAGGTGGGACATTTGAGAGAAGTGTTGTCCACACTGATCACACCGATAAGGTTTCTCTCCAGTGTGAATTCTCTGGTGCGTTTTAAGGGTGGACATTCGAGAAAAGTGTTGTCCACACTGATCACATCCATAGGGTTTCTCTCCCGTGTGAATTCTCTGGTGTGTTTTAAGGCTGGACATTAGAGAAAAGTGTTGTCCACACTGGTCGCATCCATATGGTTTCTCTCCAGTGTGAATTCTCTGGTGTGTTTTAAGGGTGGTCATCTCAGAGAAGTGTTGTCCACACTGATCACATCCATAGGGTTTCTCTCCAGTGTGAATTCTCTGGTGTGTTTTAAGGGTGGACATTCGAGAAAAGTGTTGTCCACACTGGTCACATCCATAGTGTTTCTCTCCAGTGTGAATTCGCTGGTGTTTTTTAAGGGTGGACATCGCAGAGAAGTGTTGTCCACACTGATCACATCCATAGGGTTTCTCTCCAGTGTGAATTCTCTGGTGTGTTTTAAGGGTAGATATCTCTGAGAAGTGTTGTCCACACTGATCACATCCATAGGGTTTCTCCCCAGTGTGAATTCTCTGGTGTGTTTTAAGGTTGGTCATTTGAGAGAAGTGTTTTCCACAATGATCACATCCATAGGGTTTCTCTCCAGTGTGAATTATCTGGTGTGTTTTAAGTTTGGACATGTAACTGAAGCATTGTCCACACTGATCACAGCAGTGTCGTCTTGGTTTGACCAAGCTTCTTTGTTCATTTTCTGCTGGTAGCACAGGGAAGCAAGACTGATGATTCAACACTGGATTGCAGAAAGACAAAGGAAATATGGTTGAGAGGTGGGAATGGAGTATAAATGTACAACTTAATTACATTAAGCTGTTCCCTAGAATGAATATATAGATATAGATATAGATATAGATATAGATATAGACATAGATATAGATATAGATATAGATAAATAGCAAACAAGCAACAAGCTGAGACAACAAATGAGACACAGGACACATAAAGAGAAATCATATACAACAAAGCTAGAGGTCAAATTAAAATAAAACACAAATTATAAAAAATAATAAGATTGAGACAAGTAGTGAGACTGCTTAATTTAAAACTTGGAAACTAAAGTTATAAAACATTTGTACGACAGAGCAGGGAAATTAAAACTAGAGATGTAGAGACAGTAACATACCATTTTCTTTGGGTCCCTCCTGTTCAGCAGAACTGTCCCTGGTTGGGTTGAGAGAGTCCATCTTCCACTGAATTCTGGAGTCCACAGTCAGATCTGATCAGAAATGATTGATATCCTGGAGGAGTTGTGGATAAATTACAACTACACACTCTTCTTGTACTACAGAGCCTGGGGTGGAGCCAGTGACGGCTTTGAATGATTGGACAAAGAGAACAATACAACCATCTCTCCACCAATCACAACCTAACATACTTCTACATGCCCCTCCCCCAGACATGCTCCATCCATGCAACCTTCTAGAAACTGTTGACTTTCTGTTACAAGAGAACCAAGAGCATCCATTTGTGGATGAATTCATTTTTAATCTTCATGCAATTCAAATGTGTCTTAATTCCTATATATAATTAATTAACTAATATAAGATATCTGAATATAACACCCTGTATTTATAAATGCATTTATTATAAAATGCATGCACAGTAAACAGACAATCTGTATCTTCAGACTTCAACAATGTTGTATTCACTCATTAATGAATATATGAGTGAATATGAAATAATTCTCTCATCAGAGTCAGGTCTTAAGATGGGATGCACAATGTTCTGATTATTAACCCTTGTGTCATGAGAGGTCAAGGTGCAACAGCTGATCAAATGAGATGTTTTATTGTCGTTTTTTTTTCTGTCAAAGTTATTTTAATTGAAGTATATTTAAGTGTTTTCTATGTTCTAAACCCTGGTGGTGTGGGATGCTTTGTGAATGTAATTAAGTTACCATAAACACATTACATAATTAGTTCACCTCAAACCATCTCTGATATGAAAAGTAAAATATACATCCACTCACTACTCACCTTTTTCTGTAACGGTCATCACTGCTAACCATTTCTCATGTCCTGCTTTCATTTACATTTACAATAAACAACTCTAGTCATGTCCTTGTGCGGATGAGTCTCTCTCATCTCAATCTTGCTATTCAAGCAGAGCCATTAAGATAGAAAGGCCATTCAAGTTCCTATTTTACACCATTGCTCCAAATTCCTTCAGAACAATAGAACCTGGTGTGGTCAAGGAATAACTGCTTTCTATATTCTGTTCATAGTCTTCATTGTACATCACAGCATCTTCATTTATTTGGCAAACATCTTGTGTTCTCTAGAATTACAAGGTCTTTAGAAATATCTCCCTCACCCACTTCACACCTGCACTGCAACATTCCCTTTGTCTTGTGAATGATGCTTAGCTGTCTTTAGAAAATGACCTATATCCATGCAAATGTGGTCATTGATCAAATGATGTGTCACTGTCTCACCGGGTGGCCCTGGTGTGTGAACAACTGACAGGAATGATTTGACCCCAAATAACAGGCATGTGTGGATTAACATGGTCATATTTTGTTTCTAGAAGAACATTTTGGAATGTTAAAGTTGCACACGCGTACCCATGGACTATTTAGTGGAAATCAAGGAAGGGGAGCCATGTGAGAGCTTCATGACCAAAGTTAAATGAGTTCGGTCAGTGATTTTCTTCTATTTTAGTCTTTAGTCTGGTCTGATTATCTACTATTATTGTTATTGTTTTAAAGTCTTACATATGTGTAAGACTGTACAACTGTGTCTCTCACATAACAGACAGTGCAGGTCTAACCCCTAGTGGTGGTGTGCTACTAGAGAATGACACATGATTGCTGAAGTTACCATACATAGTTCACTTCAAACTATCTCGGATTTGAAAAGTAGCATTTAAACCACATTGAGAACCATTGAAATATGTAGGCCATTAAAGGTCCTCAATTGTACATGTTATGATTGTTCCAAATTCCTTCAGAACAATACAACAGGGTGTGCTGAAGGAACAATTGTTTGCTATATTGTGTCATTGTGCATAACAGCCTCTTGATTTATTTTGCAAAACATATTATGTTCTATATAAGTACAAGGTATGTTATTGCTTCCCTAACATCAAGTGTCTTCCATGTGATTACATTAAATTGCCAGAAACACAGTAAACCAACACTTTGAAAACTGCATCTTGACTTTAAATGTTTATTACAAACAAGTCAAAGGACACCGCCTACATAAGTAGTCCATTGTGAGTGTATATGGGTCCACTGTTATAGTTTAGAAGTAGTCACAGTATAGTAGTAGTAATCATTCAATTGTTCAATTGTTTAATCATTTACTATTGTGTGTAAACAATTCATGGCCAGGTTCTTGGCGTCAGCAAATAAGGCACATTGTGCATTTGACAGACTATCCAGAATGTATTATTTAAAAGTAATGAACTAGACTAATATTACTTCTAAAATGTGTGGACTACATAATAAACATCAGTTTTTGGACTTGGAACTCTTTAGGAGCAACGAGGGACCACAGCATCCTGGTTTACTCACAACCAACAGACATAAACACACTGTTGTTAGGGTTAAGTTCAGAACATGTATTTGACAGAAACACAAACACTAAATCATAATGTAGAAGTAGTTGTAGTGTATTCTCAAGAGTTTTTGTCATCACAAAATATATTTATTAGGCTACTATGCAACTAAATGTACCAGTGATTCTCTGATGTAATTCAATAACTCCAACTCCTTCATAGATAATACATCAGCACATTGAATGTGTATACTATCCCCTCTACATATTTTTGAATTCAGTTGCAATGTGAAGTCAATATTTAGATTCATTTCCCTTTTTTCTTTTTTACAGAGTGTATATAGATCTGGTCAGTTCATGCATATCAATGCACCCCGGGTGTCTATGGGCCTGTTCACCAGTTGCATTGTGGGTGATCACAAGTGGACATCTCTTAATACAGATGTAAATGCACTGAAAGAGGACAACAATCACCTCCCCTCTCAGAGGGGAAAGAAGGGTGAACACGTTTGACACCTCTTTGTTTGAACTGATCAAAGCTATGATCATGATGATCATGATGAGTCAGGCTATAAACATAGAGATGTCCTATAAATTATATTATTTTGTTCTGAAGGAATTTGGAACAATCATGTGCAAATTAGGTTTCTATAGAGAAATGAATAACAAGATGACGTAGAGAGAGACTCTCACACATGAGGACATGGATATAGTTGTTAATTGTACATGTAAATGGCAGCAGGACATGTAGAATGGTAAATGGCAGCAGGACATGTACATTCTACATACAAGAAAGAAGGAGGACAAGGAACATAATAAAGAAAGGTTTATTTGTTCAGCAAAGACAGTGATAACACAACAATGCAATACTGAAGTTAAACATGATGACAGGTATGGTATCTATTGCAGCAATCAGGAATATACAAGAAGTCAGAAGGCATACATATATAAAGCAATTTGTACTAACTGGCTTCAACACCAGACCCCACCTTACCTGTGCTTGTCTAATCATTTGAAAATGTGTGTTAACACTTTATTAAATAGTGGTCTTCAAGAGACAGAGTACAGAAACCTTAGTTTTTTTTGTCCTATAAAATTGGCACTTTGGCTACCACTGTGGGCTTGCCTCTTGAAGATCACTATTTAGTTTATTCTTCACCACTACAAAGACTTTGGTGTGAGTATCATTCTCTTGCACAGTGTTCACACACTAGTGTCCAAACATCTACAATGGCAATGCTAATATAATGTAATAGGTTCATAACAGCTCAGCAGACTGAACAACTGCTTAAAAGAACAACAATGGGTCATCATGATGCATGTTTCTGATCCTTTCTAATGTAACGCTTGTCACACTGTTCACAATATTTTTTCATTGATATGTGTGCATGACATTTTAGGATGCTTAACTGAGTACAATTAATTCCACATTGACCAAATTAGGATTTCTCTCCAGTGTGAATTCTCTGGTGTTGTTTAAAGCTGGACATTTGAGAGAAGTGTTTTCCACACTGGTCGCATCCATATGGTTTCTCTCCAGTGTGAATTCTTCTGTGTGTTTTAAGGTTGGACATTTGAGAGAAGTGTTTTCCACACTGATCACACCGATAAGGTTTCTCTCCAGTGTGAATTCTCTGGTGTGTTTTAAGGGTAGTCATCTCAGAGAAGTGTTGTCCACACTGATCACATCCATAGGGTTTCTCCCCAGTGTGAATTTTCTGGTGTGTTTTAAGGTTGGTCATTTGAGAGAAGTGTTTTCCACAATGATCACATCCATAGGGTTTCTCTCCAGTGTGAATTATCTGATGTGTTTTAAGGTGGGACATTTGAGAGAAGTGTTGTCCACACTGATCACACCGATAAGGTTTCTCTCCAGTGTGAATTCTCTGGTGCGTTTTAAGGGTGGACATTCGAGAAAAGTGTTGTCCACACTGATCACATCCATAGGGTTTCTCTCCCGTGTGAATTCTCTGGTGTGTTTTAAGGCTGGACATTAGAGAAAAGTGTTGTCCACACTGGTCGCATCCATATGGTTTCTCTCCAGTGTGAATTCTCTGGTGTGTTTTAAGGGTGGTCATCTCAGAGAAGTGTTGTCCACACTGATCACATCCATAGGGTTTCTCTCCAGTGTGAATTCTCTGGTGTGTTTTAAGGGTGGACATTCGAGAAAAGTGTTGTCCACACTGGTCACATCCATAGTGTTTCTCTCCAGTGTGAATTCGCTGGTGTTTTTTAAGGGTGGACATCGCAGAGAAGTGTTGTCCACACTGATCACATCCATAGGGTTTCTCTCCAGTGTGAATTCTCTGGTGTGTTTTAAGGGTAGATATCTCTGAGAAGTGTTGTCCACACTGATCACATCCATAGGGTTTCTCCCCAGTGTGAATTCTCTGGTGTGTTTTAAGGTTGGTCATTTGAGAGAAGTGTTTTCCACAATGATCACATCCATAGGGTTTCTCTCCAGTGTGAATTATATGGTGTGTTTTAAGTTTGGACATGTAACTGAAGCGTTGTCCACACTGATCACAGCAGTGTCGTCTTGGTTTGACCAAGCTTCTTTGTTCATTTTCTGCTGGTAGCACAGGGAAGCAAGACTGATGATTCAACACTGGATTGCAGAAAGACAAAGGAAATATGGTTGAGAGGTGGGAATGGAGTATAAATGTACAACTTAATTACATTAAGCTGTTCCCTAGAATGAATATATAGATATAGATATAGATATAGATATAGATATAGATATAGATAAATAGCAAACAAGCAACAAGCTGAGACAACAAATGACACACAGGACAAATAAAGAGAAATCATATACAACAAAGCTAGAGGTCAAATTAAAATAAAACACAAATTATAAAAAATAATAAGATTGAGACAAGTAGTGAGACTGCTTAATTTAAAACTTGGAAACTAAAGTTATAAAACATTTGTACGACAGAGCAGGGAAATTAAAACTAGAGATGTAGAGACAGTAACATACCATTTTCTTTGGGTCCCTCCTGTTCAGCAGAACTGTCCCTGGTTGGGTTGAGAGAGTCCATCTTCCACTGAATTCTGGAGTCCACAGTCAGATCTGATCAGAAATGATTGATATCCTGGAGGAGTTGTGGATAAATTACAACTACACACTCTTCTTGTACTACAGAGCCTGGGGTGGAGCCAGTGACGGCTTTGAATGATTGGACAAAGAGAACAATACAACCATCTCTCCACCAATCACAACCTAACATACTTCTACATGCCCCTCCCCCAGACATGCTCCATCCATGCAACCTTCTAGAAACTGTTGACTTTCTGTTACAAGAGAACCAAGAGCATCCATTTGTGGATTAATTCATTTTTAATCTTCATGCAATTCAAATGTGTCTTAATTCCTATATATAAGTAATTAATTAATATAAGATATCTGAATATAACACCCTGTATTTATAAATGCATTTATTATAAAATGCATGCACAGTAAACAGACAATATGTATCTTCAGACTTCAACAATGTTGTATTCACTCATTAATGAATATATGAGTGAATATGAAATAATTATCTCATCAGAGTCAGGTCTTAAGATGGGATGCACAATGTTCTGATTATTAACCCTTGTGTCATGAGAGGTCAAGGTGCAACAGCTGATCAAATGAGATGTTTTATTGTCGTTTTTTTTTCTGTCAAAGTTATTTTAATTGAAGTATATTTAAGTGTTTTCTATGTTCTAAACCCTGGTGGTGTGGGATGCTTTGTGAATGTAATTAAGTTACCATAAACACATTACATAATTAGTTCACCTCAAACCATCTCTGATATGAAAAGTAAAATATACATCCACTCACTACTCACCTTTTTCTGTAACGGTCATCACTGCTAACCATTTCTCATGTCCTGCTTTCATTTACATTTACAATAAACAACTCTAGTCATGTCCTTGTGCGGATGAGTCTCTCTCATCTCAATCTTGCTATTCAAGCAGAGCCATTAAGATAGAAAGGCCATTCAAGTTCCTATTTTACACCATTGCTCCAAATTCCTTCAGAACAATAGAACCTGGTGTGGTCAAGGAATAACTGCTTTCTATATTCTGTTCATAGTCTTCATTGTACATCACAGCATCTTCATTTATTTGGCAAACATCTTGTGTTCTCTAGAATTACAAGGTCTTTAGAAATATCTCCCTCACCCACTTCACACCTGCACTGCAACATTCCCTTTGTCTTGTGAATGATGCTTAGCTGTCTTTAGAAAATGACCTATATCCATGCAAATGTGGTCATTGATCAAATGATGTGTCACTGTCTCACCGGGTGGCCCTGGTGTGTGAACAACTGACAGGAATGATTTGACCCCAAATAACAGGCTTTTGTGGATTAACATGGTCATATTTTGTTTCTAGAAGAACATTTTGGAATGTTAAAGTTGCACACGCGTACCCATGGACTATTTAGTGGAAATCAAGGAAGGGGAGCCATGTGAGAGCTTCATGACCAAAGTTAAATGAGTTCGGTCAGTGATTTTCTTATATTTTAGTCTTTAGTCTGGTCTGATTATCTACTATTATTGTTATTGTTTTAAAGTCTTACATATGTGTAAGACTGTACAACTGTGTCTCTCACATAACAGACAGTGCAGGTCTAACCCCTAGTGGTGGTGTGCTACTAGAGAATGACACATGATTGCTGAAGTTACCATACATAGTTCACTTCAAACTATCTCGGATTTGAAAAGTAGCATTTAAACCACATTGAGAACCATTGAAATATATAGGCCATTAAAGGTCCTCAATTGTACATGTTATGATTGTTCCAAATTCCTTCAGAACAATACAACAGGGTGTGCTGAAGGAACAATTGTTTGCTATATTGTGTCATTGTGCATAACAGCCTCTTGATTTATTTTGCAAAACATATTATGTTCTAACATCAAGTGTCTTCCATGTGATTACATTAAATTGCCAGAAACACAGTAAACCAACACTTTGCAAACTGCATCTTGACTTTAAATGTTTATTACAAAAAAGTTAAAGGACACCGCCTACATAAGTAGTCCATTGTGAGTGTATATAGGTCCACTGTTATAGTTTATAAGTAGTCACAGTATAGTAGTAGTAGTAATCATTCAATTGTTCAATTGTTTAATCATTTACTATTGTGTGTAAACAATTCATGGCCAGGTTCTTGGCCTCAGCAAATAAGGAAGATTGTGCATTTGACAGACTATCCAGAATGTATTATTTAAAAGTAATGAACTAGACTAATATTACTTCTAAAATGTGTGGACTACATAATAAACATCAGTTTTGGGACTTGGAACTCTTTAGGAGCAACGAGGGACCACAGCAACCTGGTTTACTCACAACCAACAGACATAAACACACTGTTGTTAGGGTTCAGAACATGTATTTAACAGAAACACAAACACTAAATCATAATGTAGAAGTAGTTGTAGTGTATTCTCAAGAGTTTTTGTCATCACAAAATATATTTATTAGGCTACTATGCAACTAAATGTACCAGTGATTCTCTGATGGAATTCAATAACTCCAACTCCTTCATAGATAATGCATCAGCACATTGAATGTGTATACTATCCCCTCTACATATTTTTGAATTCAGTTGCAATGTGAAGTCAATATTTAGATTCATTTCCCTTTTTTCTTTTTGACAGAGTGTATAAATCTGGTCAGTTCATGCATATCAATGCACCCCGGGTGTCTATGGGCCTGTTCACCAGTTGCATTGTGGGTGATCACAAGTGGACATCTCTTAATACAGATGTAAATGCACTGAAAGAGGACAACAATCACCTCCCCTCTCAGAGGGGAAAGAAGCGTGAACATGTTTGACACCTCTTTTTTTGAACTGATCAAAGCTATGATCATGATGAGTCAGGCTATAAACATAGAGATGTCCTATAAATTATATTATTTTGTTCTGAAGGAATTTGGAATAATCATGTGCAAATGAGGTTTCTATAGAGAAGTGAATAACAAGATGACGTAGAGAGAGACTCTCACACATGAGGACATGGATAGAGTTCTTAATTGTACATGTAAATGGCAGCAGGACATGTAGAATGGTAAATGGCAGCAGGACATGTACATTCTACATACAAGAAAGAAGGAGGACAAGGAACATAATAAAGAAAGGTTTATTTGATCAGCAAAGACAGTGATAACACAACAATGCAATACTGAAGTTAAACATGATGACAGGTATGGTATCTATTGTAGCAATCAGGAATATACAAGAAGTCAGAAGGCATACATATAAAGCAATTTGTACTAACTGGCTTCAACACCAGACCCCACCTTACCTGTGCTTGTCTAATCATTTGAAAATGTGTGTTAACACTTTATTAAATAGTGGTCTTCAAGAGACAGAGTACAGAAACCTTAGTTTTTTTTTGTCCTATAAAATTGGCACTTTGGCTACCACTGTGTGGTCGCCTCTTGAAGATCACTATTTAGTTTATTCTGCCGTGGTTCACCACTACGAGGACTTTGGTGTGAGTATCATTCTCGTGCACAGTGTTCACACACTAGTGTCCAAACATCTACAATGGCAATGCTAATATACACGTAATAGGTTCAGACTGAACAACTGCTTAAAAGAACAACAATGGGACATCATGATGCATGTTTCTGATCCTTTCTAATGAAACGCTTGTCACACTGTTCACAATATGTTTTCATTGATATGTGTGCATGACATTTTAGGATGCTTAACTGAGTACAATTAATTCCACATTGACCAAATTAGGATTTCTCTCCAGTGTGAATTCTCTGGTGTTGTTTAAGGCTGGACATTCGAGAGAAGTGTTGTCCACACTGGTCGCATCCATATGGTTTCTCTCCAGTGTGAATTCTTCTGTGTGTTTTAAGGTTGGACATTTGAGAGAAGTGTTGTCCACACTGATCACACCGATAAGGTTTCTCTCCAGTGTGAATTCTCTGGTGCGTTTTAAGGTTGGACATTTCAGAAAAGTGTTGTCCACACTGATCACAACCATAGGGTTTCTCTCCAGTGTGAATTATCTGGTGTTTTTTAAGGCTGGACATTTGAGAGAAGTGTTGTCCACACTGATCACACCGATAAGGTTTCTCTCCAGTGTGAATTCTCTGGTGCGTTTTAAGGTTGGACATTTCAGAGAAGTGTTGTCCACACTGATCACAACCATAGGGTTTCTCCCCAGTGTGAATTATCTGGTGTTTTTTAAGGCTGGACATTAGAGAGAAGTGTTGTCCACACTGATCACATCCATAGGGTTTCTCTCCAGTGTGAATTCGCCGGTGTATTTTAAGGTTGGACATCGCAGAGAAGTGTTGTCCACACTGATCACATCCATAGGGTTTCTCTGCCAGTGAATTCTCTGGTGTGTTTTAAGGCTGGACATTAGAGAGAAGTGTTGTCCACACTGGTCGCATCCAGATGGTTTCTCTCCAGTGTGAATTCTCTGGTGTTTTTTAAGGGTGGTCATCTCAGAGAAGTGTTGTCCACACTGATCACATCCATAGGGTTTCTCTCCAGTGTGAATTCTCTGGTGTGTTTTAAGGGTGGACATTCGAGAAAAGTGTTGTCCACACTGGTCACATCCATAGTGTTTCTCTCCAGTGTGAATTATCTGGTGTTTTTTAAGGGTGGACATCGCAGAGAAGTTTTGTCCACACTGATCACATCTATAGGGTTTATCTCCAGTGTGAATTCTCTGGTGTGTTTTAAGGTTGGTCATTTGAGAGAAGTGTTTTCCACAATGATCACATCCATAGGGTTTCTCTCCAGTGTGAATTATCTGGTGTGTTTTAAGTTTGGACATGTAACTGAAGCGCTGTCCACACTGATCACAGCAGTGTCGTCTTGGTTTGGCCAAGCTTCTTTGTTCATTCTCTGCTGGTAGCACAGGGAAGCCAGACTGATGATTCAACACTGGATTGCAGAAAGACAAAGGAAATATGGTTGAGAGGTGGGAATGGAGTATAAATGTACAACTTAATTACATTAAGCTGTTCCCTAGAATGAATATATAGATATAGATATAGATATAGATATAGATATAGATATAGATATAGATATAGATATAGATATAGATATAGCAAATAAGCAACAAGCTGAGACACAGGAAAAATAAAGAGAAATCATATACACAAAGCTAGAGGTCAAATTAAAATGAAACACAAATTATAAAAAAAATATAAGATTGAGACAAGTAGTGAGACTGCTTAATTTAAAACTTGGAAACTAAAGTAATAAAACATTTGTACGGCAGAGCAGGGAAATTAAAACTAGAGAGATAGAGAAAGTAACATACCATTTTCTTTGGGTCCCTCCTGTTCAGCAGAACTGTCACTGGTTGGGTTGAGAGAGTCCATCTTCCACTGAATTCTGGAGTCCACAGTCAGATCTGATCAGAAATGATTGATATCCTGGAGGAGTTGTGGATAAATTACAACTACACACTCTTCTTATACTACAGAGCCTGGGGTGGATTCAGTAACGGCTTTGAATGATTGGACAAAGAGAACAATTCAACCATCTCTCCACCAATCACAACCTAACATGCTTCTACATGCCCCTCCCCCAGACATGCTCCATCCATGCAACTTTCTAGAAACTGTTGACTTTCTGTTACAAGAGAACCAGGAGCATCCATTTGTGGATGAATTCATTTGTAATCTTCATGCAATTCAAATGTGTCTTAATTCCTATAAGATTAATATAGGATATCTGAATATAACACCCTGTATTTATAAATGCATTTATTTTAAAATGCATGCACAGTAAACAGACAAACTGTATCTTCAGACTTCAACAATGTTGTATTCACTCATTAATGAATATATGAGTGAATATGAAATAATTCTCTCATCAGAGTCAGGTCTTAAGATGGGATGTACAATGTTCTGCTTATTAACCCTTGTGTCATGAGAGGACAAGGTGCAACAGCTGATCAAACGAGATGTTTTATTGTAATTTTTTTTCTGTCAAAGTTATTTTAATTGAAGTATATTTAAGTGTTTTCTATGTTCTAAACCCTGGTGGTGTTGGATGCTTTGTGAATGTAATTAAGTTACCATAAACAAATTACATAAATAGTTCACCTCAAACTATCTCTGATATGAAAAGTAAAATATACATCCAAACTCACCTTTTTCTGTAACGTTCATCACTGCTAAACATTTCTTATGTCCTGCTTTCATTTACATTTACAATAAACAACTCTAGTCATGTCCTTGTGCGGATGAGTCTCTCTCATCTCAATCTTGCTATTCAAGCAGAGCCATTAAGATAAAAAAGGCCATTCAAGTTCCTATTTTACACCATTGCTCCAAATTCCTTCAGAACAATAGAACCTGGTGTGGTCAAGGAATAACTGCTTCTATATTCTGTTCATAGTCTTCATTGTACATCACAGCATCTTAATTTATTTGGCAAACATCTTGTGTTCTCTAGAATTACAAGGTCTTTAGAAATATCTCCCTCACCCACTTCACACCTGCACTGCAACATTCCTTTTTTTTTTTTTACATTTTTTATCCCACGATTTTTGTAACCCATTTTTTTCACCCGGTGCCAATTTCCTAAGTGATCCTGGGCGCTACACCAGCCCTAAACCAGCACTACACCAGTCCCCCACAGTAGGGAGGCCAGGGCCGAGCTCATGCTTCCTTCAGGCATGAGAGCCAACTGACCTTCTTGTCACCTGACAGGGGGGAGTTTCCCTGGTTGGACGTAGCGCGTGGAAGGAACACGTTATTCCAACCAGTTCCCTTCCCCTCCATCAGGCGCCCCGGCTGTCATGGGGGAAGCGGTATAGCGACCAGGATTACTACATGTTTTTGTGAGGGTATTAACTACCCTAGGAGACACGGGGAGAACATGCAAACTCCACACAGAGTAGGCCCTTTCGCCAACCCCACCTAGGGTATGGGCGCTGATGACGCGGAGGAGAAGACACGCCCCCAGCGCCCACAGCGTCCCCGGCGGGAATCGAACCCAGGACCTTCTTAGCAACATGTCTTTAGAAAATGACCTATATCCATGCAAATGTAGTCATTGATCAAATGATGTGTCACTGTCTCACCGGGTGGCCCTGGTGTGTGAACAACTGACAGGAATTATTTGACCCCAAATAACAGGTTTTTGTGGATTAACATGGTCATATTTTGTTTCTAGAAGAACATTTTGGAATGTTAAAGTTGCACACGCGTAACCATATACTATTTAGTGGAAATCAAGGAAGGGGAGCCATGTGAGAGCTTCATGACCAAAGTTAAATGAGTTCGGTCAGTGATGTCCTTCTATTTTAGTCTGGTCTGATTATCTACTATTATTGTTATTGTTATTGTTTTAAAGTCTTACATATGTGTAAGACTGTACAACTGTGTCTCTCACATAACAGACAGTGCAGGTCTAACCCCTAGTGGTGGTGTGCTACTAGAGAATGACACATGATTGCTGAAGTTACCATACATAGTTCACTTCAAACTATCTCGGATTTGAAAAGTAGCATTTAAACCACATTGAGAACCATTGAAATAGATAGGCCATTAAAGGTCCTCAATTGTACATGTTATGATTGTTCCAAATTCATTCAGAACAATACAACAGGGTGTGCTGAAGGAACAATTGCTTGCTATATTGTGTCATTGTGCATAACAGCCTCTTGATTTATTTAGCAAAACATATTCATATTATGTTCTATATAAGTACAAGGTATGTTATTGCTTCCGTAACATCAAGTGTCTTCCATGTGATTACATTAAATTCCCAGAAACACGGTAAACCAACACTTTGCAAGCTGCATCTTGACTTTAAATGTTGTAGTAGTAATCATTCAATTGTTCAATTGTTTAATCATTTACTATTGTATGTGTAAACAGTTCATGGCCAGGTTCTTGGCCTCAGCAAATAAGGCACACTGTGCATTTGACAAATTATCCAGAATGTATTATTTAAAAGTAATAGACGAACTAGACTAATATTACTTCTAAAATGTTTGGACTACATAATAAACATCAGTTTTTGGACTTGGACCTCTTTAGGAGCAACGAGGGACCACGGCAACTTGGTTTACTCACAACCAACATACATAAACACACTGTTGTTCGGGTTAAGTTCAGAACATTAATTTGACAGAAACACAAACACTAAATCATAATGTAGAAGTAGTTGTAGTTTATTCTCAAGAGTTTTTGTCATCACAAAATATATTTATTAGGCAACTATGCAATTAAATGTACCAGTGATTATCTGATGGAATTCAATAACTCAAACTCCTTCATAGATAATACATCAGCACATTGAATGTGTATTCTATGTGCTGATGTATTATCTATGAAGGAGTTTGAGTTATTAAATTCTACATATTTTGAATGAAATTGCAATGTGAAGTCAATATTTAGATTAATTTCACTTTTTTACAGAGTGTATAAATCTGGTCAGTTCATGCATATCAATGCATCCCGGTGATATGGGCCTGTTCACCAGTTGCATTGTGGGTGATCACAAGTGTACATCTCTTAATACAGATGTAAATGCACTGAAAGAGGACAACAATCACCTCCCCTCTCAGAGGGGGAAAGAAGGGTGAACATGTTTGACACCTCTTTGTTTGAACTGATCAAAGCTATGATCATGATGATCATGATGAGTCAGTCTATAAACATACAGCAAAGAGAAGATGTCACAGTGACAGTATGTCTCACTTACCACTTTGGTAGATTTAACACATGATTTATGAAGTCTTAATACATGTTTAAAGAGATCTCCTATAAATTATAGTATTTTGTTCTGACGGAATTTGGAGCAATCATGTGCAAATGAGGATTCTATAGAGAAATGAATAACAAGAGGACGTATAGAGAGAGACTCTCACACATGAGGACATGGATAGAGTTGTACAATGTACCTGAAAATGTATTTGTTTAAATAAAGAGCTGGAGAGACATGGAGACATGGAGACTTGTCTTACTGAACAAACACTCTATAGCAATGATTACTATCAGAATATAGTGCTTTAACCTTTCTAACCAAAAAATAACTTAGGCTACCCTACCTTTAAGTGGTTAATAAAAAAGGTATTATTATCATTATTTTATGTATGTACTTAAAGTACCAAAAGTAGAAAGTAATCATTATGCAGAATGTCCCTTTTCACAAGTATCAAATACAAATCTTTTGAAAATAGTTTTGTTTTGTTTTGTAATAATAATCAAAATATACAAAGTAACTAGTAACTCAAGTTTTCAAATAATTGTAGTGGAGTAAAAGTACAGTATGTGGCTCTGAGATGTAGTGGAGTAAAAGTAAAAGTACTGAAAAATTGGAAACACTCAGGTAAAGTAAGAATTCCTCGAAATCGTGCATAGGACGGTACAGCACTTGAGTAAACGTACTTAGTTACTTTACACCACTGCTTGCCAACATCAGCAAACAAGGGTATAGCATGCAGCCCCAGGAAGGACATGACATGGCAGCACAACACGTAGCATGCAGCATTAGCCCCCATGATGACGTATAGTGCCACTGCGGTCACACCACCACAGGCGGCTCAGATTGGAATGACCTTCCAACATGACACTCCTCTCTCAGCCCCTCAGTCTCGTCCTTCCACAGCTCCACTCTTCATGGTTCTCCCTCACTGCTCCCCCCCCCCCCAACCGACCCTCATCTGGACTTCACTGATAGGATAGGAAGAACTATAGCAGAGACAGACTGGCATCAAAACTTCACTCCCAGAGCCTCTCCGCTCTCCCTCCCCCCCTCCTCTGTCCTACCCCAGCCCAGAAGACCAACACATCAGTGCCCGGAACAGCCTGAACATTGCAGCCCAAATTCGCCCTTCACTCCTCCACCCCACGTCCCTCCTCTCTGTAACTTTTCAGAAACCGGCCATGACCTACAACACCCCAAGAGTCTATCCCGCCACGCTGATTGCCAATAGCACTACTAAAAAACATGCACACACACACACGCACGGACACACCGCGTGCGCGCACACACACACACACACACACACACACACACACACACACACACACACACACACACACACACACACACAAACACACACACTTCCAATTTGGGTCCCTTTCCAGGGTCCCTCCTGCAGTATAATTCTCCACAATAAGTTTTAGCTAGCTCCCTATCACCACCAAGATATCGTCTCTGTACCTCAGAAAGTGAAACCTTCTATCTCCATATTGTAACTCTTATTATTTTTTGTAAATTAACACCCTACTTCAGTGTCACAAAAAAACATCAAAAGTAGCAGATCTACAAGCTCAAAACGTGGCACGATCAAATTAAACGACACATTAAGCTTGAACTAGCAGAGACAGACTGGCATTAGCTTGTAGATCTGCTACTTATGATATTTTTGAATTTGAATCCTGAAAACAGTTTTGGGTTTCCACCCGACAGAGGTTCAATGCCATGTTTTACTTAAGCCATGTATCCTATATACAATAGTATACAATAGGATACATTTATACCATATAAAAATAAATGACCACGGTGGTCATTCATTTTTTATGCACATGGGGATATGGTTTATCAAAGCAGGGGGGATATCAAAAGCAGAAGCGTGGATATAGGATTTTTACTTGTAACAGAGCATTTTTAAATTGTGGTATTGCTACTTGTAAGAACTAAGAAAATTGACTTCTTCTTCCACCACTGCTATCTACTCAGAAAAGTTTAGCCGTATGAAGGTCGGGCCGGGTAAGCGCTCATCCTTTTAATATCTTGCCTTGGTACTTAAAAAGCTGAAACAGCTGTACTTACTGTTATATGCAGTACACGACTCCCAGGCACTTACTGTATCACTAGTTCTCACATAATTCTCTTCTCAGAGCCGACTGCACTCATTATTATCCCCAAACATGACAGAATAATTTTTAATGGAGATTTTAACATTCACATTAGCAACTGTGCAGACTCTAAGGTTATGGAATTCATGAATGCTCTTGAAAGCCTAGAACGTATTAAACATAGTATAACTGAAGCTGTCCTTCAGCATGACAATATCCTTGTTTTGGTCGTGTCAAAAAGGGTTAACGTCAATAATATTTCAATGTCTCATATCCCATGCATGTCTCTGATCATTAGCCTATACTGTGAGTTTTTAGGAGGCGTTTTGTCTGTATCTAAAAACAGAAAGGAAGTGCATGGACCATACGCGGTTGTTAGATGCCGCAGCAGAGAGCCAGTTTGCTGAGCTTGTAAGTTCTTTTGATCCATGTAGTGTGAGCTGCTTGCTAGACAAAATGGTTGCTGCCATAAACCACAAAAAAATCCCTAAATAAGGGGACACCGCTCAAGGTTAAGAATAAGCAATGTGGTATCGGAACAACTCTAATACCTAGAGTAGTTAGTAGTTACCATAACACTGTGCACGCTGTATGCCCTTCTCACGCTGTGAGAAGGGCTCATTTGTCTAAAATCATCTCCAAAAATAACATACATTCCAGAAGGCTGTTTTCCATAACCGCTTGACACTCTGCCCCTGCCTCTGGTGTTTTTAGGGAAGCCTCATCAAATACATGTGAGGAATTAGCAAAACAAAACAAAAACAAACAAGCTAGCATCTAGCTACTAGCATCTCAAACTCAGAACTTGGCAGGATTGTACAAGAACATCTTCCACTTTCTTTCTTGACCTTGCCCCTGCTATACTCATTAAGTTTGTCTTCAATAGTATTTCAAATATAGTCATACATATGAATACATCCCTGGAAATGGGAGTTATTTTTGTTTCTCTTGATCTCTTCAAAACTGCTGTTGTGAAACAGCAATTTAGATTGTGGAGTTCTAAGTAATTACATAGCCATTATCAAACCTTCACTTTCTATGCAAAATACTTTGCATGGAAAGTTTGTTTTGAACCAAATAAACAACTTTCTGAAGGACAACAGTCTAGACATTTCAGTCAGGTTTCAGCGCTAATGAAACAGGAGAAAGATTTGAGTCCAAAATAAATAATATAACCACCCCCAGTGGTGCAAAGTAACTAAGTACGTTTACTTAAGTACTGTACTTAAGTCAATTTTTTAGGTATTTGTACTTTACTTGAGTATTTCCAATTTCCAATAATTTTACTTCTACTCCACTAGATCTCGGATCTAAATATTGTACTTTTACTCCACTACATTTATTTGAAAACTTTAGTTACTAGTTATACTTTGTATATTTTGATTATTATTACAAAACATAACATTAACATTAACCACTTCAGCCCTCAATACATTTCGGCCATTTGAAATTAGCCGATCTACAAGCTCACAATGCGTCGCATCGCGACACATTGTGAGCTTGTAGATCTGCTATTTTCCAAAGATGTTTATACATTTGAAAACTTGTGAAACGGGACATTTTGCTAAATGAGTACTTTCTACTTTTGGTACTTTAAGTACATTTTAAAACAAATACTTTTGTACTTTTACTCAAGTATAGTTTTTTTTATTCCAGACTTTTACTTGTAACAGAGTATCTTTACATTGCAGTATGTATTACTTTTACTTTAGTAAAAAATAAATTGTACTTTTTCCACCACTGCCCACCCCTAACCAAACCCTGGCTGTAGATATAGTTCAATATCGTTGCACTATACACTACATGAGCAAACAAATGGTGTGGGTCGCTGACGGTCTGGCTGGGAGAGGAGAGGAGAGAACACAAGAGCTGGATGGTATAACCACCGGCCTCTTATACCCCTCCCCGGTAGCCTGCAAACAATAATCATCTCCCAGGCGTCACCTTCCACCTCAATCATGCACTCACTCAGCCAGCAAAACACACCTGCAGCACAGCACCCACAGACATACAGCAGGAAGCACACACCCCACCCTACACAGGGGTAAAGCAAGGTCACGGCATATCCCCACATACATACAGTAACATGACCTCGGGACCAGCAGGGTCGTAACCTGAAGACTCACCTCATCAGACTCCACCTTAGCCCGTAGTACTTGCCTATAACAGCCTTGACGACCTTGCGGTCTTATGCAAAAGGTTAAAATGTAATTTAGATAGCATGTTATTTAGACAGATGCATCCTATTAGTTTGTATAGTTTCAATGTACATATTATATCATAACGTTTACTTTAGACCATTGGTTCTCAAAGTGGGGTCCGGGGACCCCCAGGGGTCCTTGGGGGGGTTACAGGGGGTCCCCGGCAAAACGTGTTAATATAGCATCACAGTCATTTTAACCTTTTATACTTTGGCTATTCAAAAATAGCAGATGTACAAGCTCATAGCGCGGCACAGAGTGCCGTGCTATGAGTTTGTAGATCTGCAATGTTTTTTAAATCGTGAACCTTTGTGCAAACCTTTGACTATTTATATTATTTTAAGCAAACATTTTTAACTCAAATCTTTGCTTTCTGGGGGTCCCTGGAACTAAACATTTGAGATGGCCAAATACATATCATTTTGGGGGTCCTTGACATGAAAAAGTTTGAGAGCCACTGGTTTAGACCGATGATTGGTCCTCGGTCTGATGATGGTTCTTGATTTACCTATATGATCCTAGATTACTATCTCTATGCATTTGATGTATTACCTTGTGTTGACCTTGCTTACTGAGTCGCTCTGGATTAAGAGTGTCTGCAAAAATGCCTAAATAGTAAATTGTAACAACTGTACTTCTCCCATGATATCATGGAAAGCAACAACCTTTAATATTGTCTACGACTCCCTCTTGCCTCAGCAATAGACTCTATGCACAGCAGCCATAGTAGGCCTATCACTTCCTGCAGGTGTTACCAATGATACTAATAAAGGCTCTGTTCCATTTAGAGTAGCACAGTGGTTCTCAGACGTTTTAATTTCCACGACCACCATAACTTTGAGACCCTCTTGTGTAGCAGAGTGTTTCCAGTGAGCCAACGTGCACAACATCAGCACCCTGACTTTGTTTGGAACAGAGCCTTTATTAGTATCATTGGCAACACCTGTGAATTTCTTCACAATATGGCTGCTCTGCATAGAGCCTATTACTGATTGATCCAGAATTCCATGACAGGGGGGGTGAAATATTACTAAAAGGTATGGCCATCATTCCTAACAGTACAAGATGTTGACGATCCAATTCATTCTAAAAAGTCCATTCAAAGGTTAAAAGCTTATTCAGAACTCTGCTGCTAGACTGCTGAAAGAGAAGCAAAGCGAGAGAGAACACATCACTCCAGTCTGAGATGGAGTACACGGCTCCCTGTGTCTTCCAGAGTCAATTTTATAGTCCTTCTACTTGTTTACAAAGCTCTCAACGGGTTAGGGCCGGCCTACATCACAGGCTCCCTGTTGTTTTATGTTCCTTCACGAGCCCTTGAATCCTGTACGACTGCAGCAGTTGCTGTCGGGCCGAAACCTCATATCTCCATATTTCATTTCTTTTTTATTATGTTTTTTTCCGTAATTTAATGCCCTACTTCGCCATACTACGGCATTATACAAAAATAGTAAAAAACAGCCGATCAGCATTTTTAAAGATTTTTGGATTTAGTTTGAAGTGAAAGTGAAAGTGGTTAAGTGTGTATATGTGGGTTTTATAGGACTAAACCAATCTTGTTAACCAAGTGGTTAAGGCACATTTATAGGCATTAATGCCCGACGACCTTTCCGGCGAGTCTCTCCCTGTTTCTTGTCAGTCGCCAGTGCACTGTATTCAAATAAAGGCATATATATATATGTATAATATATATATATATATATATATATATATATATATATATATATATATATATATATATATAATTTAAAAAAATAGATATGCTTTTTTTTCTTTTTTAATTTCCTGAAAAGTAACGGTTTTGGACATACAAGGTTTCCACCCGACAGAGACGATATGCATGACCATGAATGACGTTACAGCTGTCTTCAATAGAGCGTCGCAGTTCCCGCCCACTTCCTGTTTTTTTTGGTGCCGGAAGAAAAAACTCAATGCATTTTTCCATTGACATTTCCAAAAATATTTATATCTATTAATTTAAGCCTCGAATCAAGCCATCACGAGATGACATGAATCATGACCATAAAACGTTTTTTTCTGTGATTTTTTTTAATTTTATATTTAATTATATGATATACTATATTTAATAAATACCCTTTGTTTTGCCGTTTTCAACAAAAAAAAAATCACAGAATCAAACGTTTATGGTCATGATTCATGTCATGTCATGATGGCTTGATTCGAGGCTTAAATTAATAGATATAAATATTTTTGGAAATGTCAATGGAAAAATGCATTGAGTTTTTTCTTCCGGCACCAAAAAAAACAGGAAGTGGGCGGGAACTGCGACGCTCTATAAGCCTATCGTCTCTTGAAACCTCATATGTCCTAAACCGTTACTTTTCAGGATTCAAAATCAAAAATAGCAAAAATAGCAGATCTGCAAGCTTGAAACGCGGCGCGAAAGGGCCACGTTTCGAGCTTGTACTTTTGATACTTTTGTGTGACGCTGTAGTGTGATCAAGTAGGGCGTTAATTTACGAAAAAACACCAACAGTTAAAGATAAGAGGAGATAAGAGGTTTCTGCACGACAGCAACCTATAGCATGTTTAAGGCACTTTATTTAGCATTTAACTTTCTTATTGATGGGCTGTGCTTTATTTTATCATTATTTTTGCAGTTGTCTTTGTTTTTCTTGTTTTACTATAATTATTTGTATTATTTCGTCTCTGTCCATAATAAACAGATCTTCGCACCGCGTTCCGAGCTTGTAGATCTGCTACTTTTGATGCTTTTTTGTGTCGCTCTAGTATGATGAAGTAGGCCGTTAATTTACGGGGGAAAAAAACACAAAAAATATAAATATGGAGATAAGAGGTTTCTCCCCCGACAACAGCGATATATACACAACAAGCCAGGTGGAGTGTTCAGGCTGCCGAGTGAAGTTTAGGGTTGGTCGTATTGTGTTCATGTGTCTGTTTCAGCTACATGAGGGTGGTGCGGTTGGACGAGGACAGCACAGTTCCACATGCAGGCCAGAAATAGATGTGTCCCATATACTCCACAGCTCTAACACATCTCCACTGAGACAAAAGGCATCTCACAACGATCTGCTTGTGTGCAGCGTTGCTTGATGCTGAACTGAAGGCCTTCGTCTTCCGGCTGGAACCTGCCGCGGTGTATAGTAGTACACGTATCAGTCATTTGTTTGAATCGTGAAGATTGTGGATCAGCTATTTTTGGCACACAACCCAGAGTTGCCACGTCTGCTTATTTTAAACGACTCTGGGATTGTTTTTCTGTAAAGTTGCTTGTAAATATTGGTTGTTGCGGGTTGCAGGTTTTTTTTTTGGGCTTGTTTTTAAAGTGTAGTTGCTTATTTGGGCTTGTTCCCTAAATCGTGTTTAACACATTCATTGCTAGCCTCGTTCCCAGCCTCACTCGAAGAGAAGAGCCTGGTCACGACCTAAACCAGCGAGTGTTTCGGAAGTCCTGAG
Source organism: Gymnoscopelus braueri (assembly GCF_963280865.1). Taxonomy (NCBI): domain Eukaryota; kingdom Metazoa; phylum Chordata; class Actinopteri; order Myctophiformes; family Myctophidae; genus Gymnoscopelus; species Gymnoscopelus braueri. Next base: position 44,498,186 of record NC_137618.1, read on the forward strand.
TGGACAGGATTTCCGTTGTACGTGTTTCCCCCGGAAACTATCTTTTTTGACCAAACATGCTCATTTCATTCACGGAGAATGTTAACAGATTTGTAAAGCATCAACGTCATTTCCTTGGGCATTTACTTCCGCCAAATGCAACCATTTCCGCCTAGACAACCAACAGTCCAGGTCTTGCCCAGCCTGATTCATTACCAGGTATTAATTAATTAATTAATCCACCACTGCCAGTGGTTTTACCTTATTTTGACGTTCCACATAATTTAGTTTTCAACGCGGACGTAAACAAACAATGTCTCAGTGGAAAGACGAGTCTCTCTTCTTTCCACCAGAACAAAAAACAGTGTAACCGCGATCGTCCATTCTGTAGTTATCGGCAGTTGATTATAGCTTGTTTTCACCAAAAACGCAATCTGGGAAAAGAAATGCGTTTTTATAAACATAATAACATTGTAGCGGACGGAGTGATTTTTTTATAGATGAGGGCTATAAGGATGATGAAGGTGAGAGTTGTTCCGAAGTTTGGGTAAAAAAGAAAAAGAAGAATAAACTCTTGGCCATTTAACTGCTGTAGAGACACAGTCAGAGGCGTCTCAAAAGTGTTGTGCAATCACCCCCCAAGCCCCCTGGGAGAGCACATAATGTGAGAATGAAAAACACATTACAGACAAGTTCACAAAACAGATGAGTCCACAAATACTTGACGCACACAAATGGGAATCTGTTATGATGAGAACGCCTTCTCACAAGTCAGTCATCATGGTGGCAACCGGCAAGCAATTTGAACTTGTCCTGTCATTGCACTACATTTGCATACATACTATCTTGGTGTTGTTGTTTTTTGCTTGTAACGCTAATGTTTTGCTGTCGGGCAGCACAGTGTACAAAGTGTTGTTGACAAAAAGGCAATACATTTTGATTGGAGGCATAAGATATCTATTTCCACCTTCAGCAAACAAGCACCGCCAGTAATGGTGCCATTAAAAATAATGTGGCAAAATCAACTCACTGGATCCAGCAGAGACTGACACACACACACACACACACACACACACACACACACACACACACACACACCAAGTACAGTAAATTATAATAAAGAACGCACTGTACAACGCACTCCCCCAACGAGGCACAAGTCAACATATGAGCAAAGGGAGAATGAATGTATTTATTTTAATTAGATGCTTAATTGGATGAACGAGCGCTTCCTGTAGGCTGTATAGGTGCACGCATTTGGCTAACCTCGTCAGGATCAAATACAGCAGTAAAGCACAATTAATTAACATACACGATGCAATTTTCCAGACCCTGCAGTTCGGGCTCGTAGCAATTTAATACCCTGCCTTGTGTGATTTAAGCCGTCAAGACCGGGAACGCATCTGTGTTATTTTAAGATTTATTTGCCTATTCAAAAATAGCAGATCTACAAGCTCATAGCGCGGCACCGAGTGCCGCGCTACGAGCTTGTAGATTTGCGGAAAAAAAAAAAAATCGTTAACATTTTTGCAAATCTCAAATCTTTGTTTCTGGGGAGGTCCCTGGAACAAAATATTTTTAGATGGGGGGCCACATATTTATGTGGCCAAATACATATCATTTTGGGTGGTCCTTGACAAGTTTGAGAACCACTGATTATATAGCAACATGTGTTTTTTTTTCAAAAAACTGTTATGTACGGATTAAGAAGACATTTGTAGAATCCCCAGAAGCACATATTTGAGTTAAACAATGTTCACTTAAAAAAAAAAAAAGTATATTCAAAGATTTGCACACATTTTCACGATTAAAAGAAAAATGACAAAACTACAAATCTACAAGCTCATAGCACGGTACTCGGTGCCGTGCTATGAGCTTGTATATCTGCTATTTTCTGAATAGCCAAATAAATCATAAAATGACACACATGCGTTCCCGGTCTAAATGGATTAATTGGGCCAGATTCCATTTTGTTGTGCGTTTACCATTTCCATGCTGAGTGACACCGACTGTGATAATAATGATAATGAATTGCATTTTTATAGCGCTTTTCCAAGTGCTCAAAGCGCTTTACAATAGTTCATTCATTCATACAGGTGGGGGACATTGGGAGGTGGAGCGGCGAACAGTCGACGCCAGCGTCCCCACTCTTCCCACATTCACACACCAATGGTGGCAAGCGAGCGCCGACCGAATCATTGGAGGCAATGTAGGGTTCAGTGTCTTGCCCAGGGACACTTCGACATGTGGTCAGGAGGAGCCGGGATTCGAACCGCCGACTCACGGATCATTGGACGACCTGCTCTACCTCCTGAGCCCAGCCACCCGCGTGGTATATGCTCCAATTGTTGTACTCATTTAGTAGGTTTCATACTTAGTGTACTCACGCTGTTTATTTAAGTAAAGGTATCAATACCACAATGTAGACATACTTTGTTAAGTAAAAGTCTGGTAATCAAATAAATTATTGTGAAAATAGCTGAGCTTGCAGATCTGCTATTTTCAAATAGCCAAAGTTTAAATAGGGCTGAAGTGGTTAATGTATGTTTTGTAATAATTTTTCAAATCTACAAAGTAACTAGTGACTAACATAACTAAAGTTTTCAAATAACTGTAGTGGAGTAAAAAGTACAATATTTGCCTCTGAGATGTAGTGGAGTAGAAGTAAAAGTATTGAAAATAAAAAATTCTCCAGTAAAGTTAAAAATACCTCGAAAGTGTACTTATAAGTACAATACTTGGGTACATGCTTGGTTACTTTCCACCACTATTCATACTGTAGTACGTGACCCTTTGTCTTGCATTAATAACATCAATCGGTTAATATTTACACTAGATGTTAATAACATTAGAAAAACATCTATCCCATATTCATGCATACAAATTCCATTGTAGGTTGGCCGAATAGTGAAAATAGCCGATCAACAAGCTCAAAACAAGTCGTAATGCGACCCATTTTCAGCTTGTAGATCTAAGGCCTATAATGACATGCCCAAAACAGGGCATGTCATAAAAATAAAGTGGTTAACAAAATTATTCTGTCACAAAGCAGTGCATGAAGAGAGAATGAGTGAGATACATCTAGACAAAAAGAGAGTCAAAGAGAAAGGGAAAAAACATAGTTTGTTTTTTTCTCCAAAAAGAATGTCTGATTTTATTAAACATATATTCATAGTATACTTGTACAATTATAGCCGTACAAAAACGGCCCGTTTAAATAACCACGATATCAACATGAGTACAAAAAAAGTTATTTATAACTTGCTGTCAAGGACACTTTAATTGGAAAGAAAACAAGTTCTCAGACAATACTTTTGTCAATTTCTACTTTGTGATTGAGTGCTTGTTAACAGTTGGTTGATGAGGAAAACGCTCTGCATAACGATGAGCCCAATCTTACAACACTGACTATTGGCAGAAAGCTTATTTACCCAAACACATTTCATTTCCCCGTTTATCAAATGTCAGTACATTTTGTGTGTTCTGATTCAAAATGTTATTAAAAACAGGGTTGTCTACGAGGTGTTAGCTAGCTAATCTCATCTGTAATTAATTACAGTTTAATTGGGTCATTTGTGCACGATGAATGAATGCTCGAATGGCGTCATCTCTATGCTTGCAAATAAGTTCTCTCCCAACATTTATTTGCAGATTAGACATAGTCATATGTTTTCACTCTGCCGCCCCTGATCTTCTACTTTTACTGTGAGGAGGGGGAAAAAAATGAGATAAAAAAATCCATAAAGCATTTGTCTAACACGCCGTCTATCATCGATTTATCTGCAAAACTGGGAGCCTTGTGAAACATAAAAAGAACACAATGCAAAACAACCCAGAAATATACCTAATGTCAAGTCAAGGGTTGGAACGCACTTTCTGAAGAGGGAAGAGAAACAAATCGTCGCTATCGGGTGGAACCCTTGTATGTCCAAAAAAACCCCGTTGCTTTTCAAATAAAAGAGGCAACGTTTTCAGAAAATAGTGAAAATAGTCGATCTACAAGCTCACAACGCGCCGCATCGCGACGCGTTGAGAGCTTGTAGATCGGCTATTTTCCACTACTTTGGCTTTACACTCTTGTTCGACGAAGTAGGGCATTAAGTGGACGAAGAAATTGAAAAAAAGAAAATATGGAGATACAAGGTTTCTGCCCGACCGCGACGGGAAAAAAACAAGGAGAAAACTAGAGAGATAATAACAGGACAAAATACAGTAAAAACTTTCGTTTATGCTAGCTCTTTGAACATGCTTAGGAGCGCCTGACCGGGAGTCACTCGAGTGGGATTTTGATGAGAAAGTCTCTCTGCTAAGAGGGGACAGACAGCAGATGCTACTGTGGTACGGGTTTACTAGGCTATTTTTAAACGCACTCCGGCTGTGGAAAAATCCAGCCTTTGCAGTCTGAAAAGACGCCAATGGCTTAACAGAAGATATATACCCAAGTCAAATATTACAGGCAAATCCGGTGGTGCTGTCTTGACAAAATACAGTATTATCTTCTAAAGTTTTTCGACTACTGTAACGTTTAGGCCCAACAGCACGCCTCTCTATGCACCGACACAGAACATCTTGAGACCCTGAATTGCCTTAATCGTTGCCTTCCTGTGAGAATAGTACGGTTGGGGAGAGGGGGAGGAGAAAGGATCGCTTCTTCGAGGATTGCCGTTATAGATGCTTTGCATTGATGTCGTTGGCCAAATTGACTTCAAAAGGCCGGGGGTCCATGAGGCTTCGAAGATTCGCTTTAAATTCCCTTTTTGTCGTTCGTGTTGTCGGATATGTGGTTCTAGTGCTGTCTTTTCTCCGATGGCTTTCTTTCATGCCTTTACAGTATATAGTGATTTGTAGAGTTCCACCTGGTCCTCGTTGTACCCTGCTCCACACACACATCCCATGATATCCACACTGTCCCACATCTCCTCTCTCTCTGCCAAAGAAACCTGAGGGACCGTTTTAGACGTTTTTTTTCATCCATTAGCGATGCCCAAACCCGGCCCAGGGTGTCCTTTAGTGTTCCCGAAGGGCATATCCGTTGCACTGCACCCATACATCTCGCTCTCTAAATGGCACTGTCTCCCTTCTCCTTTTTGTGTTTTTCCCCAGCGCTTGGCTATAGGCGGACAGACAGACAGACGGACCAACATCAGCATCATCATCAGCTAAAATACCTGTCCTACAGTGTATATCTACACGCGTAATGGGGTACGGGGATAGACGGAGGGGGAGGGGTGGTGGGCGCTCGCTCCCACAAGTTTTTTTCTTTTCTATTCGGAGACCGACGGTCCTATAATCCGTCCTAACCTCGGTGGAGGTTAAAGGCCCGCTAGAAGAGGAACCTTTAAGTCCTGTGGGGTCGTAGCAGACAGCTGGACAGAAAACAGAAGAGAGAGAGAGAGGTAAGCGATGGCTAGAGAAAGGCTGCGTCCGTGTTGGTCGTGGTCGGTTGAGTTGTTGTTTGTGTCATATGTAGTACTCCTTCATGTTGTCCCTGACTGCAGCGCTGTGGTGCTGCAGGTGCAGCTCGGCCCGGTAGGCCGTCTCCAGGCTGTGTCGGTGCTCCTCCTTCTCGCTCATGTCCCTCCGCTGGGCGACCCCCCGCCGCCGCTGCTGGTACAGGAAGCCACAGACCACCGCCAGCACGCACAGAGCGCTGAGGACCACCGCGGTGACCACACCTGGAACATGGGAGCCAGAGAGGGACACACACGCACAATGCAAAGTGGGTTAATAAATAAAAGACGTGGCGATAGTTCATGTACTGTAGGCAGCGGAACATGTGTTTAAACACAAAGTGTGTCCAGGCAGGCAAGGTAAAGGATCAAGATACAGAAACCTCTTATCTCCATAATATTCTAATAATTTGTGTTTTTTCGTAAATTAACGCCCTACTTGATCATACTACAGCGTCACACAAAAGCCTCAAAAGTAGCAGATCTGCAAGCATGACATCGTAAAATGTCGAAAAATCTTTTGAAAATAGATGATCTACAAGCTCACAATGCGTTGCATCGCGACGCATTGTGAGCATGTAGATCGGCAATTCTCAAATGGCCCGAAATGTATATAGGGCTGAACTGATGTACATAGGGCTGAACTGATTAATGTATAATAATCACACACGTGCACACTTGCACAGACACACACACACACACACACGCACGCACGCACAGGCAGATCACATGCAGCGGTGCTATTAGGTCAGCGGTTAATCAAATGTTTTCATGTCAAGGACCCCCCCCCCCCCCCCCCATTTGAAAATATGTCGTGTCAGGGTATATAAGTTACACAGTAATATACTTTCATATGCATATAGGGAAGAAAAGTGGTAGCCACTAGGTGGAAATGGTTAAATATTTATAAAACCCACAGATAAAATAGCAACGGTATAGCCGATCGACACGTTTGCAACACATTCCGAGTTTGTAGATCTGCTATTTTTGCATGACACTTTTGTATGACAAAGTAGGGAATTAAGCCACACACAAAAATACGTAAAACGTTTAAAAATTGAGATACAAGTTTTCTGCCCGACAGCAAGGATAATTATCCTCCCGTCCTGGCGAGATGTGGGATGGACAGAAGGACGGATGGAGTTCAAACCCCCAGCCTTCCCCCGGGGGTGTGGTGGAGGTGCTAAAGAGGTTTGCTCTGGGAGGAATCTATTACACCTGAGGAGAAAATCTGTTGTCCTTGCACTGATATTGGACTCTGTAATCAAGCAAAGGAAATACTTTGTGTACGGCACAGGGTTATAATGGATTATTGTGAGAAAGAATAACCTACTAGCTGCTCTTCCTTGCTGTCGGGCAGAAACCTTGTATCTCCATAGTTCAACTTTTTTTCTCGTAAATGTACTACAGTGCACACAAAAGTAGCAAAAATAGCTGGTCTCCAAGCTCAGAACGCATTGCAAGGTGACATGCTGTAGATGATGATGATTGATGATTTTTCTTTATTAAAGTGTCATGCTTCCAAAGGAAGCCCAGCCCATATGGACTTACAGGACACTAGCATTTCATTTGACAAAAGATTGTACTTTCTTTTGTGCTATTTTTAAAATTTTGTAAAGTTAAGAATTTGACAGATATTGACACATTTGCCCAGAGTTTGCCCCCCCCCCCCCCCCAGCAAATCCAACCATGTGTAACAGTACACAGTTGTCCATGTCATTGATTCTTAAAGTGGGGTCCAGGGGGTCCCCAGCAAAAGTAGTTAATGTGGCATCACAATCATTTGAACCACTTTATCCATATGTGGGCTATTCAAAAATATCAGATCTACAAGCTTGTACATCTGCTATTTTTATTTTTTTTAATATCCCAAATGTTGGAAACTTTTGAATATATATTAAAAAAAACATAAATCTTCTCTTCTGGGGGTCCCTGGCACAAAACCTCCAGATGGGGGTCCAGGTTAATGCTCATTGCTTGAAAAAAACAAACAAAAAAAACGTACTTCGGAAATTCATTTGGTCTGCTGTTTTTCCTTCCATCAATCCATTCAATCCCTGTACAATACAATGATATATGACTGAAAGTCATTCTACGAAACTTTTGTTTTACTTTACAGTGCAAACAATACCCCTCACCATAATATAATTACTTAGAAGGCCAGCTCTCTGCCACAGAAGAGCCTAAATTGTAGTGCGTTATCCCGTCTTGACAGACACGTTATTCGACTGAAATGTCGGCGGCAAGAGGCAACGGCAGATAGCTGGGGCTCATTTCACAGGAGACTGACTTTGACAATTGAGCACTATAACAACTGGGGGTATATCCGGAAGAGAGAGAAAGAAAAAGAAAGATCTCACCTCCAATTACTGCCGAGTTGCTTTGTGAAGCATTTCTTAATGGCTCCTTGCCTCTGTCAACTGCCGTCTCTGAACAATCCGGCAGCACATCGTGGAGGAGACGGTGGAGAGTGATAGCACAAGAAATGGATTAGTTCATCAATCACATTTGTTTACCACTGACAAACGGGATGGAAAATACACACACTTCGAGATCTCAATGATCGGAGCAGCAGAAAGGGCTTCATTACCTAAAATGGCATGCATCCATTTTGGGGTCAAAACAAATAGGCGTGTGCATCGGTTAATCAAACCAATCGATTTAATGGATTATAAAAACATTATCGATGATTTAATAAAATAATCGATAAATAATCAAGCCTCACTCTGGGCACGTCATTATAGGCGAAAAGATTCCAAACATTTTAGAAAATAGTGAAAATAGCCGACCGCTCACAACGCATCACATCGCAACACGTTGTGAGCTTGTAGATCGCCGCTTTTCAAAAATGTTTGCGGCAAAGAATGAAATAACGCTTAAGTGGTTAATCGAGTTGTTGATATTGAAAAGGTTTAAGAAATAAACAAAAAAAATGCTTAAAGGTAGGCTAAGTCATTTTCTTTGGTTGAAATAAGTGTTAAATAGCTCTATATTCTGATAGTACTCATTGATAGAGAGTGTTTGTTCAGTAACAGGAGTCTCAAAAGAATTGAGCAGACAAAATTGGAACTGGAACACTATAACAATGTATCTGTTAAATGGTTACTCTCTCTTGATTGGCTGAAATTGTGTCACCTACCTGAAAATATATTTTATAAGAGCTGGAGAGACTCCTGTTACTGAACAAACACTCTATAGCAATGAGCAGAATATAATGCTTTCAACCTTTAAAAAAATATAACAATAAATCAGTTAACCTACCTTTAACTCAAGTACAAATTTTACAGAGCAACTTTCTCTTGTAGTTGAATAATATTTGACCAGGAGTATCTATACTTTGACTCGAGCACTGTGAATGAGTGCTTTATCTACCAGAGGGATTTAGCGATAGAGAATGAGTGTGGCAGTGAGGCACAGAGGAGCTGCCTACGACCAGCACTAAACTATTCAATCAACAACATGCTTCCTAAGAGCAACGTGGGCGGAACTAAGAGATTAGATGGAAAACAATATATATATATGGTCTCTGTCGGGTGGAAACCTCATATGTCCAAAACTGTTCATTTTCAGGACTCAAAATCAAAAGCCTCAAAAGTGACAGATCTACAAGCTCAAAAAGCTCGAGCTTGTGGATCTGCTACTTTTGTGTGACGCTGTAGTATGATCAAGGGCGTTAATAAAAACCCACTATAGCTACTATATTTTTACATGCATTGAGATGGAGTGTCCATCTATGGCAGTTATACAAGTAGCCTAACTCCTTTCAGTGCATTATGTGCATAGGGAGTGGGCGAGAGAGAGAGAGAGAGAGAGAGAGAGAGAGAGAGAGAGAGAGAGAGAGAGAGAGAGAGAGAGAGAGAGAGACAGACAGAGAGCGAGCAAGAGAGAGAGAGATCTGCAAACAGAGTACAGATTTAAATTAGCCAGTCTGCTAGCCAGCAGATGGATTATGTAATGTCTCTGTTCGTCCCAAATACATATTTGATCATCCCCCAAATTCCTAGTCTCGTCCGCTTACGATCAACACTTGCACTGGGTCACTGAGTCTGGGTCACTGAGTCTGGGGACCCCCAGGGGTCCTTGAGGGGGTTCCAGGGAGTCACCAGCAAAGAGTTAATTAATGTATAGCATTAAAATCTATGTAACCACTTTAACACTATTTCATACTTTGGCTATTAACCCATTAAAACCGGGAACGCATCTTTGTAACCACTTAAACCATTATTTCATACTTTGGCTATTCAAAAATAGCAGATCTACAAGCTCATAGCGCGGCACAGAGTGCCGCGCTATGAGCTTGTAGATCTGCTATTTTTGAAACATCTTGAAAATGTGTGCAAATCTTTGAATATATATCTATTTTTAAAGCAAACATTCTTTACTCAAAATCTTTGCTTCTAAAATATTTTGAGATTGGGGATCCGCGGCCAAATACAAATTATTTTGGGTGGCCCTTGACATGAAAAAGTGTGAGAACCACTGATATTATAGCAACATTAAAAAAACATTTGTAGAATCTGCCCCAGGTCTGGAATTTTGGTTCTGAGTGCCACAACCAAAATTAATTGTAAAAAAAAATGTGCTTAGGAGCCGAGATACAGCCTTTTTCAGTAAAAAGTTAAACAAGAAGTGAATGGAGCAGCAAATCTTCAAATCATCATATCTTGGGTTCTGAACATTTTTTTTTTCATGACGTATTTGACGTCTTGTGGCACACGGGGCGTCAGGCCTCATGACGTATTTGACGTCTTGTGGCACTGAAAGAGTGGGTAAAAACAAATACAAATCTGGAAAGATTTTGAGTAATTTTGATACGTTTTAACAACACAAACCTTCTCAAAGGTGAGGGTCTATGGCCATACATATACATTTGGGGGTCCTTGACATGAGAACCACTGTGTTGCATTCATCTAATATGGGAACAGTCACTTGACTCACTTGCTAAGGAGGGCAATGTGGGAATGACTCTCCACTGCCGACAATTCATGTAAATAATATTTATCCAACAATGTACTGGTATTGGAGTGGACACTGCGTTACTTTGTCAGAATCAGGCCCTCATGCTTTGACTGTGTTGTGATTTTCGACAGTAATCCATCGGTTTCTAAATTTTTAAATGTCGCTTACATTAATGTCGGTGAATGGAACTTCTGAGAGCTAACATACTGTAAAGTTGAAAGCAACTAGTACACCACTTGCTTTTCCTCTTCCATCGTGCAAAAATAGGCGATCTACAAGCTTGATTGGAGTCAGAGATTACAAAAAAAAATCATGAAGGAATGGGTGCCTGTGGCTCAATCCAGGGAGTCCTTGGTATTAAACAAATATGACACTTTTTGACAGGTACTTGGGTGACAGACATCAATTCTCAACCTTCAAATTCAACAATACAGAGCCTATACAGAATGAAGCTGAACATTATCTGCTCACTTGATATTTTGGAGTCTGCCAGCACACCACAGTTTGACTCCACCAGTTGGCCGCGGATGCTGACCAATGAGCTTCCTCGATTCAACAGTGCCGCTTTCAGGGGAGCCACGTGATTGAACTGGACCGACGACAAGCAGCCAATGAAACCTCTGGAGCCCGCCTGCTTCACCTCCTCATCAACCACATCCATGCCTAGGGAAGAAGGGAGGGACGGACGGACGGACGGACGGACGGACGGACGGACGGACGAAAGAAAGCAAGAAAGAAAGAAAGCAAGAAAGCAAGAAAGCAAGAAAGAAAGAAAGCAAGAAAGCAAGAAAGCAAGAAAGAAAGAAAGAATATATTTCAATATATTTAAAAAGAATATATAGGCTATATCATTTCAAAAGATTTAAAAAAGTTCAAACCCCAAAAAACAAAAGTATTTAATAAATAAAATAAGAAAAAAAAAATCTAATAATTTCCATGATACAAGAAGTTTTAGAAGTCGTGAACATAAGAGATCTACAAGCTTGTAGATCTGTTATTTTCACTAGTTTGGGTCCCGGCCCGGGCAAACATTTCTTTTTTGGGTCTTGAGCTAAAAGGTTTGGGAATCAACCACTGATTTGGGGGACAGGATGCAGGGGGCAACAACACACACAAAAAAAGACATGTTAAATTAAAAACGTAACAAAATAAAACTTAAAATAGGTGTTTTCACATCTATTAATTCACCTGTTTCCTCGGCTGTGTGTTCTCCACTTCCTGTTGATTTGATCCAATGAAATCCAATGAAACTGGTCAGATGACCAATGATATCCAATGAAATCGACAGGAAGTGGAAAACACACAGCCTAGGAAACAGGTAACCTCGCATCACCAGTCTTTCCACCTCGGAGGAAAGCCTGGTATGCGTTACTAAAGACCCGTGTGATCCGGTCTAGGCCACGCCTATTGAAAAAAAGAAAAGAAAAAAGAATCCTCTTTCCGGATTGTCGCGATCCGGTTTTGCGCCGCTTTGTTTTGGTTCCCCAATCCCTATTTAAATGGAATAGAATTTCCCTGTGGGATAATACGGATAATACAGACGCTAAATAGTCTCCGGAAAGTAAAATCACATTTATATTTAAAAAATAAGCTAATCTACGCCGCATCAAGGATTTTATTAGGACGGACCTATTTTGGGGTGACGTCTTTCCGGATTGTCACGATCCGGTCGCCTGATGACGCGCCTGGTGACGTAGGGCTACTTCCGCTCCCGACCGGATCATGGACCCGAAAAGCTTCGCTTCCCAGGCTAGGAAACAGGTGAATACATTCCCGTCATTGTAAGCCTTCTTTGTGTCAACGTTGTAGCTATGTTCTCGCAGAACACGTGTCCAATTTCAGACACATTTAGTCTAAAATGTTATCATATAGCCTTTGCATAGTGTACTTTTAATTGTTCAGTATACATTTGTATTCCTTATTCGGCCCATATTGCCTAAGTAACAAACTATTCTATCCTTCATGTACTTTCCGCCACACTGGATGCCTTACGGCACTTTGCTGCCTCCCACAGGTCTGGAGTATAACGCAGTTGATATCAAACTGTGTGCATGCAGAGACACGCTGTTGTTATTAGCACACATAGCTTAGCTGGGAGAGAAGGCACATCCCCGGACAGCACCGCGTTGTAACTGTCACCAGGCAGACATCCACTCATAGGGTTGTCAACCGTCCCGTATTAGCCGGGACGCCCCGTATTTTGACCAAAAGAGGCGCGTCCCGTACAGGACTTCACTTGTCCCGGTAAAGGGAAGATGCATATAATAATTTAAAAAATCTGTGCGTCTGCCTGCCTATGTGTTTGTGTGCTGTATGCGAAGGGCGCTAGGACCCTGGGGGTGCCGCTCTGTTGACAGGGCAGGCTCAGTGTGCGTTCTCTCGTGTCTGCCTGTGTGAGACTTTTCTCATTGTGTATGTGGGAAAATGTGCGCTGGTTCAAGCGGACGAAATAAAATAAAGGTGCACGTGCATCTAACATTGGCATTGCTCTACCGAAAATAAGTTGCCGCATGTGAGGTTACGGTATATCATACTAACTAGCTTATAGTTAGTTAGACACGGACTGAGCTACAACAGCATAACAGCCAACGTGCCTGGCCCCAAACTGAATTAAAGAATGAGCTGTCTCCTCTCCTCCTCCTCCTCCCCCCGCGGCTGCAGCAGCAGGTTAGAAACTGTTATAGTAACTGTTCCAAAATGCATAGATTTCTATGTATTTCAGGGGTTTGGGGGGCTGGCTTTTTTAATATAAATGTCTTAGATTTCTATGTATTTTAGGGGTTTGGGGGGCTGGCTTTTTTAATATAAATTTCATAGATTTCTATGCACTTCAGGAGTTTGGGGGGCTGGCTATTTTAATATAAATTTCATAGATTTCTATGTATTTCAGGGGTTTGGGGGGCTGGCTCCCCCAAAAGAATTAAATAACACAACCCTAACCTAACCCTAAAACCGAAATAAAGTACCAAAAAACAACAACAAAAACGTACCATAATCGGCGTTCCCGTTTTTCCATTTCTGAATGTTGGCAACCCTATCCACTCATAGGAAAACACACCTTGCCCACACATAACTAAAAGTCTGCAAGTGCGTCCTCTGTTGTTGCATCGTGTTATGTAGCCATGTGCATGCCCATAATAATTGTAATAATAGTACTGTATAGCTTGATAGCTAGATCAGGCTACTGGATGTGAGGGCCGTGAAGCTGCCCGAACCTCTAGTAAAATACATAATCAACTAAAACAAGAACACATCTTTATAAGAAAGGATTCGTACTACATCAATACTGGATTTAAACTTAACTAAAATAAACTAGCAAATCCACCAAAAAAATTAATTTCAGAAACTAACTGAAATTGAAAAGAAAGTCAAAACAAAAATTGAAATTAAAACAAATAAACTAAACTATAATAACGTTGGTTCCTAACGGACTACATGCCTTACATTTTAAACCGACATAAAGGTCAAACTCAGCTGCATGATATTATATTTTCAAATCCCTTATCTAATTGGGTAGGAAAACTATAATTACCATCATCTTCCCACCGGGGGTAATTTAGAGGGAGTTCCAACAACCCAAACCTCCCCCTCCCCCCCAAAAAAACACATGTAGCCGTCGCCACCGTGTTTACGAGCAGTCTTTTTTTGTCGGGCCCGGCATTTATTTTTGTTTAATAGATCCCTAGGAGACATAACCCAGTCAAGAAGGTAAATGTCTCTCCTTTGATCCTTTAGAGAGTACATAGAGTACACTGTAAGTGATGGTGGCTGTTTGTGCTGCTTTGCTAAGAGTTAAAATTAGCACACAGCGCTGTGCTGTGGCGGATGCATGGAGCTTAGAGAGAGACGGAGTCTAAAGGGAATTGGGCCTCTATACTGAAGTGCTTATTATAATGGACCTGATTTGGCAAATATACAGGTACTGTATTCAGGCTTCCATGTGGTTCAGCACTCATGATTTTCACTGAATATCGTTGCTGTCGGGCAGAAACCTCCTATCTCCATATTTTAAAGGATAACTAGGATATATATATATATATATATATATATATATATATATATATATATATATATATATAAATAATTTGTTTCCTCTATCAGTTTTTCTGTTTTCCTGCAGAAAGACACATCTATTTGGTTTAATAATAATTAATACTTTTTTTTGATGGTTCTTTGAGGCACCTTTACCCACTTGAATCCTAGCCCAATCTTGGGCATGTCTTAATTATGCGAACATTCGCCGATAGCAGATCTACAAGATTCTGAGCTTTTACTTTAGATCTGTTATTATACAGTACATAGGGTTTAAGTGGTTAAGATTTTTTTTCAAGGAGTCACAGAATAGCGGGGGCTGACGGACAGATTGATGAACCAATGGGATCCGACCCCCCCAATTTTTCTCCAGGGATTTTGAACCCGCCCCTCTATGCCAGATATGAGACAGACGGCTAGGGCAGTCTAATGGAGCAGTAAATCTTGGGATCACGTGATCTCCTGGTTCTGCGTCCATCTGGCGATGAAATGGTCACTCATGTGTTAAGGAAGAGCGCCATCTAGTGGAAACACCCCCCCAAAAAAAACAGTCGTCAAAATAGTCGTCCTTGGCAGTGAATGAGTTAAAATACTGCACGGTTCCTTAAAGAAACCTTGGGTCTGAAATGTTCTTTCTGGAACCAAAACATTGTTCTTCTATATGGCATCACTCTGAAGAACCAGTTTCCGTTCCACTTGGCATCTTTATTTTTCTTTGTAAGAAATTGCTGTTTTAATACTGTCTGCATCCGTTCGACATCTCGGGAGGATGACAGTTTAGGCTGAATGACAGTAAGTGATACTTCACAAAGTTCTATAATGTATGTGACCTTCATCAAACCTAAAACGGCTGCAAACTTTCTTTATCCGTGACTTCACCATTCAACCCAGAGATCTGCCTACGCTACCTCAGTGCTAAAATTAAAACCGTTTGCTTTTGAAATGCAAATCATGTTGTCAATTAGCATAGATTCGCTCATTCCCTGAGCTATTGTGCGTTTTCTGTGTTCAACAAATGAGGCATGATTCATTTAAGAGTTTCATTTAGCTTCCTGATTAATGGGTAAAGTGATCATGCAGCGTCTACCGCACTCAAAATTTGTGGTGCATAATATACAATATGTTCAAAAACAGAATCAGAGTATGATGATGGCAGAAGCAATTTCCTGGCAAAAGCATTCTCACTTGCCACCCCGCCTTTAAGCCTCAGTTAAAGTTAATTGAGAACGCTTGTGTCGTGTTTGGGGCTAAAACAAGAGAAGCAAGGTTAATAAAAATAATGCATTTTTATTTACAACGCACTTTACATTTTTTCAAATCTCAAAGTGCTACAGCAGGGGTCTTTTAGTTTTTCAGGCCAAGGACCCCCTAGCTGAGAGAGAGATTGTTTATTGTTTATTGAATGGATCCGTCTTCCTGGGGTCCATATAAGATGCATACAAATATAAAAACATGAAAAATACATAATTACAATGCATAATGAAGCAGGGACCCCCTCTATATTGTATAAAATTGTGTTTCAGATTAAACTTTTTTTTTTTTTTACTTGGTCTCCCCTTTTTTTTTACCTCTACAGCTACAGTATACCTCTTTGCCAAAAATCTACAAGCTCACAGCGCCTTGCAGTGCGAGGCGCTGTGAGCTTGTAGATCTTCTAGTTTTGGCTGAAGTTCTCCTCTGAATAGGGATGCTAGGGTTCAAAACATCCCATCACACGAAGATTTCGCGGCCCCCCCTGTAGTAACTATGAGGACCCCCTGATGAAGACCCCTGTGCTGCAGGGTTTAAAAACATGACATAAAAACAGCAAAGGCAATCAAACAATTACATGATGGGACCCTATAGGCTAAAGGGGTCAAATTAAAAACTAAAAGGTTGAGATGGTTTGGACAGAGGAGGGATGAGGGGTACATTGGGAGAAGGATGCTGAAGATGGAGCTGCCAGGCGAGAGGAGAAGAGGAAGGCCAAAGAGGATTTGGTTTATAGATGTGGTCAGATGGAAACCGTAGTCTCAACCCGCCCGTGCCGTTATTTTTTTTTTGTCTAATGAAGTATTCAATCAATCAATCAAACGTGGGCAAGCTCACAACGTGTCACAGAGTGAGTATTAATACGGCTTTATGTGAGCGTGACATGAGACATAATGTCTACTAGACAAATTCCTTACCGTAATATTTGACATTGCATTTTATGATATCGAAGGTCGTTTAAGTGCCTCTTTCCCTACGGCTAGCATTCAATGGTAATGGATTACAAAGGCGGCCTCTTTATCAAAGCCTTAAGAACCATGGCCCCCGTTTTATTTTCACCATTACAAGCAGCAGAGGGGGGGGGGGGGGGGGTCCTTGAACGCAGCTGTACGTCATTTCATCATCTCCGAGCACGTCAACCAAAAATGTCCTCCTCCTCCTCCTCATGCCTCATGCCCGTCGGTGGCTCACCTGTGACTTTCCCCAAAGTCAGCGATTTGATTGAGATTAACTCTGCGTCGGATGACAGGCTGTACCTGAGGTCCGTGTCCTTGTCAATCTAGATGGACGACAATGAAAACACCCTGTTGAGACTAGAGGCTGTGAAGAACACTTTGGAAGGCCCATTGTGTACTCATTTTCAATTATTGGCTCAGGAATGCGACAAAAAGTAAAACAAACTCCATGAATTCAAGGCTTCATGGGGTGTGTATTTGAAGTCCAAAACTTAGAATAGGATTCAAATAAAAAATTTGCAAAAGTAGCAGATCTACAAGCTTGGTTTCGAGCTTGTAGATCTGCTACTTTTGATGATTTTGTGTGACGCTGTGGTACGATCAAGTAGGGCCTTCATTTACGGAAAAAACACAAGTATGGAGATAAGCGGTTTCTGTCCGATTTTGATCAAATTCATAATTTCTATTGGCGGCGCTCACCTGGACGTACACGTCTCGTCCCTCTCGGTGGATTCTGACACGGTGGAGCCGCCCGTCCGCCAGGCTGCCGGGGGCGGGGCTGAACACGTCCGGCCTCCTGTCCACGTGGAGCCGATACCAGATCTGTAGACTCCCTGGATAAAGAAAACACCCACAATGCAACACCACACCATGTCAGTTAGTATAGCCCAGTGGTTCTTTGATAACGTTTGGTGCCAGGGAATATTTTTTAAGATAAAAAAAAATGTAAAAAATAGCAGATGTAGAAACTCGCAGAGTGGCACAAAGTGACACGCTGTGAGCTTGTATATCTGCTATTTTTCAATAGCCAACGTATACAATTTGGATAAAGTGGTTAAAATGATTGTGATCCTGTTTTAACCCATTAAGACCTGGAACGCAGACCCTGAAGTTTGCCTCTTAGGCAACTTCACTGCTATCAGTGCAAAACTAAGAAAACACACAATTAAATTTATAGAGGTGGCACTTGGAGTGGCTAGGAAGTGTATTGCAATAACATGGAAGTCTGACTCCCCCCTCGACATTGCGAGATGGTTCTCAGAAATGAACAGTTGTGTCCCTCTTGAGAAGATTACTTATAGTTTAAGAAAAGGGTTTGACACTTTTTTGAAGATTTGGCAACCTTATTTGGACTATATGGAAACCTTGTCCCTACCTCAACCTGTATCAGAGATGGAATAGGTTGTTATCTACAGCTATCTCGGTCTAGATCTATTATTTCTCGAAGCTACTTAATGTTTTTACAACAGATTTGTCTCTTCTTGATGTTCTTTTCTTTCTTTTTTGTACCTTTATTTTTGATTATGTTTTGATTATTTTGTATCTGTGCTGTCCTTTATGTATGTGGGTTTGTATGTGGGGAGGGGGGAGGGATGTGGGGGGGTTGTATGTATACTTTGTGAAAAATTAAAACGAAAAATAAAATATTAAAACAAAAAGAAGAAAAAAAAGACCTGGAACGCATCTGTGTCACTTTTTGATTTGAGCTAAAAAGCATTATTTTACACTTTGGCTACTAAAAAATAGCAGATCTACAAGCTATGAGCTTGTAGATCTGCTATTTTTGAAAAATCGTGAAAGTGGGCAAATCTTTGAATATATATTGTTTTAAAGCGAACATTCTTAACTCAAATCTTTGCTTTCTGGGGGTCCCTGGAACAAAATATTTTGAGATGGGGGTCGGTGGCCAAATACATCATTTTGGGGGTCCTTGACATGGAAAAGTTTGAGAACCACTGATATAGAAACATATTTTTTTTCAGAATACTGTTGGGATTTAGAAGACATTTATAGAATCGGCTTCAGGTCTTAATTGGTTAACTCATTTTGCTGGGGACCCCCTGGAACCCCTTGGACCCCACTTAGAGAACCACTGAGTTAGCCAACCTGATCACCACCTTGGATGCACCTTATAGTACTCATACACTTTTCATAGGTAATTGCCCAGTTTGAACTTGGGTGAGGCTTCCTTTTTCATTTAACCCATTAAGACCTGAAGCCGATTCTATCAGAATCAGAATCAGAATCAGTTTTATTGTCACATCACAGGTTTACAAACGTCTTCTAAATCCTAACTGTTTTCTGAAAAACGTATGTTTCTATATCAGTGGTTCTGAAACTTTTTCATGTCAAGGACCCCCAAAATGATATTTATTTGGCCGCGGACCCCCAGCTCAAAATATGTTGTTCCAGGGACCCCCCAGAAGCAAAGATTTGAGTTAAAAATGTTCGCTATAATAAATATATTAATTTCCACACATTTTCTCAATTTTTCAAAAATAGCAGATCTACAAGCTCATAGCGCGGCACTCGTCAGTATTACTTTAACTCTGAAGTGTACAAACCCATAAGGGTCAATTTGGTTCCATTTGCACGCTCTCAGAGTAACAGACCTGTAAGGAGGTCTATTTGGTTTTCCAAACATGAATTGTAAATTGTAGTGCACTGTGGAATAGAAGCCATTGTTCTTGCATCAATAATCAATCAAATAAACATTGAAATCTTGTTTGAAATGACCACCGATGACACAGAGTGAGTACCGAGTAGACAGGAATTGCACTCTACCATTGTGAGCATTAGTGAGGGCCCAGACTGTATATGGAAATTATGATGGAAAAAAGGCCAAAAAAATGCTCCTTTAGGTAAGTAGGTCGGATTGGCTTATTGTTCAGCCGAGCAACGAGGCCGTTACAATGTGCCAGACCCCTGGGACATGCTGTAAGATTGCTGAGGTGAAGCGCCACACCTACCATAAAGCTCCCAGTACTTAATGCACGTCTCGGTTAAAAGGTAGACAGTGTAAGTAAAAAAAAAATGTTAAAAGGTTAAAGCACTATATTCTGATAGTAATAACTGCAATAGTAACCTTGTGTTGTTGCTTTCCTGCAAAGCGCTGGAAAAGCATTGCACTGACTGTAATGGACACTTTATTTGTTTTTAGGACGGGATACGGTGAGACACTGTAACCTTGTGCTTGTTTCTCTGCATAAAGGCTGTTTCAGAGGGGGAGCGAGTGACGCGCCTTAGTAATCAGTGGTGTAAAGTAACTAAGTACATTTACTCAAGTACTGTACAATTTTGAGGTACTTTTATTTTACTGGAGTATTTCCAATTGTCTATACTTTTGCTTCTACTCCACTATATCTCAGAAGCAAATATTGTACTTTTACTCCACTACAATTATTTGAAAACTTTAGTTACTAGTTACTTTGCAGATATACATTATTACATTATAAAACATACATAAACCACTTTAGCCCTATTTTATACCTAGGCTATTTGAAAATGGCTGATCTACAAGCTCACGACGTGTTGTGGATCTGCTATTTTCAAACATTTTAGTACTTTTACTTTTGGTTACTGACGTTCATAGTGACAGAACACTATGCAACCGGGAAAAAAAAAACGTAAGTCTCGCTAGACGAGATTGAAATCTCAATGGATTGAAATCTCAATGTTTCAATCTCGTCTAGCGAAACTTTTTTTCTTTCTTTTTCTGTGTTCCGTCACTTGACACATGAACGTTAGATCTCAGAAAAAAACAAACAAAAAAAAAGCTATTAAAATACGCAATCTAGCGCAAGGCCTATTGGCGCACGTTTTAAGCCGTGGCGGACCCGGGAAGGAGTAATGATTTTTTTCTACTGTACCATTCATCCTAAGATATCGTAACATCATAGAAAAGGTAAGAAAACCCTGGTCCACAATTCCCCTTTAATGCAGTGTTTGTTTTTCCTGCATAGTGTATGCACAGGTACTGTATATACTATTGTATACTGTTGTTCTGTTTTGACGGCGCTTCTTGTTTTCTTTCTCTTGCCTTGTGTTGCTGTATACGACAGTACTTTCTTTCCTTATTCCTTACTCTTTACCTGTAACTCTTAACTGCTGTGCTGCCTCTGGGCGACTGATTTCCCCCCGTGGGATCAATAAAGGTATCGATCTATCTATCTATCTATCTATACTGTAGCAGTGGTTTTCAACCCTTTTCATGCCAAGGACCCCTAAATTGATATACATTTGGCCGCGGACCCCCATCTGAAATATTCTTTTGTGCCAGGGACCTCCAGAAGCAAAGATTTGAGTAAAAAAATTGCTTCAAAAAATATATTCAAAGATATATGCACACATTTTCAAGATTTTTCAAAAATAGCAGATCTGCAAGCTCATAGCGCGGCACTCGGTGCCGCGCAATGAGCTTGTAGATCTGCTATTTTTGAATAGCCAAAGCTAAGTGGTTAAAATGATTGTGACGCTATGTTAACTCATTTTGCTGGGGACCCCCTGGTATCCCCCCCCCCCCCCCCCCAAGGACCGCTGGTGGTCCTTGGGGGGGGGGGGGGGGGATACCAGGGGGTCCCACTGGTTGGCCCCACCAGGGGGACCACTGGTTGAGAACCACTGATCTATAGGGTTTGTTCAGAAACAGGAGGTCTCCCCGTCTCTCCAGCTCTTTGATAAAACATGGCGTACCGTTCCTGGCCAGGATGACAGCGATGTACTGCTGGCTGAAGGTGCTGATAGTCAGCAGCATGGAGGGACTCTGGGAGGTGAGGAAACTGAAGGCCATGTTCTCTCTGGCTCTGCTGCTGTCTCTGGACACGCTGGAGGCCTGAGAGCTTCTGTTCTGCATCACCGAGAAGGGCTCCTGGAAGGTGTAGGTCACCGAGGACTCTCTGTCGAAGGACACTGACACCTCTGTGGTGCAACCGCAGCAGGAGGAGGAAATAAAGACAGAAAGAGGGGGGGGGGGGGGGGGGGGTGGAAACTGCATTATTATCTTTTTCTTTTCCCTGTGTTGTTAGGTTAGGAAAAGGAGATATAAGGGAAGCTACATGGATTTTTCTCCCAATTTACTCGTTATGCCAATTATTTCTTCCCCACACACATTTGTGTGTTGCCACTAGAGTTCTCAAATTCTGCCCGAACCCGACCCAACCCAACCCGACGTTTTCAGGCCGGGCCGAAAATGTATGCTAATTGGTCGGGCCGGGCCGAGCCCCGGGTTCCGTGAAAAAAAAAGGGGAAAAAAGGGAAAAATAAGAAATCTATTACCACCAAAAAAAATATTTCAACTGTCCCTAGCGGCCGACGGAGTGGACTCGTTGAACGCAGCTTTACTCAGGTATCTATTCGTCGCCGTCCGACCTTCCTAGCCTGTGTTAAATAAAACTGTCGAAAATGGCCAGAACTCAAACATCGAAAATCGGCGAAAGTGGCGTTTTCAAGATGTTTCGGCCATTATCTCTGGAACGGAAGGTCCAATCTGCTCAGTTCAAAGCGTGTTGGATGCGTGACTTTGAGGAAATTAAGCACTTCGGGTTTTCGGGCCTAAAATTATGTTAGGGCCCTGTTCGAGCTGGCCCAGTTAGGGCCCAGTAAGGGCCGGACCTTAGTTTTCAGTCCCGTTGACAACGTTAGTTGTCACTGTTGTATCCTACTGACTCACCTGCCAGTGAGGAGCCCCCACCGTGAGGTTGTATAGAGCCTCCAATCCATCCTACTCCTCCCGCCCAACACTGACTCCGTGGTGGTGGGAAGCTACTTTACCACTGACAGCGCCACCTGAGCTGAACTGCTGTTCAGGATTCACATTCAAAAGTAGCAAAAGTAGCAGATCTACCAGCTCAATTTTTTGGGGATCTGCCACTTTTGAGCGACGCTGTAGTATAATCAAGTAGGAAGTTCATTTACAAAAAAAACACCAGAAGTTAGACAGCAAAGATATAAGATAAGGTTGAAACTCATGTATTTTAAATGTTGGCCTGCTGTGATAAGACGCTCTAACATGTCTCGTCTTCCCAATGTTTTAGGTTTTTTTTGTCATACAGAATGGTACATGGATAAATCTGTATGCATATAATATAAAATAAATAAAGATAAGAAAGAAATAAAATCTGAAAAAAATGAATAAATATACATTTTGTGATATTTTGCTACAATATAATGATATAAGTCTACAACAGAATACATATTTTGGGTGTGAGCGTTTGATCCTCCCAGACAAGCCAGAGGCAGCAGACCATGCAGCTAAAAACCTGTCATCTGCCTCTCTCCCTCTCCCTCTCTCTCCCTCTCCCCCTCCCCCTTTCCCTCTCTCTCTCTCTCTCAACTTTGATCAGCTCCACACATCGGAGGCCCCGTCGACTGGCATACAGCCATGGTGGAATATCAATTATCCTGACACCTCCGTTCCGGGGAGCTAGCCGGAATATTAGAGCAGCAACCTACCTGACGCTAGCAAAGCGAGCACAACACTACTTCCCCCGTTCCGTTCGGCTCGGTCCTAAAATGTATTCACTTGAATATATTGAATAATTATACGCTGCCGCCTGCCTCTGCCTGAGCGCCCGGGCTATCTGAGCGGAGCGCTCCGGTGCGATTTCCGTACCAAGTTTCGTAACAAGTCTTGACTTCTATGTGGGAAGAGAATGTGAGAACATCTCGCCCACACATGCACACAGACAGACGGAGGGAGGGATATTTTTTTTTTGTATATAAAAAGCCCTCAACATAGACGGAACAGGGTGAAGATTCTCCATATTTTATAATTGTCGCTGTCGGGTGGATAAACCTTGTATGTCCAGAAGAACCGTAACTTTTCAGGAAATGACATGGACATTTTTCTGAAATAGTGGAAAAAGCACATCTCACGACACGCAGTGGTGGAAAAAGTAGTCAGATATTTTACTTAAGTAAAAGTATCAATACAGCAATATAGAAATACTCCGTTAGAAGTAAAAGTCCGTACTAAAATGTTTGAAAATAGCATGTCTACAAGCTCACAACGCGTCGCGATGCTACGCGTTGTGAGCTTGTAGATTGGCTATTTTATTTTAATAGCCTAGGTATAAAATAGGGCTAAAGTAGTTAATGTATGTTTCATAATATCATAATTTATATCTGCAAAGTAACTAGTAACTAAAGTTTTCAAATAATTGTAGTGGAGTAAAAGTACTATATCTGCCTCTGAGATGCAGTGGAGTAGAAGTAAAAGTATAGACAATTGGAAATACTCAAGTAAATCAAAAGTACCTCAAAAGTATACTTAAGTACAGTACTTGAGTAAATGTACTCAGTTACTTTACACCACTGCTTGTATGTCCAAAAGAACAGTTACTTTTCAGGAAATTGAATGGAAATATTTCTGAAATAGTGGAAAAAGCACATCTCACGACACGCCGCGACACATTGTGAGCTTGTAGATCGGCTCTTCTCAACCACTTGAGCTTGACATTTTTGTATGACAAAGTAGGACATTAAACGACGAAAAAACATAAAAAGTTGAGATACGGATATGTCGGACAAGGTTTCCGCGACGACAGCGACGGAACGATCAAGTCGAGCGTTAATTTACGAAAAAACACAAAAAGTTAGAATATGGAGATAAGAGGTTTCTTTCCCCGACAGCGACGCTATATTTACTCGTTTGAAGACGGGGTAGTCTTCACTTTTAAGTTGCTCGCCATAGAAATACTGTACTTTCAGGGGCTTTCAGCTGGGAAAAAAAAATAAATAAATGCAGGGACAGCATTCAATTCGAAGTGAATACATCAAGGGCGTTTTATTCAGGTGCAAATACTCCGCCTCACAAAAGTACAAGGCTGTGGAGAGAGTGAAAATATGGCTACAGAACTTCCCCGTCAACATCTGAAGCATGTACTGTAGCACAGCAATATACAGCAGCGCCGAGGCGAGGACTCGTTATCATCAATAGCTCAATATACATTATGTACTGTATGTATAGTGTGTGTAAAATGCTATGGTTTCTTTTTAAAGAGCCCCCAATTAATTTAAACCGTGTATCGTCTGACTAATGACTTTGAAATGCAGCTCAATTTCATCTCAACCCTCCGAATAAACTCCCCATACATGATGGCATAAACATACTTATTACACAGCTCGGTTGAACGCTCGATTCTGATTGGTCAATCACTGAATCTAGCGGTGTGTTATTTCTGGATAATGATAATTAAGACGCAGAGCACCTGCTCATATCAACCTGTGCTGCTTGATTTTTATGCTGTATCCAACATGACAGCCATGTAAACAAACACACCATGTCATTTACAACTAAACATTGCTCTCAAGAATGTACATTATCCCTTGCATAATCGTCGTCTCTGTCGGGTGGAAATCTCATAATGTCCAACAGTGGCGTAGCCAGAACGCTAGCATAGGCTGGGCCTAGGGCCAGTAGCGGGTGTGCGCCCAGACTGTGCGCGTGCGTGGTTTTTAGCGTTTTTTGATACTTTTTTGCGGGTTTGTGACGGATTTCGGATACCTATATATACACTGTTATCCAAATGGCTGAATATAATATTTTAAAAAAATAAAACAATATATATATTATTTTTTTTTGGGCGGGCAGAAAAACCAAATGGGTGGGCCCAGGCCTACCTATGCCCACCCGTGGCTACGCCCCTGATGTCCAAAACTATTATTTTTCAGGATTCAAATTAAAAAAACAGCCAAAGTAGCAGATCTTGTAGATCTGCCAAAGTAGCAGATGAGCTTGTAGATCTGTTACTTTTGCTATGTTTTTATTTGAATCCTGAATTCCCGACAGAGACGATGTGCAACTCTTTGTCGTTGTCGGGCGGAAACCCTGAATAAAATACTTTTGGTGCTTTTGTGTGACACCGTAGTATGATCAAGTAGGTCGTTGATGTACTAAGAAAAATTAAAATAAAAGTTAGAATATGGATTTTCTGCCCGACAGCAACGATATTGTAAACATACACTCACGGGCCACTGTATCAGGTACACTTGAGCTCCTTAACGCAAAGGTCAACGCATGTAAGCATGCACACATGGTCATGGTGATCTGCTGCTGTTCAAATGGAGCATCAGAATGGGGGGAAAAAGGTGATTTGAATGTGGCATGGTTGGCGATGCCAGACGGGCTGGTCTGAAAGAGACATGGTTGGCGATGCCAGACGGGCTGGTCTGAGACAAGCAGACTTGAGATCAAATTGACCTTTTTTTCTCCTGCAATTTCATTGGCAACTGTCTTCCCTCGGGGGCTCCACACATCCTAACACCTTCTCCCCCACGCCGCAGGGATACCATTCTATTTTAAATATCGATTAGCTTTGCTTACACAACATTGCAATCCCACTCACACCTCACAGGTACGCTTCATTTGGCGTAGAGGCAGAACTAAAAAATATAATATATAACTCGGAATGTGTGTCGGGGAGGCACATATTCCCAGAAACCTGGCTTCTTTTTTTGTATTATTATTATAGTGCAAACAACAGATCTACAAGCTCAGCAACGAATCAGACCGTGATGCATTTTGAGCAGTGGCGTAAAGTAACTAAGTACATTTACTCAATTTTGAGGTATTTGTACTTTAATTGAGTATTTCCAATTTCCAATACTTTTACTTCTACTCCACTACATCTCCGAGGCAAATATTGTAATTTTACTCCACTACAATTATTTGAAAAATTTTAGTTACTAGTTACTTTTCAGATATAAATTATGATATTATGAAACATACATTATAGCCCTATTTTATACCTAGGCTATTTGAAAATAGCCGATCTACAAGCTTGTGAGCTTGTAAATCTGCTATTTTCAAACATTTCAGTACTTTTACTTTTGGTACTTTAAGTACATTTTGATACCAATACTTTTGTACTTTTACTCAAGTCCATTTTTAATTCCGGACTGTTACTTGTAACAAAGTACTTCTACATTATAGTATTGATACTTTTACTTAAGTAAAACATTTGAGTACTTTTTCCACCACTGATTGTGAGCTTGTAGATCTGCTGTTTTCAGTCAGTCATCAACCCACCTTCTTTACAGGAGGGTCCCCCGTAGGCAGACTGGGAGCAGTCACAGACGAAGCCGCTGTTCTTCTCGATGCACCTCCCTCTGTTGTAACACAGGCTGCTGGAGCCACTGCAGTAACCGGGGCAACCGGAGCTCACTCCGGGGGTCATCTTGGCCCGCTCCTCTAGGTTAAAGGTCACGCCGCCGATGGTCAGAGTTCTGAGGCAGCCCAGGAAGCCTCTCTGCCTGGACGCCGTTCCCCCTGAGAGAGAGAGAGGGAGTGGGGGAGAGAGAGAGAGAGAGAGAGAGAGAGAGAGAGAGAGAGAGAGAGAGAGAGAGAGAGAGAGAGAGAGAGAGAGAGAGAGGGAGATCAACAGTGGTGGAAAGTAACTACGTAAATTTACTTAAGTACTGTACTTAAGTACAATTTTGAGGTATTTTTACTTTAGTGGAGTGTTTCCAATTTTCTGTACTTTTACTTCTACTCCACTACATCTCAGAGGCAAATATTGTACTTTTACTCCACTACAATTATTATAACATTTTAGTTACTAGTTACTTTTTAGGTTTTGATTATTATTACAAAACATACATTAACCACTTCAGCCATATGCATACTTAGGCTATTTTCAAAGCATTTTTATTCATTTTGGAAACTTGTGAAATGGGACATTCTGCAAAATGAGTACTTTTACGTTCAGTACTTAAGTATATTTTAATGCGAATACTTAAGTAATTTACATTTTGAATACCGGACAATTACTTAACAGAGAGAAAATGCGAGTACTTCTTCCACCACTGTTTGTCTATTTGAAAACAGACAATCTACAAGCTTGTGGGCTTGTAGATCTGCTATTTTCGAAAGAAAACAGTATCACCTCTTCCGCCGCATGGGGATCGGCCATTAGTCACCCCATAATGCCCGTTATACCGCCCTCCACTCCACCAACTATTACTACTTTATAATCATAATTCCCAGAGAGGCTGATGAGGATTTACGACACAAGGGCCTTCATTTAATTCCCGGTAAGCATCTTTAAGGCGACTCTGGAAAAGCACTCGAGTGTGTGAGGCCTCATTAAGACTAAGTATGCAAATATGGTGGAATATCTATTAGGATAAAGTACGGAGATGACCTTTGGAGCCCATTACAGCCCGCAGTAACAGCCTGAGCCACAAGAATGACAAATCAGAATTTATGGCCCCCAAAGACTCCATCTCTGCCAGGCCTTATCACGGAGGGGAATTTTCTGAACCCGTTCGACTGTGTAATTCCTTGGCATAACCAGAAAGTTACTGTATAATGAAAATGAATATGGGATAAAAAGAAGAAAGAAAAAAAGATTTTAATAGCATTATTAGTCATACTGTGACCCACGGTGTATCTGAGGCCACTGTAAATCTTGCCATGGCCCCATGGGGGTGAGTGCAGTAGCCGCCATGCAGTGTGGCATTGTGTGTGCGTGTGTGTGCGTGTGTGTTTGTGTGTGCGCTCGCGTGTGATACTTTGTTACTATACCTGTGACTGCCAAACAGGGGTGTAAAGTAACTAAGAAGTACTGTAGGCTACTTAAGTACAATTTTGAGGTATTTTTTACTTTACTGGAGTATTTCCAATTTTCATTACTTTTACTTCTACTCCACTACATCTCAGAGGAAAATATTGTACTTTTACTCCTCTACAATTATATGAAAACTTTAGTTACTCATTACTTTGTTGATTCTGCCCTACTTCAGCCCTATATATATTTAACCCATTTGCAGATCTACAAGCTCACAATGTGTCGCATTGCGACGCATTGTGAGCTTGTAGATCGGCTATTTTCTAAATAATTTTTATACATTTTGAACTTGAAAAAAAGGATCATTCTGCACAATGATTACTTTTACTTTTGGTACTTTAAGTCCATTTTGATACCAATACTTTTGTACTTTTACTCAAGTACATTTTAAATTCCCGACTTTGACTTGTAACAGAGTATTTATATATTGCAGTATTGATACTTTTACTTAAGTAAAGAAGGTGAGTACTTTTACCACCACTGCTCGTGACCCCACAAGTATAGTAGAATTTGAGAAACAAACATTTAGTGTGAGGACCATTTTTTCTGGTCCTCGCAGGATAAATTGTGGTTTAGGATTAGTGGACTGTGGCGATGATTGACAGGCAAAATCCCAACAGCAACACCCGCAGGCAAATCGTTTTTTTTTCCCCATTGCAGCTGAAAAGGCCTCAGAACACAGAGAGAAACAAAACTGCCATGGCTCACTGCAGTGGAGTTTTCAGTTAAAACCTTTTAATACACATCTGAAGGACCATGATAAAGTCTTTTAATGTTTTGTAAACCAGCATATCATGAAACCTGAGGAATGCCCAGAGGCCAGCTAAAGGACCTTACCCACAAACAGCTGGCTGTTGAGCCTCAGGCGGAGGTGTCCGTCGGACGGAGCGTCCAGGAAGCGCAGGGGCAGCTGGTCCACCTGCAGCGAGGCCTCCTTCACGTTGCGTTCCGCCCGCACGTAGTGCCACTGCCTGTCGTTCAGCGGCACGTGGGACTTGACGGCCAGGACCACCGGTCCGTTCCCCACGTCAAAGGAGAAGGTCACCACCGAGGGAGCTGGGGGGGGGGGTTGAGTAGGGTGGTTGTGGGGGGTCACAGAAGATGACAGTCAGTGAAGGGACAGAGCCATCCATCACACGATGACAGACACTGCACTGTTGGGCTTTTTGTTGTTATTATATTTCAGCAGTCCACAGGGTTTTTGAAAAGTGTTCCTCCCTACAGTATATGAAGTTAAAGCATAGACCGTAAAAAAATATGGGCAGCGTTACGCCCATGGTTTGTACTGACTGTAAATTATA
Organism: Gymnoscopelus braueri; assembly: GCF_963280865.1. Taxonomy (NCBI): domain Eukaryota; kingdom Metazoa; phylum Chordata; class Actinopteri; order Myctophiformes; family Myctophidae; genus Gymnoscopelus; species Gymnoscopelus braueri. The sequence goes on from NC_137618.1 coordinate 44,527,681, forward strand.
AGTCTATTTTTTCAAATCCGCCATCTTTCTATATCCGGTCCCGAAATGCTAACGAAATCAATGCTATTGGCTGCAACCGCAGCGAGGGCGGGTCAGAACCAGTAGAAACCCTAGAAACCCTACTTTATCATGAATTTAAAAATAAATGGGACCATAATTTACCATGGTGATTGAAAGAAGACTTTAAACTAGCGACAGGAAGCATATATATAGTATTTATGACAATGTTTATTAAGGTAATAAAATCAAGTGTAAAGTTCAGCCAAAAACCCATCCGCTTGAATAGAGCCTAATTGCTTCTGCAACCAGCAGGGGTGTAACAGCGGTGAAACAGCAAGACTACAGGCCATTCATATGAACTGTCACACTTCCTATATAGCCTCAATTTACAAGCCGGATGCTAGCCCCTCGAGTTAAAGATATGAAACCTAGCGTCCTTATTTGGGGGGGGGGGGGGGGGGGGTTACAGCACCCCTATTTTAGGGGGAACATTAACCAAACATAGCCGATCTACGAGGCATTGTGAGCTCGTAGATCGTCTATTTTCGGCAAAGAGGTTTGTTGTAGAGGGAAAAAAAAGAGCAGATCAAGTATAGAGTCAACGGTCAAGTTTACTCACTATTGAGGGTTTAAGTGGTTAAATGTCTGAACATACACATTAACATAAATCCAACATATATTATTAGAAAAGATAGCCTACTGTGCAAATAAACAAACAAAAAAGAACCCATTAATTTACACAACACTGATGATAGTGCTGTTAAACAAGTCTATGAAGATATCTATGAAATATGTGGAAAAAGTTTAATCTGCACACAGCTGTATATGAAAGGGGTCTCTGCTTCATCTCTCTCTCATGCTAAGGGGTCCTTGGCCTGAGAAAACGTTGAAGGACCCCCGGTTTAAGTTGTATTAAATACATTTGTCTCCTGAGCTTCAGCCGCTCGCCAGACGGAGGCCGGTGCTCTCAGAAAGGACACGTTATTAACCCATTTAATCTGGGCTATTCAAAAATAGCAGATATACAAGCTCGTAGCTACGAGCTTGTAGAGCTGCAAATTGTTGAAAAATTGTGAAAATGTGTGCAAATCTTATGAGTATATATATATATGTTTTAAAGCGGACATTTTTAACTCAAATATTTGCTTCTGGGGATTCTACAAATGTCTTCTAAATCCTAATAGTGCTGCTATATAATATCAGTGGTTCTGGAACTTTTTTCATGTGAAGGACCACCCAAAATGTTATGCATTTGTCGGCAGACCCCCCCCCCCCCCATCTCAAAATATTGTGTTTCAGGGACCCCCAGGGACCTCAGGGACCCCCCAGAAGTAAATATATTGTATATATATATTCAAAGATTTGCACACATTTTCCAAATGTTTTCCCCTCGAAAATAGCAGATCTACAAGCTCACAGCGCGGCAGTGCCGCGCTGTGAGCTTGTAGATCTGCTATTTTTTTTATAGCCAAAGAAATCTTAAAGTGACACAGATGCGTTCCCGGTCTTAATGGATTAAAGCCAGTTCTATGGGCCTCCTCTGAGTGCCTGTTACCCAGCTGCCTGGAGCACTCCATGTGCTTCGAGGCTTTCATCGTAATCAAATGACAGACTCTCGAGACGACACGCTGTGTCCAAACCTTTATGCTTGGTATGTTTGCTTTGCAACTTATTCAAAGCCTTGAAGCAAACTGAAGTGCTCCAGTCCTATAGCCGTCTATTAAGGGGCTGTCTGTCTGTCTGGCTGGAGCTAATCTCGCAAACCACTCATTTCTTGTACACGCGGCCGCTAGCTAGGCTAACATAGAACCCCATTAATCTTTGTTCACATATGTTCTAGTTTTTTTAGATATTTAACTTGAACTTTTCACTCATGATTGAAGTCAAAGGGGCTCGGATTTGCCCAATTTCGGGAACGGATGGCATCTTCGGCTAGACTCTTTCAGTGCCATGCCCTCTGTAGGAAGTGAATGTCAGTCAGTCAAATCAGGCTGAAATCTTTGCCCACATAATGGAGTCAAGTGTCATACATCATAGACGACTGGCATCCTAAAGCTAACCGGAACGCTCGCCCCAAAACACAATCGCCCCACAATCGCCGTGCCGAACGCTTCAGCCAACTCAGCACCGTTAGAGTTACGTCGAATTGCAAATCATCTCCTCCCCCCACCCCTAGTCTCGGTACCCCCGAGACGTCAAAATGCCGAGTAGGTTCTGGTGGCCAGAAATACCTGGTGGGGCCGACCATTCCGAGGTCCCCGGATTTGACTGGGGTGAGCATGCTTTGGGGCGAGCATTCTTGTATTCTCATAATAGTGAGAGAATAGTTACGTGAAGTCTGAGATCCGTGTGACGCCATGCCGTTACTGGACCCAGTCTCTGTACAAACCCATATTGTCCATGCATGGTTCTCCTCAAAAATCATGTACGTACGGCTCATAGACTATAAAAAAAGATACGGAAATCGTCACTTCCCTGGTTTCTACAGACCGTCAATGAAGCCTATTTTTCAGCGATTTCAAATCCGCCATCTTTCTATATTCGGTCCAAAAAAAAATCTTGGAAATTTATGCTATTGGTTGGGATCAGAGTGGAGGGGTGGGAATTAATGCAATTGGTTGTGTAGCTTGTCAATCAAAATCATCACAAGGAAGCCACTACTACAGCATACCCTACGTTTATCATACATTTTTAAATAAATGGGACCATAACTTACCAAAACGCATATCATGGTGATTGAAAGAAGACTTTAAACTAGCGACTGGAAGCCTATAGTATTTATGACAATGTTTATAATAAAAACAAGTATAAAGATCGGCAAAAACCCATCTGCTTGAATGGAGCCTAATTGCTTCCGACACCAGCAGGGGTGAAACAGCGGTGAAACAGAGACTACAGGCCATTCATATAAAACTGTCTCTTCCTATATAGCCTCAATTTACAAGCCGGATGCTAGCCCCTTGGTACACCTGCAGATTAGTGTATGTGTCACAGGGAAAATGGCATTCCAGGGAAATTGACAGGGGAGCGCTTGTTTTATAGGCACGGGGCGGTGCTGCGAGGCGGGGCTTTGATGCGAGGACGACGACCACAACAACAACATACTAACCAGGAAGCTACGCTAGGCGAACGCTGAAAATAAAATGGATAATATGAGAGAAATACTCAAGTAAAGTACGAATACCTCAAAATTGTACTTGAGTAAATCTACTTTGTTACTTTGCACCACTAGTACAAGCCTCAGTGGCGCACTTCGATAATCATTGGACTCCCCACCCACTACCACTGGGAGCCGGGGTTTGACTCCAGCTTGGGACATTACTTTTTCAAACAACCGCGGACTACTTTTTTTTCGCTGATAAAGTATAGTTTTGGACCATGACGGTAGGCGCTCCGACTTAGCAGACCTTGAGGCAGAGGAGTCGCGCCCGAGCGCCTCCAGGCGCGAGTGCCCGCGACGACCTGCCGATGGTCTGCTAGTCGACTTAAGCGCCGTCCGAGTTATGTACCGATAGGCACAGAATCGTAAATGATGTTGTGTGGGGACTGCGTTTGCCCCAAGTGCCACTCACTGCACTAACATAGCCCGCCAGGCCCGCCCCCTGGAGTGTGTGTGTGTGTGTGTGTGTGTGTGTGTGTGTGTACACGCGCGCGTGTGCGCATGCGTGTGTGCGTGCTGGTTTATGCATGCGTGCGTGTGTGGTGTGGGGCTCATGTCTGGCTTGCATTGCCCTCTAGCGTTGATTCTACAGAATTGCATGAGGGGCATGAAAACAAGCGTACCCCTTTCAATTTCCCTGGAATGCCATTTTCCCTGTAACATATGCACTCACAGCTGAGCTCCACTCTGATGAAGTCCTTGAGGCCCAGGTTCTCCAGGAACACTCCTGAGGGGGAGCTGGTCTTGAAGTAGAAGGAGATGTCAGAGCCCAGCTCAGCCTGCAGGGTGGGGAAGTGCAGGTAGGACGACTCCTGGTAGAAGGAGGCAGCGTTCCAGATCCACTCTGAAACACACCAGGTTATGACAGGTACATTATAACCATGTTTTAATGTACAAAGAAAACAAGTGTATAAGGTCAGCTTGGTTTTTAGTAATTGTATGTTGTTCTGTGTATTTTTTATTCCCTATGTAAACCCTGATATACAAGCAGTAGACCGGCTACTTATAGTCTCTGTCGGGTGGAAACCTCATGTTCAAAACTGTTACTTTTCAGGATTCAAAAGTAGCAAGAGTAGCAGATCTACAAGCTCAAAATGAGGCGCGAGGATAGTTTAGTGTTAATTTACGAAAAAACACTAAAAGTGAGAATATGGAGATAAGAGGTTTCTGCTCGACAGCAACGACATGTAGAGAGGGGAAAAAAGAGTGGATCAAGTCCAGAACCAACCCTGGTCAACTAAGTCAGTGGTTCCCGACCTTGTTTTCTTGGAAGCTTGTATATCTAGTATTTATTTTAAAAACAATGTTAATCACAATGATGTTACATGTGGCAGTTAGCTATGATTTTTGTGCAACATGTTTAAAATGTTGTGCTACCTCATGCCCTGTGATCTTCATGGCAGAAGCCAAGTATTATTTTACTAAGTAGAGAGGGTTTTTAGTGGTTAAAGGTTTCATGACATGCTGGTTTACAAAACATTCAAAGTCTTTATCATGGTCCTTCAAATGTGTATAAAAGGTTTTAACTGAAAAATCCACTTCAGTGAGCCATGGCAGGTTTGTTTCTCTCTGTGTTCTGAGGGCTTTTCAGCTGTAATGAAAAAAAAATACTATTTGCCTGAGAGTGTCACTGTTGAGGGATTTTGCCTGTCAATCATCGCCTCTGCTCCGCCCCCCCCAAAGGAGAAGGATAGGGGAGGGGAGGGGCGGGGAGGAGAGGGGGCGGGATTAATGGACTGTGACATCAAAGTCCACGGGCCAATCACAGCACTTTTCTGAGCCTAATTATTCGGAAAAACCCAGACCACAGAAAATCCACTGAATGTTCAAAGTTCAGTTTTTTGGGGTGTAATTGAGGTCAGAAAACCCCTAAAAAATAAAAACAATAGAAATATGATGTCATGAAACCTTTAAAGGGGAAATGGAGTGTGGATTGGTAAGAGAGGATCCATTCCATGTAGACTGTATGAAAAAGTTGAAAGCATGAAAGCAGTCTGTGTGTGGATTTTCCCTCAAAGCATATTGACACCGACAGAAGAACAACTGAGCAAAAAGAACAAAAGGCAAAAAAAAATCCAAAGTCCATCAGAAGCTGCCTGACAGACTGTGAAACATCAGAGTGGACTTTGAGCATTAAAAAAAGGTTTTTTTAATGTGATAGCGTGTTGTGTCTAAAGCCAGGCTCAATAAAGTGCATTTCAAAGTCAAAAGGAAGCCAGTTTCAGATGGGTCCCCTGATAACCCATTCAATCCGGGAACGCATCTGTGTCATTTTAGATGTCTTTGGCTATTCAAAAACAGCAGATCTACAAGCTCATAGTGCGGCACCGAGTGCCGCGCTATGAGCTTGTAGATCTGCTCATTTTTTTTTATCGTGAAAATGTGTGCAAATCTTTGAATATATATATTTTTTTTCACTCAAATCTTTGCTTCTGTATAAAATATTTTGAGATGGGGGGGTCCACGGACAAATACATATAATTGTGGGGGTCCTTGACATTAAAAAAAAAACTGTAGGATTTAGAGGAATATTATCGCCCAGAAGCAAAGATCGCTTTAAAAAAAAAGTTTGCAAAAATGTTCAAGCTTTTTAATTTTTTTCTCTTCATATATACAAGCTCATAGTGCTGCTATAAGCTTGTATATCTGCTATTTTCGAATATCCCAAAGTACAAAATAATGGTTAAAGCTAAAAATCTAAAATGACACGTTCCCGGATTGAATGGGATAAGCAAGGTGACAGCTAGGTCTCTTGGCTCAAAGCAGACATTCCACAAAGCAATGGAGAGAGAACAAAATGGAATGTCGTAAAATGGGATACAGAGTGTTTGAACAAATTGACAGAACGGGGAAGATGGAGGTAAAACAGTTCATAGTGTCTTAACCACTTAACTCTTTGACTGCCAGAGTATTTTCATAAAGTACTCCCCCAGTGCCAGCAATTTTCGTGTTTTTTTATTTTTATATTTTGAATTTTTCTCATGAAAATAATTTAAGGACACATAATGTAAAGACCCAGCACAAATCCGCCACTAGAGCGCAGCACATGACAGCTTTGATCATGTCGTTGGGTCTCTCTCACCCTTCTTCATAGATTAGACAAGGAAAAACATGAAAACGGATGTGACGTCCCCCCCATTGTTTTGATCGGCGAAAATTACGTTGTGATATACGACGGCGATGACTGATCGTCACCCAGACCATAGATTATAGAAGAGAAACTGTCCGTTTGTCCGTCATACCGTGTGAAAGACCGTTTATTTACCTATTTTGGACGAAAATGACTGGGGAAAAGAATCAAAAACCGGAAACGGAATCCAGGTCATGAAACCGGATGCAGATGTCCGTGAAGTAAGTGGAACTCGAGAATAACATTGAATATTAAGCAGCATAGCGCAATCAGAGATTAAACAATGAACGCGCGTCCAGCGCGTCGAGCGCGTCGACGGCCAACTGGACAAAGTAGCACTTGACGCGTTATCGCGTCGTCCGCAGTCAAAGAGTTAAGACACTCTATACTTTGTAAAACAGACCTATAAGTTGGCACTGCTCTTTTACCCCCCCTCTACACCAAATCTCTTCGCAAATTTAGCAGAGCTAAGATAGCAGATCTACAAGCTCACAACGCATTGTGTTGTCAAATAATAGGAGGTCATTATGAACTGGGCTTTGCACTGAGCAACGCTTCACATAATATAGGACCGGTGTCACAAGTATTGCGGTAACTACATTTATTATTATTATTTTTTTAATAATCTGCCCTTGGCGGTCTGCTTGAGGTGTTTGATGAATCTGCATGTCCCGCACAAGGACATCATTTTGCTTTTGGGAGAAATGTAATTCCCAAGGCTTTTCTTTCATGACACTGTGGAAATTACCAGCATAGCCCAGGGCTGCTGAGTACAGCACACCGCTCTTAAAGGTGATGAAAAGTGATCATTAGATCGGTCTCATGATTGAATCCTCCTGCTACACTGATAATATATTCAGCCTATAATCCAACCCATTTCGCTACTTGGCTGGGAGTATTCTGCTGCCCTTCCTTGCATCACTACGCTTGTTTCCATTGATGCAAGTTATTATCAACTCAAGCCCCATACACTTAGTTGTGCGGGTGAACAGTGGTGGAAAGTAACTAAGTACATTTACTTAAGTACTGTACTTAAAGGATCTACACCATGAATAAAAAAAAAGAAAGTAATATCATATTGTTTATGTCCCTCAAACGTTTTTCAAAAGGTTTGAGCCTAAATCAAGCCTCAGATATACTCATTCCACCTAACTTCTCTCTGGCTTATAAAGCACTTTCACCTGCAATACCACATTGTTCTGTTTGGCACGGGGCGCTATTGAGACAGTTTGTATGCATGTTATCTCCTGGTTCTGTGTGGAAAAAGTTTTTAAAAAAAAAAAATAATAAAAATACAATTAGTTTTTTGTTGGAACCAACTGAAAAACGGGAGATATTGCACCCTGACGTGACGTCACGTCAGGGTGCAAATCAGTGTGGCCTGTTTTGAGACCAATTTACAGAAAACCCCAGATTTGCTGTGAAAGCCTGAGTGTTCAAACTGGGGTATTTTTTGGTGATAGAAGAGAGGTAGGGGAGACCAAAAACACACAAAAAAGTAGAAAAAGTTAAAATTCATGGTGTAGTCCGTTTAAGTACAATTTTGAGGTATTTGTACTTTACTTGAGTATTTCCAATTTCAAATACTTTTACTTCTACTCCAACTACATCTCGGGTTCAAATATTGTACTGTGGTAAATTCCAAACAGGAGCACATGATACTATCTTATATATAATATCAACTTTCAGGGCTATAATGCCTCAAATATACGACAGTACTTTTACTCCACTACAATTATTTGAAAACTTTAGTTACTAGTTACATTATAAAACATACATTAACAACACACTCACCGCCAAAGGGGAGAATTCTCCCCTTTTCAGTCAATGGTCTCAACCGCCAAAGGGGAGATTTCTCCCCTTTTAATTTTTTTTTTTTATTCTGTTTTTGAATTCCTAAAAAAAATCTCTAATTTCTTAGTATACATTTATAACCCTAACCCTAACAAATTAATTAATAAAAAAAAAAAAAAAAAAAAAAAATCCGTTCACTTCAATGTTAAAAAATAAAATTAAAATTAATTCACATTGTTTCTAGAAAAAAATGATCTAAATCCTGGCAGTGGGTGATTTTATTATGAAAAAACTTTGGCGGTGAATGTGTTAACCACTTTAGCCCTATTTTATACATAGGCTATTTGAAAATAGCCGATCTACAAGCTCACATCAACAAGCATCTACAAGCTTGTAGATCTGCTATTTTCAAATATTTTTGTACATTTACTTTTGGTACTTACTTTTGGTACATTTTGATGCCAATACTTTTTTACTTTTACTAAAGCAAATTTTGAATTCTGGACTTTTACTTGTAACAGAGTATTTCTATATTGCAGTATTGGTACTTTTCATTTTGAATTTGAGTACTTTTTCCACCACTGGCGATGAATAATGAAAATAACAGATCTAAAAGCTTTCTACACACTTGCAGACATCACTGTTGTCGGGCGGAAACCATATACAAGCACAACACTTCGTGCCGCGGTGCAAGCTTGTACATCTGCTATTTTTGGAACTTTAAGCGAAAAATCTTGATAGTGTTTTCAGTGTTTTTTTTTAACACAAATCTTCTCTTCTGGGTGGTCCCTGGCACAAAACATTTTCAGATGGGGGTCCGCGGACAAATATATATATATCAATTTGGGGGTCCTTGACATGAAAAAGATTGAGAACCACTGCCCTAAAAAATCCAACCCTGCAGACGAGCATAACATGAAGCAGGCTGGTGTGATTTTGCAGACGTCTATCTGTGTGCATCTCTGCCAACTAAAGTGAGCCAAAAATAGCAATACGCCTCGCTAGATGCCTGTAGCCCTGGTCCAAGCAGACGGGCAGCAGACACGCACCGAAAAAAACAAACCAATTCAACTCCGGAAATTGTCAATGCAGGCTACGCACCTACCTGCACGCCAATCTACCTGCCTCAAAATAGGGCCATTAGGCTGTAGTTATACTGTTCCGTATGACAGTGCCGTGCGCTGAAAGCCGAGCTACAATCTCACGAGCTTATTAGATCTGCTATATGTGGTGCACGACGCCATTCTAAGATGGAGAATAAATTAGGTGCTTGAGTATAATTACGCTCAGCAGGAACAAGGCTGAAGGGTGGCACTAGAGGAAAAGCCATGGAGGGTCACCAACATCAGTAGGGTTCATCCTGGTACAGTATGTATTAGAATTAGATAACGTAGACTATATCTTACGTGAAAGGCTGATATTTTGGCCTTAGGAAGAGACTAGAGGAAGTATACTACGTTAGTTGTATTGTAACACAATCGACTGATTGATTATTAGAGTAAACATGCTCTGAAAATGCACCCCCCCCCTCCCCAAAGTTGCAATTTTGTGGTGTGATCAGTTGCAGCGTACACAAACAGACAGACATACAAACTAGGGGTGGGACGATATGGGTACCTCACGTTACGATATATATCACGATATTAGGCCCACGATAACAATATATATCACGATATTCGACGATATTCGATATATTGCGATATCACGATATTCAATATATATTGCAAGAAATTTCACCAACGATAAATCACGATATCTGAAAATATCGATATATTGCGATATCACGATATATTGCATGAAATTTCACCAACGATATATCACAATAGTCCTTGTATTCAATTCATAAACACATAAAATAGCACCAAACAGTTCAAAATCATCATTACACAAATACAGAGTAGGAAAAACAACGTATCACAAACTTAAAAAAAAAAATCGACAGTATATTTTTCGGCAGTATATCGATTAGTTATCGCGGGAGAAAGTATCGCGATATATCGCGATATCGATATATTGTCCCACCCCTAATACAAACACACAAAGTCAGATGTAGAAGCAGGCTAGCACCGCTTGAAAAAAAGAGGGCAACAAGCTAGAAGTGATAGGCCATGGCCATGGAGGATGAGGAGTCGAATTTTCAGACTTTTCAGAAAACAGGGTTCAACGAGGGAGTTTTGTCAGCAAAACACATTAATGCAGCGAGCGTGTCTGCGAAAAGCGTTTTTTTAACAGTTCACCTACTGTCTCCATAACAACGCAGCGGGCCGATGCGGTACACGGCCTGGGAGCCCGTTCGGTTGGTGTCTCCAATCACAATCTGAGTCACCGGTAAGTGATCCTTGTAGGACAGGACTCCAGTGTCATTAGCCCTGTAATAAAAGATGGAGGAGAAAGTAGAAGACTGATGGGAGATTGAAACAATCAGGAAACGTTCTACTCTACTCTCTCTCTCTCTCTCTCTCGTCTGGACGCAGCACTTTGGAAATCTAGTGCGACGTGTGACGGAGTGCTGCAGCATCCAATCTGGGGAGGAAATTGGAAAAGAAGTGGACAATAATACATATCAATGTCGGCGCTGCTATGCTATTTTGATCCCATCAGAGATAGTGATGGAAGAGCCGGTAAGATAAGAGGTCGGTCGGTCGGCCGCGCCATGCGTCGGTGTGTGTGTGTGTGTGTGTGTGTGTGTGTGTGTGTGTGTGTGTGTGTGTGTGTGTGTGTGTGTGTGTGTGTGTGTGTGTGTGTGTGTGTGTGTGTGTGTGTGTGTTGTGTGTGTGTGTGTGTGTGTGTGTGTGTGTGTCAGTGGTGGAAAAAGTACTCACATTTTCTACTTAAGTAAAAGTGTCAATACTGCAATGTAGAAGTACTCTGTTGCAAGAAGTGGCTGAAGTGGGTAATGTATGTTTTGTAATAATAATCAAAATCTACAAAGTAACTAGTAACTAAAGTTTTCAAATAAATGTAGTGGAGTAAAAGTATAATATTTGAGATGTAGTGGAGTAGAAGTAAAAGTATTGAAAATTGGAAATACTCCAGTAAAGTAAAAATGCCTCAAAAATGTACTTACTGTACTGTGCGTGCGTGCGTGCGTGCGTTGCGTGCGTGCGTGCGTGCGTGCCTGGAACACTTTTCACTCTTATTCACAATTGAGCATCAATATAAGGATACAATTAAGAGTGGGCACCTCAATGTAAAATGAGCTAATTTGTCCAAAATTTAAAACAGGCTTAAAAACATATATTGCAGGAAAAGAGACAATGAGAGAGATTTACAAGTGGAAAGCCAACTATTAGGAGGATAGGTTCAAAATACAACAATACATTGTTTCATTTTGAACCATTGCTTTTAAAACAATTTTGTAAACAACTGTGTGTTCTAACTTGATTCTGAAGTAGACTATTCCTATTTTGCTTTAGTTTAGATCAACGATGCTGCAGCGCTTCCTTTGAACATTGTCTCTCAACAAAATAAATCTGTGACCGCGTTGTTCAATAAAAGCCTAGCCTACCCTATAATTTATTCACGTGCTGCTTGAGCAGTGCTGTGTCCAGTGTGGTCCAGTCTAGTTTGCTGTGTGCTCGTGTTAAGAGCTTCAGCAGCAATCAGCGCACCTATCAACACCTGTTCATTGATTTATTACTACTAGACCATACCCGTGGGGGGATATGTGCACATGATTTGGCAACCTGGGAGCAAGCGAACACAAAAACGCTAGTAAACAGCTGAGATTTGGTGATATCGAAAAACGGGCTTCGCTGTTATTATCACAACCAGATGCAAGCAGTATTTACCTCACTCCAGTCCTTTGGCAAGATACGACTTCAATTCGACTTCGCATTCAACCGACCAGCTCTTGGAGAGACTCCACCTTCCGTACGAGTCAGGATATTTGGTCTTACAACAACCCAGATATCTCAAAAGGTAGGTAGAAGGAAGGAAGGAAGGAAGGAAGGGCTAACCAAACCACACCAAGGGGGGAAATCTATTTTGTAAAAAACGCTGGCCCTTGCAAGTGGTGCTGACCCTTGGTGGTACTGTATTCATTATGTGTCTAGCTTCAGTGCTGCTATCCATGGAATATAAATGCAATCTGGCGTGCCCCGGCGTGCACACCGCCGGTTTGAATCATTCAAACCGGCGATTCAATCAACCCAACATCCTGACTACCGGCGTACTGACATCGTACCGGTGACTCCGTGGATGGCTCCAATCGTATGGGATCAGACCTTCGACCCCATGCTGTTAGACGCCATCTACGAACCCCGCAACATCAACCTTGATGACCGTCTTCGCCGTCGGGAAGTACACGCGGTTCTTGAGGGACTTTCTAGAGACGGCGGAACACCACTTCTTCGTCGGTTTCAACGTCTGTTACTACGTGTATACAGACCGGCCGGACGGACGGACGGACGGACGAGGTCCCTTCCGTCAAGATAGGTGCCGGGCGAGAGCGGTTCGTCAGGTCCGTGCCGGCGTCGAACCGATGGCAAGAGATTTCAGCTGGCAGGATGAAACATATCCAGGATTTAATAGAAACGGAGCTACGTGACCACGCTGACTACATCTTCTGTTTCGACGTTGACTCAAAGTTCCATGGTCGCTGGGGAAGCGAGACTCTGGGGCAACTGGTCGCCGCAATACACCCATGGCTCTACACCACCGAGCGCAGTGTGTTTACTTACGAACATCGGCCAGCCTCAAAGGCGTATATGGCCCCTTACGAAGGTGACTACTACTACCAGGCCGCGGTATTTGGGGGGGAACTGGCTTACGTCCATCATCTGGTGTCAACGTGCAGCCACAACTTTGAGCTGGACGCCCAGCAGGGAATAGAGGCACTGTGGCAAGAAGAGAGCCACTTCAACAGGTACCTACAGTATGGTCGATCCAGAAACCCACCAAGGTTTTGTCTCCGGAGTATCTGTGGACCGACTTCAAACCCAAAGAACCCGAGATAAGAATCATCCGATTCTCTTCGGTCATTAAGGATTATGCCGATATACGACCCAATGTCTGAAATATCTGGACTAGGGATAGTAGGGATGCCAGAAACTGACCATGATCAAATTCGAAAATCGGACAGCCCTGGCGAATATCTTTTCGATTATTCGATGAACAGCTAAAATCAGTTGGATTTTTGTCAGTGTTGGAGTGGCTGTCCCTGTCATGAACTCACACAAGACACACAGTTCTCTTTGGCTTCTGCCATTTACTGTGTTAATCAACAAAGTAGGTACAGCTGGTCAAGAATGGATAATATACCAATCATGACTAGGCTACTGCAAGGGTGTACTCAATGAACACTAATTGCATTCATCACAGTCCCCTTCACGTTGGTTGAGACTTTTTTCCCCCTTTTTTTTTCTTGATAAAATACTTTTTTTTCTGGTTGCCAATGCGCGGCCCCAGCGGCACCTTCCGCGAGCCCACTTTGGGCACTGTGGCAAGACTAGAGCCACAGAGTCAGCCATAGACCCAAATGATAAATATCGTTGCTGTGTTAATGCAGGAATCTGTAGTGGGTATGTATCAAAAACATAGATACATACTGGAGTATTTATGCACACAAAAAACATTTGAGGGCCCCCCTATCTGGGGCCCTAGTAACTCAGTCCCATATGGGGTCGATCGCTTGCACAACATTGTTTCAAACAGGGGTATGTGGTACATATTAATTTGGGGTTCTTGACATGAAAATGTTCAGGGGCAGAATGCCCTAAAGGCGTTTAAAAGTATCAATGCCTAAAATGACTCGTTGCCGGTTGGGTGAGCAGAAATGAGGTGGCCTTGTCTTTGATCGGGTCTTTTAAAGGTGAGTTGTGAGTTTCATATTTTGTATTATCTAGTGTCATTGTACTAGCCTTGATCCACACCACTTTTAAATGCAGCAATGTTGTAATATAACTCCATTCAGGCAGATCAGAACTTAATCATAGATGTATTAACCTCAGAAAGCAGTAGCAGTGTGTGATTCAGGGGAATGGAGCTTTAATAGAAAATATAGACTTGGGCAGGATTTGACGCTTTGGCCAGCATGGTGCTCAAATCTAGAAGGAGTGGAGTTTTGTCGTCTAATATAGTGGTTTTCAACCTTTTTCATATCAAGGTTATTTATTCTGCATTTGAGCCACGGACCACCGTTTGATGAGATTTAGACTCTCAGACCCAAGACTTAAAATATTTTGTTATCGTTGGATAAGATTTTGTCCACACTTCCAGCTGTATTGATGTTGGTACCATAGGAGAGATAATAGGCAGACATTTATCAAAATATCAATTATTTCATTGAGTAATGCAGATAATAATGTAACTCTTATTTGGTTTCATTTTACGCTTTGAAGAGTTAAAGATCTATAAGGGTCCATTTGGTTACCAACTCTCCATCATTTAGCTGGGGACCACTTGGAACCCCCTCAAGGACCACTGGCGGTCCCGGGACAAAGGTCACATGGTCAGTAATCTGCATGTCCTCTATAGGGGTTCCTGAAAACCTTTTCAACTTGAGACCCAAAAGCTATATTTGGTGTCTCCTCTAGACCCACACTTACAACAATAAAAAGCTTCTCGGAGGTTATTGTGGCCTCCTGGTGGCGCTATAATAGGCCAATGTGAAAAGGGTGCCATTTCTTCCCCAGCCTTTCACAACAATCGGACCGATTTGAGGCATTGTGTCGAAAAGAAATAGTTTTGCAAAAATGTTCCTGCTGCTGGCACTATCACAGGGCAATGTGAGAGGTGTGGCATTTATTCCTCGGCCTAGTGGGAATGTGCATGCAATTGTCATGCAATCGCACACTGCGTTCAAGATTTGAGGCATTTTGTTCAAAACGAGCCACTCGTGCAAACTTTGGAAGCCAATCTTAGCCAATCAGAATGGAATATGAAAGATCGGACAGATCCGCCTTAATCACATGACTATAGAGATAATGTGTACCGATTTGTGAGATGTTTGGACACAATCTGTAGGAGTAATATAAAACAAAATGTTTTAGCAAAAATCGGCCTCCTGGTGGCGCTATAACAGGCGATCTGAAAGAATATCTTCAGCCCAAAAGGTACTGAAATAGGCGATACATACCATGTATATGTGTACATACATATGTATAATATACATACATATGTACATATTATGTGTACAAATACAGATGTGACATTCCAAAGTTTCAGAGACCCTGCCATTGGCACTTCAGTGAATTTCCCAAGCATTGTCACTGAGAAAGGGGGGGATTTGCCAAGTGTGAAATGGTGACAGGTGCAAATTGGCCTCTTTTCACACTAGGCAAATCAGGCACAACAAAGGGGGAGGGGGAGGCTTTTCAGGAAAAAATGAAGAGTGTGAAGAGGTCAAATGTCATGTCATGTCAATGTCATGTCTGTGCCATGTATCATACATACCATGTATTAGTGTCGGCGTCACAGTTGCAGAAGTAGTTCATATCCATGCAGTTCTCTTCCAGGCTGCAGGAGCACTGCTGAACTCCAGGCAGGAATCCTCCCCAGTAAGTCCTCCTCTCTCCTCCCTGGTCCACCCACCACGACAGAGGAGTACCGTCTGTAACAACAGTTAATCACATTACAACCTGGTCCACCCACAACATTACAACCTGGTCCACCCATCACATTACAACCTGGTCCACCCACCACAGTACAACCTGGTCCACCCACCACATTATAACATGGTCCACCCATCACATTACAACCTGGTCCACCCACCACATTACAACCACCACATTACAACCTGTTCCACCCATCACATTACAACCTGGTCCACCCATCACATTACAACCTGGTCCACCCATCACATTACAACCTGGTCCACCCATCACATTACAACCTGGTCCACCCATCACATTACAACCTGGTCCACCCATCACATTACAACCTGGTCCACCCATCACATTACAACCTGGTCCACCCACCACAGTACAACCTGGTCCACCCATCACATTACAACCTGGTCCACCCATCACATTACAACCTGGTCCACCCACCACAGTACAACCTGGTCCACCCATCACATTACAACCTGGTCCACCCACCACATTACAACCTGGTCCATCCAAAAGGACAGAGGAGTACTGTCTCTAACAGCAGTTAATCGCATTACAACTTATGTTGCTATAATATCAGTGGTTCTCAAACATGTCAAGGACCCCCAAAATGATATGTTTTTGTCTGCGGACCCCCCCGCGGACCCCCCCCCCCCCCACCTCAAAATCAGCAGGCTTAATGCAAGGGCTTTAGGTGCTGCAGCACAGGACACCAACCTTGGGAGGGGGGCACCAAATGGCGGGAAGTGAAACGGGTCGTACCACCGGGCACCACGAAGGGTTACTCCGGGATGGAGAGTGTGTCGGGTCGCTAGCACCAGTAAACATAGGACGTTCGCGAGATCAGCCGGCGCCCACTTAGGAGACCATTTGTCGGATTTATGAACCAGTTTGCCTCTATAGTGGCTCCAATTTAGCCTGGTAAACACCCCCTCCCTCCGGAAATCTCATGCATTGCATTGCATTTGGTTTCAGGAAGGAGGGTCTGGGATTGCTCACAGAGTAAAGCTGCCCGAACCGCTGCGCATACGAACCAATCAGCGGCTGCTAGGGGCGGGATCATCCAATCACCTGCCTAGTATCTTGAAAAAATGAAACTCCGTCTGTCATCGATTCTGCGCCCGAAGTCTCAGATGCAAGTACGCTGTGAAACAAAATGTGTGTCGCAAGCTTCTTCCATTTGACGGAGTGAGGTTAGCTCCAATTGGGATGGCGTATCTTTAATAATTTAATATCTTTGCTATAGGGTGCAGCGGGCCCAGGTGAAAGTGCTGACGATCCACACCTGCTAGACAAAACGCAACCAGGAAGCAACCAAAACAAACCACAAACCCACCACAGCCAGCAGCAGGTGGAGTCAGAGGGGATGTCACCGCTAGAACAGTGCCATGGGTATAGTGTGATCAAAGAAATGTAGTGAGGCGTCCGCTGCCGTTCCCGAGGCATGGGTTGTTTGTCAGGGAGGCCCTTAGCCATGTCAGTCAGCCAGGCCTCATTAGCTTCAGCAGGTGTAAAGTGGCCCTCGTTTCACAGCTGTGTTTTTTTAGGAACCTCAGCAGCAAGACGCCTCTAAGCTCCTCCCCCAGTGGTGCAAAGTAAGTAACTTAGCACATTTTACTCAAGTACTGTACTTATGTCCTTCTTTTTGTATACATTATACTACATTATTCTACTCCACTACATCTCAGACGTAAATATTTGATGTTTTACTCCATTACTGTAACTTTGTAGGATGCAACAGCAGTGACAACGCACAAATGTGTGTGTGTGTGTGTGTGTGTGTGTGTGTGTGTGTGTGTGTGTGGGGAGGGGGGTGGGGGGGGGGGGTTAAATGGCATAACATGAAAAAGGTGTAAAAAGCTACAAAACAACAAAAACAAAAGTTGTGAATAGCAAACCTGCAGCACTGACTCCAAGTGTGTATCAAATATATTCCGGTAGAAAGCAGTTTTTTCCCCCTGCCTACGATGTTTGAGGTCAAACTATTTTGTTTTGTTTTGCAAAGATAATTATCCATAGATGAGCCCTTCCTGGCACAAAGGCTTTGCGTTATGTTAGCCGTCCCCCTCGCTTACAGTAAACACATAATCCAATTTCCCCGTGTTTAAGCACGTAGCATAGCCAATTTCCCCGAGATGACTTTAACTTCACTGGAAAAACAAGACAGCAGCAACCACTTACTTGTCAATTTGAGACGCAGATCTATGCCGCTTTACGGGGCCTCCGTGTTCTTGAATTATTAACCTGGCCTTCCTCCCAGGAAACCCAAATCTATAATTATTTCCCGTCTCCAACCGATCCTGACATTAATGAAGAGCAAGTGAATGATTTATTGCCATTCATTACAAAGTGTGTACACTAAATGAAAGCATCCCCAAAAGTGTACACTACATTTCAAAATATCAAGGTCGTGCTGTTGGGATGTGAGTCGGGGATAATAATTCATAAAAAGGACAATTCCTCTCATATTCCGGGAAAAATGTATTGCTCTGTCAGTGATTGTCGCTGTTACTTTCATTTGAAGGACAATTTATAGTGGAGGGAGAGAGAGCTTCCCCGATCCGGTGTGCAGCAGTTTATTGCACGTATTACAAACTGGCCTTTGTTTTCCAGCACAACAAGGCTTATTGTTCGGCGGATGTCTATATGACGAATTGGGATGCATTTTATATTTGTCATTTGTGTGTGTGTGTGTGTGTGTGTGTGTGTGTGTGTGTGTGTGTGTGTGTGTGTGTGTGTGTGTGGGGGGGGGGGGGGGGAGGGGTGCAGTGATGAGAGAAGGCAGCTTGAAATGGTGGAAGAAGTAATCTAATAGCTGTTATAAGCCGATCATCATACTCAGTGGCGTACACACACCTTTTTCCGCATGGGTTTTCAGATCAAAAGGGCCCCCCTGGACCGTTTTGTCAACCGGGGGCTTTCACTGTTTCACTGTTTTAGCGCTCCTTCAGCAGTCGCTGATCTACTATTTTCGCTGAATGTTCGCCCACAGAATAGGGGTTCATGTGGTTAAACGGCACTATACGTTCCGTGTCCAAACTTTCATGTAAACGCTGCATGCCACACTCAGTAATGACTAGACCTTTACAAGGATGGAGACTGAAGCTTATAAGGACTTTCTTTGTCCATGTGAAAGTTTCAGGGTGGTGCCTGCTGGCTCAGCCAGTTAGTGCACGGACCACACATGCCCCTGTGAGTTGCAAGGACCTGAGTTTGAATCCGACTTCCGTCACTGGGTGAAATGAGGGATACATGGGTAACTATGGGCACATGCATTACCCAGTGAATAGCATGTCTTACTGGGTGTTTTTGAATGAGGGAATTTACTGTTGAAATAAATCTACTGAGAAATGTGTCTAACTACACTTTGGATACTGTCATATACCACTGTTTGCGTGCGTGCGTGTTTTGGTCAGACCAGCGCTTGTCCAGAACTGAAAAATCAGTCTGTCTGTGGGTGCAATGAATCTGTGTGTTTGTTGGTGGGGGGCGGGGGGGGGGGGGGGTCTTCCCCATATTGGCCAGAAAAAGAAACTCCATTTATGTTTAAAGAAGAAAGAATATAAATAAGTAAACCCTTTAAGTCTGTGGCAGAGCTGTCTGGCAGTTAATAAAGCAGTCAAGTAAACAATGAAAGCAATTATATTTCATATCTGGTGAGGCCGAAAATAGAAGAATGTTTTTTTTTCTCTTTTCTTTTCTTCTAACGATCCTGTCTCTTAGTCATAACCAACATGTTTATTATTATCCACATCAGTGACATGGCGTTCCCCCTCCAAGAGATTTGGAAACATCTATTTTTCATAAGTGGATGAGTGTTCAGATGTTTTCAAAAACCTCATTGGAATGGACTGTTTATTGCTGTAAAATGACGCACATGTTTGTTTACATGGCTGCCTCGGGGAATACGACGACAACCAAGCGCCGCAGATTGATCGACTGTGTCTGCAGTGTGTCTGTTATTGATAGCGGCGGTCATTATTGAATGACAGACCGCTGAATTCAATGACTGACCAATCAGAATCAAGCGTTCAACCAAGCCGTGTAATAAAGGTCTGTGACTCTAAGAGTGTACAAATCGTTGTTGTCGGGCAGAAACCTTGTATCTCCATATTTGAACTTTCAGAGTTTTTTTTTCTTCCTAAATTAACGCCCTACTTGATCATAAACCAGCATCACACAAAAGTATAAAAAGTAATAGATCTACAAGCTCGAAAGTGACTTTTTGAGCTTGTAGATCTGCTACTCTTGCTATTTGCTAAATTTTAATCCAGAAAAGTAACAGTTTTAGACATAGGCCTATTTCCACCCGACAGAGGCAAAACCAAACCAAATGGATTTGTACACTCAAGAGTTATGGGGGTCCTTAAAACGTTTGAGAACCGCTGGCCTAATACATATCAAAATGGCAGTCTTTGAAATAATAATAATAATTGAAATTATAGGGTAGCCTATGTCAACACTCGCCCCAGGTGTTGAAGAGGCGGGACTTCCTGCAGCTGTAGACCACTTCCTGTTGACACTGCTCGGAGCCGGTGACGACGGCGCGCAGCTGCTCTGGCGAGGCACTGTAGTTGAACCTCATAACGTAGGGCTTCTGGACAGAAGATCCATGGACCTTCACTGGAGCCGTGCTGTTGTGTGTCAGCACTGTCCACACCTTGTCATCTACACACAAACACACACACGACCACATAAATTACACTTTAAAGATGCATGCCATAACTTTCTTTAGTGAATGATATCTCCCTGAATTGCTAGTTTTTTTAATGTACATATCTTTGACCCGTTTCTTTCCTACAGTAGGTTTTGTCCTTGCGCTCCCCCTTCTGCCCCCCCCCCACCCCTACGAACGATGGAGGTTGCACAGAAAAACTAATTTCACCCGCTTCTAATAATAATCCAATGATAATCATGTATTAGAAGTTATACGTCCTTGCTCTATGCACACTCAACAATAATATGAGAGAGAGAGAGAGAGAGAGAGAGAGAGAGAGAGAGAGAGAGAGAGAGAGAGAGAGAGAGCAACCAGGTGGTAAAAGGAGATAAAAATGTTGTTATAAACTTGTAGATTGGTGCTTCTAGGATCGACGAAAAAGAAGACAGATCCAAGCGCAAAAAAAAAAAAAGGCCAACATGTTTTGACCAGAACTGGTCTTCATCGGGGCAAGTATGAGACTGACAAACAAACACTATAAATAATGTCAGAACACGTGTGAGATGCATCTCTCTTTGAGTGCTTGGATCTATTCCTCTCTTTTTCAACAATATGGGTCCATTTGGTTTTTGATTGATTGAATATTTTATTAGGCAAAACATTTAAAACAACAAATGTAAATCAACTAACGGGAAAATGATACTACCTCTTTTTTGGCCTCCTGAAAGGTGAATTTTCAGGGCTGATTTAAATGAGCCCAGCAAACTGCATTTTTTTGAGGGATGGGGTTAGACTATTCCAAACCTGGGTGGCAGTGCTGTAGAAGGAGAATTTGCCCATGTTTGTTTTATGAGTGGGTGGTACCAGATCGTTGCTAACATTTGCTAGCATTTTCAATTTCGAAGACCGATCCCATTTTAGTTGTTTAACCCCGTCTTCTACCCTGAGCCAACCTAGGCTGGCAAAGTGAGTGGGAGTGGTTCTATTTTCCCCTCAGAGTTATGGAGGTCCTTGAAATTAAAAAAAAAAGTTTGAGAACCACTGATCTACATCACACCATCCCTTATGAAAGACAGCTCTGAAGCATTGGCAGGGTCACAGCGCTGTGACACATTGTGCCTTTTGGATTGCCTCCTTTACTCCTCCGACATTATTACTGATATTTATCACCGCAAACTGATGAGGCTCATAAGAGGCTCGCATAAGCAGACACAGGCTGACGAGGCTCAACAAAATGAGATCTCTTTTCTTCTTCTTGTGGCTGAGGGGTGGGGTGGGGGTGGGGTTGGGTGGGCCGGGGGTTGATTAGAACAGGGGGCATATAATCAATCCCAGGAGGTATTAGTGCTAAATTCTCACTTAATTGCTATCCACTCTGTCAGTGTCACTATTAGAAGTTAACAGTGATCAGGATGCCGTTTCCCAGTGGTGGAAAAAGTACTCAAATGTTTTACTTAATTAAAAGTATCGATACTGCAATGTAGAAGTACTGTTACAAGTAAAAGTCCGGAATTAAAAATGTACTTGAGTAAAAGTACAAGTACCAAAAGTAAAAGTACTAAAATGTTTGACAATAGCACATCTACAAGCTTATAAAATAGGGCTAAAGTGGTTAATGTATGTTTTATAATGTAATCATTTATATCTGAAAAGTAACTAAAGTTTTCAAATAAATGTAGTGGAGTACAGGTACAATATTTGCCTCTGAGATGTAGTGGAGTAGAAGTAAAAGTATTGGAAATTGGAAATACTCAAGTAAAATACAAATACCTCAACTTGTACTTAAGTACAGTACTTGGTTACATTCCACCACTGCTGTCAGGCAGAAACCTCTTATCTGCATATTATGAACCTTTTGTGTTTTTTTTCGTAAATTAACGCCATACTTGATCATACTACAACTACAGTGTCACACAAAAGCATCAAAAGTAGCAGATCTACAAGCTCGAAACGCGGTGCGAAGCGGCGCGTTTCGAGCTTGTAGATCTGCTACTTTTGATTCTTTAGAATTTAAATCCTGAAAAGTAAGAGTTCTGGATATATGAGGTTTCCACCCGACGGAGACGATATAACTAGTTTTCTAATGTCATTGCCTCCCACATGAGGAGGGGGATTGCCGGTTGGCACATTTACCCAGGGGCATTGTTTGGGATCCCAGGAGATGCCATTTTTCCGGTGAATTGAGTACAAAGGACCCCAATGGAAACAAGCCATAGTGCTTTCTTGGGTTTAAAATCATCTTAACCTTGCATTGAACTGTACTTCCCTCCATGTGCTTGTCTTTGCAAACTGTTAATAAAGCATTCAATCAATCAATGCCAAATGCCACCCCCTAGCATATTTCTCTAATTCAGTTATTATGCCTGATTAATCTGATTTTAGATCGGCACTGAGTGCATCTCAATCCATCTACATGTCGCATGTGACACAAATACTGTATATAGACAGATGTGTTTTATCGTCTGCAACAGTGGTGGAAAAAGTTACAAGTAAATGTCCGGAATTCAAAATTGACTTGAGTAAAAGTACAAAAGTATTGGTATCAAAATGTATTTAAGCACCAACAGTAAAAGTACTAAAATGTTTGAAAATAGCAGATCTAAAAGCTCACAACGCGTCATAGATCGGCTATTTTCAAATAGCCTAGGTATAAAATTAGGATAAAGTGGTTCATGTATGTTTTATTATAATGTAATAACTTATATCTGCAAAGTAACTAGTAACTAAAGTTTTCAAATAATTGTAGTGGCTCTATACTTTTTTTCTGTTTTCTGTTATCGTGGGGAAAGCATTTGCAGAAAATAGCCAATCGACAAGCTACGTTGTAAGCTTGTCTGCGAAAGTCTTCCCATGCAGAATAAGGATGCTGGGGTTTAAGGGGTTAAGTTGAAGTCGCCATTATAGCCACCCTCTAGTTTCTGTTTTGTTTGAGTTTTTTTCTGAAATTACGCCTCTGCATTCCCCCCGACATGTGCAGAGCACAAGTAGAGAGCGTGCATAGAGACTTGCTATACATCTGTTACGAATACACCGTGCGCATTGGGATTATCTACAGCAGAAGAACGTAATGCAATCAGAAACATAGCTCCAGTTCATAGATCACGATTAACCCCATGAGAAAGAGTACGGAAACAATATTATGGGATATGAGCACGACAGGTGGTGATGGACGGGCGCTGATCTCACCCGTCATGTTGCAGTACACCCGCGTGGGCCCCAGGGGGCCGCTCCCATCAGGGTCAATGGAGAAGTAGCCCGAGGAGCTGCCCGTCAGCCGGTAGGCCTCGCAGGACGACTCGTAGATGGCTGCACACACACAGAGAGAGAAACAACGGTTAAGATGACTGCAGCTGATTCACAACGCTGCTGCTCGAGTCCTTACTAATTTACCAGGAAAACAGAGCAAATCACTCCAGTTCTTAAATCCTTACAATGTGTGTCAAAGAGTTGATTTCAAAATACTACTGTTGGCAGTGGTGGAAAAAGTACTCAAATGTTTTACTTAAGTAAAAGTATCTATACTGCAGTGTAGAAGTACTCTGTTACAAGTAAAAGTCCGGAATTCTAAATTTACTTGAGTAAAAGTACAAAAGTATTGGTATCAAAATGCACTTAAAGTAAATGTACTAAAACGCTTGAAAATAGCAGATCTACAAGTTCACAACGCGTCGCGATGCGACGCGTTGTGAGCTTGTAGATCGGCAAGTAACTAAAGTTTTCAAATAATTGCAGTAGAGTAAAAGCACAATATTTGTCTCTGAGATGTAGTGGAGTAGAAGTAAAAGTATAGACAATTGGAAATACTCCAGTAAAGTAAAAGTACCTCAAAATTGTACTTAAGTTACAGTACTTGAGTAAATGTACTTAGTTACTTTACACCACTGACAAAATAAAGCTTTGAATGGTTGAGGGCCAAAATACATTTCTGAGCTTGAGCGATATTATGAACCATTCCTTTAAACAATAAGTGAATCCAGCTGGTTCCATTGACAGGTATGACACTGGAGAACTGACTTGTGAACACTGAACACATGTTTTATGCTCCGACAGTGACGATGACATATGGCTGCTGTCGGGTGCATGGAAACCTCATGTCAAAAAACTTTTCAGGATTACAATTCAAAAATAGCAAGTAGCAGATCTACAAGCTCAAAAGTTTCAAGCTTGTGGATCTGCTACTTTTGATGCTTTTGTGTGACACTGTAGGATGATCAAGTAGGGCGTTGATTAATTAAAACGTTAGAATATGAAGGTTTCTGCCCGACAGCAACAATAATCATGCACAGTTGTTGTTTGTCATCATTAGTGTCCATATGTCCTCTATGCACACTCAGGGTGGACTGACTCAGAAACAATAATTGTATCCATTTTGTACACAATATATCGTTGCTGTCCGGCAGGAACCAGCTAACTCAATTTTTCCGCTTTTGCATTTTTTTTCACAAATCAGGGCCATTGAACACCCTTTACGTCTGTGTGTTGGTAAAACAAATATTGAACCAATGAAAAGTATTAAAAAGCGCTTCTGACAAAACCAGCTAACTCCATTGGATCCTCAAACCTTCTGCTAAACCAGCTAAGTCCAGCAAAGGGGGGTGGAGTTAGCTGGTTTTGCTGACTCCAGGCTCCACCCCCTTTTGACCTCCAACCTCATTGTGAGCTTGGAGGTCCATTCAGCTGTTCTTATCAACGATGAACAAAACCTCCTGACTTCATTTCTGTTTAGTTTTTTTCATTTCCTGAAAAATGAACATTTTGGATGTACTGTATATTAAAATGTAGTGAACGTAGCCGACCTACAAGCTCCCTACTTTCGTGCTACACTCTTGTATGATGCGGTATAGGGAATTATTTTAGGAAAAACATGGAGATACGAGGTTTCTGCCCGAACAGCGAAGAAATGCAGGGGATATGATGAACTCACAGTTGTGACAGGTGGCTCCGGAGTATCCCGTCCCTGAGCAGTCACAGTAGAACGTTGCCCAGGCCTGGGAACACTGGCCTCCGTGTTCACACAGGTTAGGAAGACATCTGCAAGAGCGGGACATGTTTGACCCATTAAAACCGGGGGAAACATTTTAGCTATAAAATTATGTATACGTATAGCGACATAGGTTCTTTTCAGAAAACTCTTAGGATTGTTCTAAACAGTGGTTTAGAACTGTGGTTCTCAAAAATAGTAAAAGTACAAAGTATTGGTATACAAATGTACTTAAAGTACCAAATGTAAAAGTACTAACATGTTTGAAAATAGCAGATCTACAAGCTTTGTGAGCTTGTAGATCGGCTATTTTCAAATAGCCTAGGTATAAAACAGGGCTAAAGTATGTTTTATAATATAATAATTTACATTATAAATGTATATACAAAAGTAACTAGTAACTAAAGTTTTCAAATAATTGTAGTGGAGTAAAATTACAATATTTGCCTCT
This sequence comes from Gymnoscopelus braueri, assembly GCF_963280865.1. Classification (NCBI taxonomy): domain Eukaryota; kingdom Metazoa; phylum Chordata; class Actinopteri; order Myctophiformes; family Myctophidae; genus Gymnoscopelus; species Gymnoscopelus braueri. The sequence goes on from NC_137618.1 coordinate 44,553,404, forward strand.
GAGATGTAGTGGAGTAGAAGTAAAAGTATACTGACAATTGGAAATACTACAGTAAAGTAAAAGTAACTCAAAATTGTACTTAAGTACAGTACTTGAGTAAATGTACTTAGTTACTTTACACCATTGTCAGCAAGACATAAGGACATACACATTATATGAGCTTTAGACACAAGGTGCATGCTCATCAGCCCAGGTTAAGAAGGTTTATAGTATCCATATACATGGAATTTATAGCTAAATGTGTCTACATAGGTTCCTTTTACTGACCTTTAGACAAAGAGCAGAAGTAAAAAACGCCTTACTGACTTTGAAAAGAACCTTTGACTGTGTGAGTGCCACCTTTAAAGGTTTCTGGATGACCTGCACAAATCATAGACCTCTAGCGCCATTGTTCTTCATTTTAAGTGCTTTTGTTGCAGGCCCAGACCCAACGATGGCAGAGCATCTTTCAGTGGCGCTAATGCACCGACAACATAAGTCATTCTGACACTGATTCAGCTGTTAACCCATTCAATCTGGTAACGCGTCCGTGTCATTTTTAGATTTATTTGGCTATTCAAAAATAGCAGATATATGAGCTTGTAGATCTGCTATTTTTGAAAAATAATCGTGACAATGTGTGCAAATCTTTGAATATATGCATGCATTTTTTAACTCAAATCTATGCTTCTGGGGGTCCCTGGAACAAAATATTTTGAGATAGGGGTCTGTGGACAAAAATATATAATTTTGGGTGGTCCTTGACATGAAATAAGTTTGAGAACCACTGATATTATAACAACATAAGTTAAACAAAATAAATAAACTGTTAGGATTTAAAAGACATTCGTAGAATCCCCAGAAGTAAAATATTTTAGTTAAAAATGTTGGCTTTAAAAATACACAAATTTCCACAATAAAAAAAAACTGCTATTTTTGAATAGCCAAAGTATAAAATAATGGTTACACAGATGCGTTCCCGGTTGTAATGGGTTAAACGCTTCAGTAAAAGACAGCACTCAGCTGTTCAACAGGCAATATTTCAGTCGGTGATTTAATTATTCCTACACGATTCGTATTCACAGAGAAAATGGGGCTTTTTGTGGAAAATGTTCCACCCGCCAACTCCCAATAAAGTGGCCAATGAAGTTTCAACGGTTGAACAGTGTGTTAAGGAAATAAGTCCTCCAGGAAAAAAAAATTGGTATTATTTCAGAAGACTTTTTGCATGAGACAATTACTGCCCTTCCTTCACTTCCCTCCTCCTCCCCCGCCATTGGTTTTTAGGAGTTATAGAATAAGTGCCAAGTTCTGCTGTTCAGTAACTTTAGTGGTTGAGTGCTGCTATTGACTACATTCAGTAAAGTGGGTAGCTGCTTTATCACATTAAAACCAGGAAAGCATATCTTTGACTTCCTAAGCTAAAAAAATATGCTAAAAGCCAGAACACAATAAATGTATCTGAACACAGTCATGCTTTCAATAAACCAAAAAAATATATATATATATTTTTTTAACCATTGCGAGTCTATAGCAATATTTTCATATACTTATTTATATTAGAGCTAGGTTTAGGGATAACTTCACAAATGTCTCAGGAATTTGTCATTTTCAGAAATCTAGTACAATGCCACATAGATCTACTGCCAGTTGCATTTTGCACGGAAGAGAGACATGATATTCAAAAGCACAATTTGGCTGTTTCACAACAACAGCTACAAACAGAACAGTCAACCTGTGAATGCAACTATACAACTAAACAAACATATAGGCAAGTTAATTTCTACCTTTTGTTTGTGATCCAAGGTAAAGATGTGACAAAGATAATCTGGCTCTACTTAAAATGTGTGAGGAATGTCTTTCCCCAAATAAAAAAAGAAAGAAGAATTGCAGAGCTTAGGAAGTCATTTTTTATTTTTGCTATATATATCTATATATATGTATATAGCACTTTGGTTGGCAATTAGAAAATAGCAGATCTACAAGCTCAAAGCGCTTCACTTCGTCCCGCACCATGAGCTTGTCGATCTGCTATTTTTGAAAAATCGTGAAAATGTTTGACAAATCTTTGAATATAGATGTCTTTAAGCAAACATTGTTTTACTCAAATCTTTGCTTCTGGGGTTCCCCAGAACAAAATGTTAGGAGATGGGGGTCTGCGGCCAAATACATACAATTTTGGGGGTCCTTGACACGAAAAAAGTTTGAGAACCACTGAATAGCAACATTCGTTTTTCAGAAAGACATTTGTAGAATTGGCAAACAGGACTTAATGGGTTATTTGAGCTGGCTGCTTTATTTTAGCAGTGAAAGAAGGGACCCTGCAGTCACCGAGTTGTAATTCTCCAGGTGGGGGGACCTCAAGCTTAGTGTGGAATTGGCTAACACCCGATACATGACTCAAGTCATGCAGTATGAGGATTACCAAGCGTACAACACTGGCAGGGGTTCCCATTCAAGCTTTTTTTCCTTGCCCCCCCCCCCCCCCCCCCCGCACACTCCCCAAAAGGCTTGTGACCAAACGTCAACATGTGACCTGAAGAGGGGCAAAAAAGGCACATGTTGACTTTTCACGACTTCCCGCATTATAGCAACATAGCAACGCGGAAGTCCAGTTCTCAGCATTTTTGACGATCCGACCGCGTGCCGTCTCAAGCGGACTTGGGCCACGGGAGGCACCGCCGAGCGAGCTAGAGCGCGCGAGTCGCCGAGCGTTGCGAAGTCCACTTTGAGCCGACTCAGCGCCTTACGAGTTATATCACGATAGGCACAGAATTGTAAATCATATATTCCCCAAAAGTCATGTGACTTTTTTTTTGCCCCCTCTTCACGTCACATGTTGACGTTTGGTCAAAGCTGTCCCAAAAAGTCAAAATATGACTTTTTTTGGTGAGACAGCGTTGCCCCACCCCACACACTTCTTATTGACCAATAGCAAAAAAATAGCCTATCAATAAGCTGTGAGCCTGTATCACCTAGATTAATAGCCAACCTAGATTGGCAATTTTTTTGCTACTTTCAAAACTTAAAAATCAGTCAGATAACTATTTTTTCTCTATTTTATCTTGCCGTGCAGGCTCTGCTGCATTTCTTCTCCCTGCTCAGCACATTTAGACAACCATCATTAACCATCAAGAGCAGGGAGATACATAATCGTCTCTGTCGGGTGGAAACCAGTCCAAAACTGTTACTTTTCAGGATTCAAAAATAGCAAAACAGATCCAGAAGCTCAAGATGAAAGATGTTGGCTTTCAATGTGGGAGATCAGGGTTCGAATCCCGGGCGTTACATTGTCTTTTGGCCTGTTTGGGGTGGTCAACCTGGACCCCAGGTTGGGAAACACTGCACTATGGGGGTGAGAGCCGCAGGAGATGATGTAGTGCAGACAGTGGTGTAAAGTAACTAAGTACATTTACTCAAGTACTGTACTTGAGTACACTTTTGAGGATTTTTCACTTTACTGGAGTATTTCCAATTTTCTGTACTTTTGCTTCTACTCCACTACATCTCAGAGGCAAATATTGTACTTTTACTCCACTACAATTATTTGAAAACTTTAGTTACTAGTTACTTTTCAGATATAAATTATGATATTATGAAACATACATTAACCACTTTAGCCTTATTTTATACCTAGGCTATTTGAAAATAGCCGATCTACAAGCTCACAACGCGTCGCATCGCGACGCGTTGTGAGCTTGTAGATCTGCTATTTTCAAACATTTCCGTACTTTTCCTTTTGGTACATTAAGTACGTTTTGATGCCAATACTTTTGTACTTTTACTCAAGTACATTTTGAATTCTTGACTTTTACTTGTAACAGAGTATTTCTATATTGCAGTATTGGTACTTTTACTTAAGTAAATAATTTGAGAACTTTTTCCACCACTGTGTTTATCTCAGTGATTACTGCTTCACATTCAACAAAATAATCAGATAACGTTAAATAGAAAAAGGTCAGAGCCAATCCATTTGAGTGACCGTGAGTGATTACCTATACCCCTTGCTTCCAACACTTCAGCATCACTAAGGATGGGAAATGAACGGTGTTCTATAAGAGTGTTCTGAAATTGCATGAGCAGTCTGTGATTATTGTTTTCAATGTGTATGTCATGTCGGTGAAAAGGGTAAGTCCTCACATGAAACTGACGTTTTTATTGGGACGAGGTGAGGTGCCATGATGATATGACATTTTCATTTCTCCCGTGGCTCGTACCCAAATAGACCACGCAGTATTATCCTGAGTGTCAATGTTAAGGCGGTTACACCGGCGAATATGCGAATATACGCAAAATTCGGACTCGTTCCGAATAATTAAAAGACGCTTTTTTCGCTCCGCGAAACTGGTGTGGAAGCTTGCATTGACTTTATAAGGTTTTTAAAAAAAACGTATTATTCGCATGAAAAAATCGCCCCGGTGTGTAAGGACCTTTACTCTGAGAGTACATTTTTGCACCGAGATAAATTTAGCCGTGCATACAGTATACACAATTTAATGTATGTAATACTTTCAGATGATTACTGTATCTCTGAATTGATAATAATCATGCACTAGATTCATTGTTAATCAAGCAAATGGAAGAATTAACTGGTTAAAATATAATCAGGGGTATATTTATCCAGTCTTTTGGACTGGATTAAAAACATCTGTGTAAAACAAGTCGACAAATAATTGTCCTGAGAGAGAGAGAGGGAGAGGGGGGGTCCAAACAAGTTTATTAACTCATTACGTGCCAATGTCATTTAAAATTCAACGCTTCACAGCCATTGACGTCTATAGACATCATTTGGTGTTTTCAGTGATTACGATAGAGGGCACTCTTCCTCAACCTGTGAGTGATCCTAGGACTCCTGAAGAAGAGTACATCCGGATATCATGTGATCTTAAAAAAAAACTAGCCGGTCCGGTCTAATGTTATAGGATTTATATAAAAGAAAAAATCTCAGAATGATTTTCCCAGATTGCGTTTTTGGCGTAAACAAGCTATATTCAACTGCCGATAACTAAAGAACGGAAGATCGTGGATGTCTCGTCTTTCCCCCCCGAGACATCTGGTGTTTATATCGTCATAGAAAAAAATATCCTGTGGGTCTCGAAAGATTAGTAAAAACGATGGCACTGGCTGACTTAATTAATTAATTCTGGCAGTGAATGTGTTAAGATGACCAGTCACTCTGGCCAGAATTTGAAAGGTGAAAAAGCTGTACAAGTTTTTAGACAAAAACTGGCTTCCTCAAATTTGACATATTTGAATAGAAGAAGACCACACACACACGCACACACGCGCACACGCACACACGCACAAAACGTCTCCCTTCAAGAGCATCCCACTCAGAGCAATAACGTGACGCCTCCAGCCAACTATAGCTCCCTGTCAGGCTGTGAGCGTGTTGCTGCAGGCGTCACTTCATTGCATTGAGTGCAATCTTCTTGATGGGAGCTGTATGCTGTGGGAGTGTGTGTGTATGTGGGTGTGCGTGCGTGCGTGCGTGCGTGCGTGCGTGCGTGCGTGCGTGCGTGCGTGCGTGCGTGCGTGCGTGCGTGCGTGCGTGCGTGCGTGCGTGCGTGCGTGCGTGCGTGCGTGCGTGCGTGCGTGCGTGCGTGCGTGTGTGTGTATGTGTGTGTGTGTGTGTATGCGCGTGCGTGTGTGTGTCTTTCTAATCCAGTCGTTCTCAAACCTTTTCATGTCAAAGACCCCAAAATGTATTTGGCCGTGGACCCCCATCTGAAAAGATTTTGTGCCAGGGACCCCAAAAATATATATAAGCGTTGTGCGCTTGTGTATCTGCCATTTGTGAATAGCTTAAGTTTAAATAGTGTCAAAGTGGTTAAACTGACTGTGATGTTATATCACATAATTTTGCTAGACCCGACACGGTTGTCCTACCTGTCATGGATGCCACACGTGTCAAACTGGAGCTGGTTGTAGTTTCCCAGCAGACCTTGCTGCACATGGTTGAAGCTGATTGGCTGGCTGTTGATGAACAAGAGGCGCATGCAGCCCTGGAAGGCCATCGTTGGGTTCTTACAGTAAGAGACGACCGGGGACGATGGACAACCTGGTCAAACACAAACACATCTGTAAACCTAGCCTTTTGACGACCTTGCAGGCTTTTGCTATGGTTTAAATGTCATTTAGATAGCATGTTATGTAGACAGATGCCTGATTCATTTGTTGACCTGGGATCCTAAGATGTTTTTTTCCCCCATATTATATCTTTTAGACTTATTACTGATTACTATGTCTTGTCTATGCATTTGATGTATTGCCTCGTGTTTACCTCGCTTACTGTAAGTTACTCTGGATTAAGAGTGTCTGCTAAATGGCTAAATTGTAATTGTAAATTGTAAACCATAACAGCTTCGGCTGGATTAACCCACTGTACTTACTGTAATTACTTACTATAATTACACTTTGATGTTATATTTTACTTTACTTGAGTATGTCAATTTTTCAATACTATATAGTTCTACTCCACTACATGTCAGAGGCAAATATTGTAATTTTGACTCCACTACAGTTATTTGAAAACTTCAGTTACTAGTTATTTTGCTGATTTAGATCATATGTAATTATAAGTAGTAAACATGTAATATGTTTTGTAATACAATTTACAACACATGCATTAACCACTCAAGGCCTTTTTTACACTTTGAATATGACAATTATCTAAACAGTATAAGCAAAACATTTCTGTGTGACAAGCATGCACTGCCTAACCAGCCACCACCAGACGTATACGTATACGGTGAGACCATAATAAAAAAACTACCAAGACTCCATTATGCAGGTTGAAGTCTATAAAAGCAGCTTAGTAAAATGCCAGCCATCAGAAGATGTGAGATTTACATTGCAAGTTCAGGGATGCTAACGTTTGCACAGAGATATTAAGTAAATCTCTGCTTAGGCGGCACTCGGAAATTTAAACGCACAACGATGCAGATAAAGTGAGTATGTTCCGGTGAAATCTCTGCTTGGAATTTGCACTTAATTTACTGCACCATGATAACCTTTTGGCTTATTTACTTTAAAAAAATACTTTGCTAGCGGGGGCACGATAAGAGGGCACGATAATTTGATTTGGTTCGTGAGAGTTTCACTTGCAGCGAAAGTATTCTTGAAACAAATGACAACATATTGAAACGAGACAGCCCACTCTCTGCGTTTCAAGATAATGCCACTTGATTGAAGAGAATTATCTAGTCAATGTCATTTGCATTTGCGTTATGTTCACTTCCAATTCAATTAACTTGAATTATTGTATCCATTGTGCGTGAGGTAGCCGTAACATAGCGGTAATGAGCTTATGCTGTCCTGCTACTGCTGAAGGCGAGGCAATAGCTGGGCGGAACAGAACCCAGCCGCACAATGAGACAGCAAACGGAACCTGATGCGGCACAAATAAAAGTCAACACACAGAAGAAACCACTCGTCTAATTTCTTCTATTTAACATTTGGCAAATTATTGGCTTAGGAATGTGACAAAAACAAAAAAAATATCCATGAATACAAGTCTCCATGGGGTGACTAATCGATAGGAAAAAAAGTCATTTTGGGGATGAACTATCCCTTTAAACCCCATATGGTTGAGTGGAGTCCCTCAGGGCTCTATAGTAATATATTTCTGTTTTCCGTCGCGTCGCTTTGCGTTGTGATGTTGTACCTTCAGTGTGGGCTGTGGGGCGCTCAAACAGCAGACATGACACTTCAAAGTAAATTCACTTTAAGTACATTTTAACGCCAATACTTTTGTACTTTTACGCAAGTTTTTTTTTTCCCCAGACCTTTACTTGTAAAAGCGTATTTCTACAATGCAGTATTGATACCCTTACTTTCACTGATGTTAGTTGTCGATAACTATTAAAATTCAGTTACTAGTTGTGAATGCCATAAAAGACACACTGGAGCGCGATATGGTTACATGTAAAAACCAGTGAATGGAGGCTGTTGTAACTGTGTGGTAGTGTAGTGTAGTGTATACTGACCTCCAAAGTAGATGATGTCCTCTGTGTCCAGTCGCTGTCCAAGTTCAATGGTGGATGCTGGCTCGTTATCCAGGGTCAAGGTAATTTGAAAGTTGCGCGTGTCAAGGTTCACTGAATGCCAGAGGCCATCGTTTACTCTGTGTCCTGGTGGGGGACAGATTTTTCAGGTTATGTAGTGAAGCATGGATACAGGTCGAGTGGGCACCTAAACATTGTAGAAATATTAGACGTTGAATGTCATATTATATTATATCGTCTCTGTCGGGTGGAAACCTATTATATCCAAAAATAGCAAAATTAGCAGATCCTCAAGCTCAAAGCGCGTCGAATTGCGGCACATTTGTAGATCTGCTACTTTTGATGCTTTTGTGTGATGCTGTAGTATGATAAAGTATGGCATTCATTTACGAAAAAACACAAAAAGTTAAAATATGGAGATCAACGATATGTATTTGGGCCTAACTTATAAAATAAGTGTAAAAATGTAATTAAATTAAATATAACCAAAAGTTGGTCAGGGCCCCACTGTACCAGTTAAGCCCAATGCATACTATATCAGAACAGCCGACGTTTGTGCGGTTCTGCTGGCTACAGACAACAATATGTTGTGACTACACCCAAACTCGTTCGGCTACTGTGATTGCTGGTCAGCCATTGGACAGACGCATTGTTTTCACACTCATTCAGCCCAGCAGAGCTTCAAGTCCATTCTGTCAGCAGTGAAGTTATAGTGAAAAGTTAATTCCAGGAGGAACAAACAACTCTCAACATCTCTCTCTCTCTCATGACCATTCACTAGAAAGGGCAAAACCTCCATACCTCCGTTAGCCAAAGTATAAAATGACCAGTGGTGGGAAAAGTACTCAAATGTTTTAAAAGTATCAATACTGCAATGTAGAAGTACTCTGTTACAAGTAAAAGGCATGTGTTCAAAATGTTACTTGAGTAAAAGTACAAAAGTATTGGCATCAAAATATACTTAAAGTACCAAAAGTACTAAAATGTTTGAAAATAGACGATCTGCAAGATTGTAGATCTGCTATTTTCAAATAGCCTATGTATAAAATAGGGCTTAAAGTGGTTAATGTATGTTGTATAATGTAATAAAGTATATCTGCAAAGTAACAAGTAACTAAAGTTTTCAAATAATTGTAGTGGAGTAAAAGTACAATATTTGCCTCTGAGATGTAGTGGAGTAGAAGTAAAAGTATTGGAAATTGGAAATACTCAAGTGAAGTACAAATACCTCAAAATTGTACTTAAGTAGCCTACAGTACTTAAGTAATTGTACTTAGTTACTTTCCACCACTGCATTCTGTACACTCCTTCTGTCCATTAACTGTTATATTAAAAATGAGTATTGCACTTTGTAAGACTAGAGAGCTATAAGGCTTTAGCTGCATTTACAGTTGTCAAACCGCGTTGACCGTAGAGATTTAATATCCTTTCCGGTGCCATTATCAAACAAAAAAGCAACTAATCCATCAGCCCTCTAAATGCTGTTTGTTCTTCCTGAGCCAAACCCTGACAGGAAACCTCCAAGGTATATTCTTTGTTTTAGCTCTCTCTCTCTCTCGCTTTTTTTTTTTTGTCTAGCAGGTCTTAACAGTCAAGGTCATCCAAGCTGTGCCTGTCTGCAGTTTGTCTACACCCCGCCCCCCCCCCCCCCCCCCCACTCACCCCCAGCGCGTGCACCATCTGCTAGAGGGGTGAACGAAAGCATCTTTCCAAGCATGGGAGAGAGAATTACCCATTCGGCACAATTAAACCATTAAGACCGGGAACGCATCTCTGTAATTTTTTCGATTTCTTTGGGCTATTCAAAAATAACAGATATACAAGCTTATAGCGCTGGTACCGAGTGCTGCGCTATGAGCTTTTAGATCTGCTATTTTTGAAAATCTGTGAAAATAATTATGTGCAAATCTTTGAATATATATTTTTAAAGTGTACATTTGTAACTCAAATCTTTGCTTATTTGGGATTCTACAAATGTCTTCTAAATCTTTTATTTTTTAATTATTTTTTACTTATGTTGCCATAATATCAGTGGTTCTCAAACTTTTTCATGTCAAGAACCACCCAAAATTATATGTATTTGGCCGCGGACCCCCATCTCAAAATATTTTGTTCCGGGGACCCCCCCAGAAGCAAAGATTTTAGTTAAAAATGTTCACTTTAAAAATATATATATTCAAAGATTTGCACACATTTTCACGATTTTTCAAAAATAGCAGATATACAAGCTCGTAGCACGGCACAGAGTGCCGCGCTACGAACTTGTAGATCTGCCCCTTGTAGATCTAGCCCCCAAAAATCGTAAAAATTACAAAAATGCGTTCCCGGTCTTAATGGGTTAAACCGGATGCTGGAATTCAGACAGTTTTATTGTGTGTGGAAACAAACAGACAAAAAGCAGCACCTGCTGCTAAACAGAGAGCCAGAGAGAGAGAGCGAGAGAGAGAGAGAGAGAGATGGAAAGAGAGAGAAGCTCCGGTGGTGTGCAACAGATGGAGGGTGACCTCCGTTTGTTCTAAAAATCACATCTGGACTTTGTTGCAGGATATGATCAGCCCCCACGGGATCTCACTGACTCCACTCTAGAACAACAGGCTCGCTAAGCGAGGAGGAGGGGGGGTGAAATTGACTAAATCCATACTGCATGTATTATTCATCCGTGTATGAAAGGCCCAAAATGGACAAAGCCAAAAAAGAAATGTAGTATCTTTTTCTTTTTTTTTTAGGGGGGAACTGTAGCTAAAATTCCCAGTTGAGTGACACTGCTCGGCTGCTAATGCGGACACACATAAGCATGTTGTACCATTAACCCATTCAATCCGGGAACACATCTCTGTCATTTTAGATTTATTTGGCTATTCAAAAAATAGCAGATATACGAGCTCATTGCGCTGCACTGAGTGCCGTGTTATGAGCTTGTAGATTTTTTTTTTGGTAAATCTGAATGTTTATATTTTTAAAGCAAACATTTGTAACTGTCAAAAGTCTTACATTTTCTGAATAACTGTTGTTGCTATATCAGTGGTGCTCAAACGTTTTCTTGTCAAGGACCCCCCAAAATTATGTGTTTTTGGCCGCCGATCCCCATCAAAATATGTTGTTCCAGGGACCCCCCAGAAGCAAAGATTTGAGTTAAAAATTATTCAAAGACTTGCACATTTAATGTTCACGATTTTTCAAAAATAGCAGATCTACAAGCTCATAGCGCGGCACTCTGTGCCGCGCTATGAGCTTGTAGATCTGCTATTTTTGAATAGCCAAAGTATAAAAATAATGGTTATAGCAAAAAAATCCAAAATGACATAGATGCGTTCCCGGATTGAATGGGTTAATAACAGGAGAAAAAGAAAATGTTTGTCAAACGCTTAAATGGGAGATTAGACGCCATTTATTCATGGGGAAATGTGGGCAGAGTCGACATGTACAGTGAGCATTACTCTTTGCCACAAAGTGCTGGTGATGATAATGGGCACCACTAGTGGTATACAGTGGTGGAAAAAATACTCAAATGTTTTACTTAAGTGAAAGTATAAATACTGCAGTGTAGAAGTACTCTTTTACAAGTAAAAGTCCGGAAATCTAAATTTACTTGAGTAAAAGTACAAAAGTATTGGTATCAAAATATAATTAAAGTACCAAAAGTAAAAGTACTAAAATGTTTGAAAATAGCAGATCTAAAAGCTCACAACGCGTTTGGAAAATGGTCATGAATAATGTAATACATTTGCATTCACTTTTTCAATAATGCAATAATATTTTGGTACCGATACTTTGTACATCATAGTACTTTTACTTGTAACAGCATATTTCTAGATTGTGGTATTATTGTGACTTTTACTTACTGTAAGTGCACAAATTGGAGTCCATTTTCCACCACTGGGCACCAGTGATCTGTAACTATCAGTGAATAACCCAGGCCATTCTTCATCCATAGTCCCCGGCCAGCTGTACACCTGGCCGGGGACTAGGGATGAAGACTAGCCTCTGGGTTAATTCCGGCATATTTTACAATAATGTTTATTAACCCATTAAGACCGGGAACACATCTGTGTCATTTTCAGGCTATGGCTTTAGCTATTAAAAAAATAGCAGATATACAAGCTCATAGCGCGGCACTCTGTGCCACGCTATGAGCTTGCAGATCTGCTATTATATATATTTTTAAAGTGAACATTTGTAACTCAAATCTTTGCTTCTGGGGATTCTACAAATGTCTTCTAAATCCTATTAGTAAAAAAAAAAAAAAAAACGTATGTTGCTATATATCAGCGGTGCTCAAACTTTTTCATGTCAAGGACCCCCAAAATTATATGTATTTGGCCGCGGACCCCCCATCTGAAAATATTTTTGTTCCAGGGACCCCCCAGAAGCAAAGATTTGAGATTTGAGAAAAAATATAAAACATTTTCACGATTTTTCAAAAACAATGCAGATCATAGCGCGGCCGCGCTATGAGCTTGTACATCCAAAAAAATAATATAATATATAATATAATATAATATAATAGCCAAAGAAATCTCAAAATGACACAGATGCCTTTCCCTGCATGGTCTTAATGGATTAATATGCACTGTCCCTGAGAAACAAACCCCGGACAAAAAATGCATGCCAGGAAAGAAGTTCCATTTTCGACATTTTTGGTGCCAATTATATGTGAGCAACACAGTACATCCATAAGCCTAATCCAACCCAAACCACTGTGTCAGCCAGGTCAAATGATGTTTAAACATGATTTATGCTCCCCTAAGTAGACTGCTTAAAGGAATACATTTATAGGCCTATCTTAGTTTTATTTTAGCTTGTTATTTTCCTTCTCCAAACACCCCAGTCCAAAACCTACAAGAATAATCAAATAAATTCCTGCAGTTGAATCTTTGAGCAAACTCGATCATGATATTCAAACGCTGTAATGTAGAAATTAATTGCCTTTTTTTAAGCTGCCAAGGCATCCCCGTTTTCATTATTTCTTTATTTGTATTCTAGTGCTTGTTTATTATGAGCTGTCAGCTCCGTTATACTGGGATACAGGAACGCACGCTAACAGAGCTGTTATCACAGTCAGAGATAAACCCTCGCTGTCTGGTTGAAAACGTCCAAAAAACGTTACTTTTCAGGAAATGGAAAAAAATAACCTGGGTTCCAATGGATCCAATGTAGTTGTGATTTATATTGTATTGGTTCAATATTTATAAAAACCCACAGACTTAACCATTTTCACTATCTCAACCCAAAGAAAAAAAGAAGATAAAATAGCCCACAACAACGCGGGGCATGGCGAGCTTGTAGATCTGCAATTTTTTGGGTAAAATAAAATGTGAAAATGTGTGCAAATCTTTGAATATATATATCTACATTTTAACTCTAATCTTTGCTTCTGGGGGTCCCTGGAACAAGATCTTTGAGATGGGGGAGGCGGGGGGGGGGGGGGGGGGTCCGTGGACAAATACATATAATTTTGGGGGTCCTTGACGTGACTTGAGAACCACTGATTTAAGAGCAACATAAGTAAAAAAAAAAAAAAAAGAAGCAAAGATTTGAGTTACAAAGGAAAAAATATATACATTCAAAGAATTGCACACATTTTCCACGAAAAAAAAAACATTTGCAGAAGCTCTATGAGCTTGTAAATCTGCAATTTTTTTGAACAACCAAAGAAATCATAACATGACACAGATGCGTTTCCGGATAGAATGGGTTAAAAAAAAAAAAAAGGGTCTCATCTATTCTTAGCCGTTGCATTTGTACAGCCATTTATTCCCCACTAAACACGGTACCCTGTGTGTGTGTGTGTGTGGCCTGGCCCCTCACCGGTGGAGACCTCAGACTTGTGCTGGGTGGAGGTGTGCAGGGTCAGGCGTATCCGGCTGCTGCTGATCTGCAGCTCCAGTCTCTGGGGCTCCGGGGCCAGCCGGGCGGAGAGCAGCAGGCCGTCTGGGTTCCACGTACGGAACTGGAAACGCACGGAGAAGCCCGCCGTGCCGGCTGCCGTCGCCGTGGCCGTCGTCGTGGTGGTCGCCGGGAGCGACAGGAAGCTGCTGCTGGAGCTCAGGAAGGTGGAGGCCACCAGCTGGGGGTCCGAGCACGAGAAGGTCACGTTGCCCTGGAGACACAGAGAGAGAGAGAGAGAGAGAGAGAGAGAGAGAGAGAGAGAGAGAGAGAGAGAGAGAGAGAGAGAGAGAGAGAGAATGAGAGAGAGAGGGAACACGGTCACCTTGCCCCAATCAAGATCAACAATATTTACAACGAGGTTAATTAAGAATGTGATGTCACATCTGAAATGGCTACCCTTGACTGAAAATCCCTTCAACTTGGCCTCCTTTTTTCCTCAGGACTGAGATGGAGCAGGGGGGGGGGGGGGGAGCAGGGGGGGAGGGGGGGGGAGCAGGGGGAGTAAGGGAAAGGCAGAGAGAGAGGCAGAGAGAGAGAGACAGAGAGACAGAGAGAGTGAGAGAGAGAGAGAGAGAGAGAGCATTTAGTATCAAAAAGCCCAGTCGAGGGAAGCTTGTGTCTGTGTGAGTATCTAGTACAGTAAATGTGTGCGTGTGCACGTGCACATGTGTGTGTGTGTGTGTGTGTGTGTGTGTGTGTGTGTGTGTGTGTGTGTGTGTGTGTGTGTGTGTGTGTGTGTGTGTGTGTGTGTGTGTGTGTGTGTGTGTGTGTGTGTGTGTACTTGTATTACTATTCTTGTACGGGCCAAATGTCCTATACAAGTATATAGTAGAATTCGGGGAGTATATTATATATTTGGGGAGGTTAGGCCCTTAGGAAAAGATTTGGGTTGGGGTTAGGATTTGTCATTTAGAGATTAGGTTTAGAGGTTAGGGTTGTTGTTAGGGTTGATTTATACTTACATGAGGCTTAAGAGGTTAATGTATGTTTTGTAATACTAATTTAAATCGACAAAGCTGTCAAATAATTATAGTGGAATAAAAAGTACAATATTTGCCTCTGAGATGCGGTGGAGTAGAAGTAAAAGTACTGAATATTGGAAATACTCCAGTAAAGAAAAACAAAATACCTAGGAAATTACAATTAAGTAATAATAATAATACAAATGTATTTTATTTATAATGCACTTTGCATTTGTGTAAATCTCAAAGTACTACAATAAGCAGTGGCAGAAAAACCATCACACCACTATACAAGATCTAAGAAACAGAAACAAAACATTTAAAACATGAGGGCATAAAGCCTAGAGGTAAAACCAGTGTAGCAAAAAAAGAAGAAGCTCTGTTAAAAAGGTAGGTCTTTAGTCCTCTCTTAAAACAATCTGTGGTGCTCTCAGGTGGGCAGAGAGGGCATTCCACAGTCGGGGGGGGGGGGGGATCTACAAGCTCACAATGCGTCGCATCGCGACGCACTGTGAGCTTGTAGATCGTCTATTTTCAAATGGCTTAAATGTATATAGGGCTGAAGTGGGTAATGTATGTTTTGTAATAATAATCCAAATCTACAAAGTAACTAGTAACTAAAGGTCCCAAATAATTGTAGTGGAGTAAAAGTACAATATTTGTCTCTGAGATGTAGTGGAGTAGAAGTAAAAGTATTGGATATTGGAGATACTCAAGTAAAGTACAAATACCTCAAAATTGTACTTAAGTACTGTACTTAAGTATGTACTTAGTTACTTTCCACCACTGGGTATATGTGTGTGCGGGTTGCAAGGTTGTCACTCCACAGGGGGATCGTGGGTTAAATGTCAGTGGCACATGGCACTGTGGACTTCCTAGGGACAGGAAGAGTGAGTACAGAGGACACGGGTTCCTGTACACAGGGAAAGGTCAGCGCAGTGCGGAGGATTGAACATCATGCCATCGATCTAAAAACCCAGACAAAAGAGTGGCAAAGACAGCCAGACGCATCGCGGCCTTGGAGAAAACCCTCCATGGGGGAATCTCCTCGGGTAAAAAAGCTCAATGTGACTTAGAGCACTGATACATGATTTCAAGTTTCAGTGAAATACTGAAAACCCCAGTTTGATATCGTTGCTGTCGGGCAGAAACCTCTTATCTCCATATTTTTACTTTTTGTGTATTTTTTTTTACTCGTAATGTAACGGCCTACGTCAGTGGTTCTCAACCAGTGGTCCGGGGACCACCAGTGGTCCTTTGAGGGCTGGGTACCAGGGGGTCCCCAGCTAAATCAGTTAACATAGCATTTTTAACTCAAATCTTTGCTTCTGGACTGGGGGTCCCTGGCACAACATTTTCCGATAGGGGTCCGCGGCCAAATGCATACCAATTTAGGGGTCCTTCATACTACAGCGTCACACAAAAGTATCCAAAAGTAGCAGATCTGCAAGCTCGAAACAATGTTGCGAAGCAACATATTTTGAGCTTGTCAATCTGCTATTTTTGAATTTGAATCCTGAGAAGTAACAGTTTTGGATGTATAATGAGGTTTCCACCCGACAGACAAGGTGCATTAGGCCGCGAAACCATCTTTGGGACCCCAATCTGTCACTGTAAAATCCTCCGTGTTAATTTAACTCTGAGAGTTAAAGACATGTACGGATCCTTTTGGTTCCACTATTAGAGTTACAGACCCTGTAAGGGTCAATTTGGTTCCATTCGTATACACTATAAGAGTTACAGATCAGTAAGGGTCCATTTGGATCCATTCATACACTCTCCCGTGACCCTTGGACAAGATGTTGTGAGAAACAGTGACTCGGGATGAATTCTACGTGGCTGGCTACGATCCACTCCTATCGCGTTATACTCGCGTAACTTATTCATGCTAATGCTAGCTTTGTGTGTTGGAGAGAGAGAGAGAGCGTTGTCGGGACGGAGGCGGTGTGTGTGTGTGTGAAACGGTTTTGTGAAGCGCTCGGCTCCGCTGGTGTTCTTTAGCTTGGCGTGAGCCCAGCGAGCCGGAAGCCCTTTCCCCGGGGTTGGGTATTCGCGAGGATGGTGTCATTTAAAGCAGCACAAGACCTTGACAAACGGGTCGGAAGGGGGGCCCCCTCTCTACCTTCAATAATGAAATTTACCTCCGGGCTATAGCGGCAGGAGGTAATAATAACCTGCACTGAATGGATCAGTGGGTACATCGCACCCCCATTCAACCAAGGGCTGACCTCCTTCCAAAGTAAGAACAAAGACAATCCGCACTTTCTCAGCCCCCTTTAAGTGCTTCTCAGCCAAGGACCTCTCTCCCCCTTTTCTCTGTTTGAGGTCCTTCAACGCTGTTATGCAACAACTCTCGTGGATGATTTGATTTAGAAAAGTTAGGTGTCATTAACACGCCCCGCACCCCCCCCCCCCCCCTCGCCATTGCTTGCTCGCACAAAGCCTCTCTTGCATAATGGCACTGTCGGCCGGAAGGCAACCTTGTAAATGTCCAAAACAGTTACTTTTCAGGAAATGGGGAAAAAAACAAAGAAAATAACCTGTGTTCTGGTGGAGCCGATGTAGTTATTATTTAGTCATGAGCTCTTGTTAAGACTTTTTTCACTAGTTTTACAGGATGCGCCGCCTAAGCCAACTGTATCGTTAGCAGGGATGGAGCTAAAGGGTGCAGTCGTCGCATACAGTAGATAGCAGTGTTAATTTTTTACAGCAAATTTTGATTTAGTTTAGTCATAAAAAAAATAAAATAAGGTTTTGTCATATTTTGAAAAGTTGTAGTCTACTTTTAGTCAACTAAATATCAAAAGATTTTAGTCGACTAAATCTACAGTGGATTTTGTCGGAAAAAAACGTATTTTGTCAGGCCTTGATGGCTGATTTTACACCTTGTGTAAACGAGTGCAACCAAACATAAAATGACTTGCCTTTTTAGTTGTACTGGATCTCTTCTCCACTAGTCATCATAGCTTAGTTTTTATTTCGTTTTCATCAGTGAAAAAAGGTGGTCGACAAACATTTTTCATCATAGTTTTTTTAGGCGACGAAATTAACACTGGTAGATATAGCGAGTTATAATGACAAGAACAAGTCCTCACCACGCTGTATATCTGTGGCTTGCGTCTCTTGGCCAGGTCTATGATGTTGATGCCGTTGTAGTAGAGGTTCTCGATGCAGCCGTGGAAGTTCTTCCTGAGGAAGGTGCCAGGCTTGCCAGGCAGAGGGATGCCCCCGAAGCTCAGCTTTGAAGAAATGAACAAAGGGTACAAAAGGCTGTATGAATGACTTCATAATTATAATACAGAAATGCGGGCGTGGACCAGCGGTTCGTCACTTTGTGCCTCGCTGCGAGCTTGTACATCTGCTATTTAAAAAAAGAAAAATTGAAACATTAGAAATTTGTGTAATGAGGGGCACGGTGGCGCAGTCGGTAGCGCTGTCACCTCAGAGCTAGAAGGTCCTGGGTTTGATTGCCGCCGGGGACGCTGGCTCCTCTGCGTCATCAGTGCCCATACCCTAGGTGTGGTTGGCAAAAGGGCCTTTCTGTGTGGAGTTTGCATGCTCTCCCTGTGTCTCTCAGGGTAGTTAATACCCTCACAAAAACATGTAGTAATTCTGGTTGCTACATTGCCTCCCCCATGACAGCCGGGGCGCCTGATGGAGGGGAGGGGAACTGGTTGGAATAACGTGTTCCTTCCACGTTCTACGTCCTACCGGGGAAACTCCCCCTTGTCAGGTGACAAGGTGGTCAATTGGCTCTCGTGCACTGAAGGAGACATGAGCTCGGCTCTGGGCTCCCTAGGCTGGCGGGGGGAGTGTAGCGCCCAAGATCACTTAGATAATTGGCACCGGGTGGAAAAGGGTTACAAAATTGTGGGATAAAAAAATATGTAAAAAAAAAGAAATGTGTGTAATATATATATATATATATATATATATATATATATATATATATATATATATTTATTTTTTAACACAAATCTTCTCTTCTGGGGGTCCCTGGCACAAAACATTTTCAGATGGGGGTCTGCGGCCAAATATCAATTCGGGGGTCCTTGGCACGACAAAGTTAGAGAACTACTGATCTAGACAACCCGTGCTCAAGCTATGAATTTAACGGCTGCGTCGGGGGGGACGATACCGAATGCTCATTGCACTCGCCGCTAAGCGCCGGCGGGAACAACGGGCCCAACATGCATTTTAATGAAACACATATTTTTTTTCCCCAGTAGTATTTTCTCATGATCAACTCTTTCTTTTGTTGATGTTTAAAATCCAGGTCACCCCTCCACCCCCCCTTCCTGTCCCCAAGAAACACAGAGAATAAAGAAATGCATGCCAGGGAATAAGTAACATTTTCAACTGAACCTCCATTTCAAAAACCTTTTTTTTCTCCCCTCCCCAATTACTGAACAACACTACATCCATATACGGCTAAATACGGTTGTGTCAGACGGGTCAAATTTTGTTTAAACATGATTTATGCTCCCCTCGGTTAGACTGCTGCGAGGAATACATTCATATTTGAAGTTCTTTTGGCTTGTTATTTTACTTCAGCAAGCACCCCGTTGAATCTTGAAGCAATGATTATGACTTGATCGTATTAAAAGGAGATGTATCTATTTAATTCAGCCTAAGAAGCAGCAGGGATAAAATATTTATGATTAAAAATTAATGACGAGAGGGGAGAGAGATATCAAAATCAGTAGGCATGAACCCCCCCATCCCCTATATATCCATATCCTGCATATCGTTGCTGTCGGGTGGAAACCTCTTGCGTTTTTTTTTTCGTTATTTAACGCCCTACTTGATCATACTACAGCGTCACACAAACGCATCAAAAGTAGCAGATCTACAAGCGACTTTTACTTTTACTCCACTACAATTATTTGAAAACTTTAGTTACTGGTTACTTTGCAGATATAAATGATTACATTATAAAACATTAACCACTTTAGTCCTTTTTTATACCTAGGCTATTTGACAATAGCAGATCTACAAGCTCACAACGTGCCACATTGCGATGCGTTGGGAGCTTGTAAATCCAACACTTTTGTACTACTTAAAATGACATAGATGAACCAGTTAACTTTTGTACTTTAACTCAAGTAAATTTTGAATTCCGGACTTTTACTTGTAAACTTCTACATTGCAGTATTGATACTTTTACTTAAGTAAAACATTTAAGCACTTTTTCCACCCCTGGTTTTGGACATATGAGGTTTCCACCCGACAGAGGCGATATCCAGCCCCGTCGGTAAGACTCTTCTTTATTCCATGTCTTGTTCTTTTTGTCGTTGTGTGTGATGGAACCCACCTCGTAGTCCACATCCAGGGAGTCTCCCTCTCCCTTGGTGCGGAAGTGCTGCGTGTGAGAGTCCACCGTGAGGTTGACCTGCTTGTTGAAGCGCTCCACCAGGACAGAGTGCCAGTGCTGGTCATCTAGAAGACTGCCCAGTGTGACGGCCACACGGCCACTGCTGAACCTCAGCCTGGTGTCATCTGCAACACAACACAACAACAACAACAACAACAACAACAACACAGTAACCACTCTGACCAACCTCATACGATACGATACGATAATACTTTATTGTCAGTTTGCACTGAAATTTGTCTTGCGACCCAACAGCCATGTATGCAACATATAACAGTACACACATTTGACATGACACAAGAAAACAACAAAAATACATACATAAAGACAAGCAAAGACAAGAGCAATGTCCGCCACTCAGCCTACCCCTGGCCTATAACTCCTGATTAAGCCTCAATGTCGTTTGATGGACAAAGGACCTCTTCAGTTTGACCTTATTGTATGTAGGACCACCGTATCTCCTTCCTGAAGGCAGCAACCTATATTCTCCATACAAAGCATGGCTAGTGTTTGAAGTGATATTCCTTGCCAACCTTATCATACTGTTATTAGTCGTAGATGTATAGAGCCTCTGAAGTGGTTGTCCAACAATCTTTGAACAAATGTTCACTTGCTGCAGCAGTTGTGATTTTAAAGCTACAGACAGACATCCATACCAGGTGGTACTACAGTACTGCAGAACACTCATAATAACAGAAGTGAAAAACAAAAGAAGAATCTGTCTACTAGCACCAAAAGATCTCAGACGGCGAAGGAAATAGACTCTTTGTTTTGTTTTCTTACCCACTGATTCAATCTGGTCTTTCCATGACAAAAGGTGGTCTATTACTACTCCTAGGTATGTATACGAACATACCTGGTTGATCTGTTCACTATGAATAGTAATGGGGGATCTGTGTATCTCTAGTGGAGCACCAAAAACAATCTCTTCTGTCTTTTTTGTGTTAATGATAAGAGCGTTGTTATCACTCCACTCCACCACCTTATTTACTCAGTGTTGGTGCAGTCCAGGATCACTGGAACTATCCAAAAGAGAAATCAAGACTGTATCATCAGAGTACTTTAGAATGTATTGGTCTGGTTTGTCAGTGCGACATTCAGACAGACATTCCTCAGTACGACAGCTGTCAGTATAAAGGGTGAAAAGTACAGCTGAGCTTACACAACCCTGGGGAGCTAGCCTGTTTCCAGCCGAATCTGCCTTTGCAAAATCGCATCGCACTTTAGCTCTCGGCAGATTAGGTCTGGCCCCCCTCCATAGAGATTCCATTTCTCTCCCTCCGCAGTGGTGTGGAGCCAACCAGGGCCCAGTATCCAAATGTGGGCGGGCTTATCACCTTATTTGGAGCAATGACGTACAAGGAAGCACTGCTCTGATTAGTTTGTGAACAAGGAAGCACTGCTCTGATTGGTTTAGGTCTAACCAATAGAGTCCGTTTGGATCTTTTTGTAACCGCCCCTTGGAAAAAAATCTATCGTTGATAGGGACCAGACTAATATCCACGCAGTGTGTCGTGTGATATTGTCTGGCCACGCGAGGCTACTGGGGAGCACCAACATTAGTAGTTAATGCTGAGGAGAGGGTTTTGTTCACTTTCACCCTCTGTACTCTGTTAGTAAGGAAGGAAGCATACCAGTGAATTAAGTATGGATTCAGTTCCAACTGTACCATCTTTGACACCAGAATATCAGACTGTATTGAAGGCTGAAGAGAAGTCTAAGAACAGCACCCTTGCATGATTCTTATTAGACTTATCTAGGTGTTTTGTAATGAAGTGGACCAGTGTGACAACCGTGTCCTCTGTACCGCAATTGATACTTTTACTTTGTAAAACATTTAAGTACTTTTTCCACTGGTCAGCGCCACTGCCCTAAACATGTACTGTAGTTGTTTTTAGTAGGAATAAACACAGAAGCACCCGGGAGGAAGTGGACTATGGAAGGGGAGGAGCCAAACCAAGTTCCTATTTCTACACAAAAAAGGAGGTGGTGCCCCCAGAGCCAAAAAACTGAAAAGAAAAAAATACCGAATGTGTTTCCAGATTGATACTTAACTAATGCTGCCTTCATACTTTCAGCTACAAAGCTACAGACCACCATTCATTTGTAGCTGTAGATGTAACCATGGACATTTGGGACACTCTTGAACGAAGTTATACTGTGAGAGAACGCCGTTCACAAACGCCAGAATGAACGCGTTCACAATAACGTTCATCTAGCGGATATACAGTACGTTCAGTTCACGTTCGCCCAAAATATGAACGAGTTCATGAACGATCGTTCATTGAACGCGTTCAGGCACAACACTGGTCACATGATCACAAAAAAACAGCCCGTTCACTTGTTATTGGATTTGGAAGAATGGCCTTTTCTCTGTTTCTGATGCTTTTTTGGTGAAAACAGCCTACATTCAACTGCCCACAACTATGGAACGGATGATCGCGGCAGCACGCTTTCCCTGCGCCCGGTTCTACAAGACTCGGATAATGTATTTTGAAGCGATTGGGGGATCGATCACTCTGGAGATGAATATTCTATGATTTTTTAGTGAAAACACTCAAAAATCGCTGGCAGTGGTTTAGCAAATTATGTTTTATTTCTGGCAGTCAAAGAGTTAAAGATATCCACAGACACTGCAGCTCTCAAGACCTGAGTCTGCACTACACACTGAAAGCCCCCCCAGTCTCTCACCCAGGTTGAGGTAGACCCCCCCCCCAGCCTCTCACCCAGGTTGAGGTAGAGCCCCCCCCCAGCCTCTCACCCAGGTTGAGGTAGAGACCCCCCCCCAGCCTCTCACCCAGGTTGAGGTAGACCCCCCCCCAGCCTCTCACCCAGGTTGAGGTAGACCCCCCCCCCAGCCTCTCACCCAGGTTGAGGTAGAGACCCCCCCCCAGCCTCTCACCCAGGTTGAGGTAGAGACCCCCCCCAGCCTCTCACCCAGGTTGAGGTAGAGACCCCCCCCAGCCTCTCACCCAGGTTGAGGTAGACCCCCCCCCCCCCCAGCCTCTCACCCAGGTTGAGGTAGAGACCCCCCCCAGCCTCTCACCCAGGTTGAGGTAGACCCCCCCCCCCCCCCCCAGCCTCTCACCCAGGTTGAGGTAGAGACCCCCCCCCAGCCTCTCACCCAGGTTGAGGTAGACCCCCCCCCAGCCTCTCACCCAGGTTGAGGTAGACCCCCCCCCCAGCCTCTCACCCAGGTTGAGGTAGAGACCCCCCCCCAGCCTCTCACCCAGGTTGAGGTAGAGACCCCCCCCCCAGCCTCTCACCCAGGTTGAGGTAGAAACCCCCCCCCAGCCTCTCACCCAGGTTGAGGTAGAAACCCCCCCCCAGCCTCTCACCCAGGTTGAGGTAGAGAGCCAGCTTGGCGCGGTGCAGCTCCAGAGTGATGTAATCCCCCCTCTGCCCCTCCCCGTGCAGCAGGACCCCCTCGGCCTGGCGGCTCTTGAAGCGCAGAGAGATCACGTCCTTCACCGTGGACATGGACTTCTGGTTGAACCGGTACAGCAGAGAGCTCCTGCCGTCAAAGTCTGCCACGTACGACTCTGGGAAAGAGAGAGAGAGAGATAAAGCACTTTTAGTTTGCTGGAAGCGTTTCAGATTTTTTTAATACTACATCGTCTCTGTCGGGTGGAAACCTCATATGTCCAAAGCTGTTACTTTTCAGGATTCAAATTCAAAAGCATCAAAAGTAGCAGATCCGTGACGCTGTAGTATGATCAAGTAGGGCGTTAATTTACGAAAAAACACAAAAAAGTTAAAATATGGAGATAAGAGGTTTCTGCCCCGAAAGCAACTGCTCCAGTGCACTGCTCCAGTGCATCTCAGAAGCAACAGAGGTACTTTTTACTCCACTACAATTATTTGACAACTTTACTTTACTAGTTACTTTGTAGATTTACAATTATTATTATTACACAACATACACAATAACTGATTGAGCTCTATTTTATACATTGTCTATTTGAAAATAGCCGATCTACAAGCTTGCAGATCTGCTTTTTTCAACAACAAAAAAATTGCCAAGATTTTAAACATTTCAGTACTTAAACTTTATACTGTAAGTATATTGTGATGCCAATACTTTTGCATTTTTATTCAAGTCAATTGTTTTACTTGTACTCGTAACGGATTTTTTTTTTATATTGCTGTATTGACACTTTTACTTCGAAATCTGAGTACTTCTTCCACCACCGTAGAAAATGGATGCATTTTATT
Source organism: Gymnoscopelus braueri (assembly GCF_963280865.1). Taxonomy (NCBI): domain Eukaryota; kingdom Metazoa; phylum Chordata; class Actinopteri; order Myctophiformes; family Myctophidae; genus Gymnoscopelus; species Gymnoscopelus braueri. The sequence goes on from NC_137618.1 coordinate 44,577,829, forward strand.
CCCCGAAGACTCTCCTTGGTAATGTGCGCATCGGATGCTCAACCATCACGGAGTCTGGCATTTAATGTTTTTTTTTTTCTGTTTCTTTTTGTCACATCCCCTGACTGGAGATGAAGTGCCCTCTCCAATTTCTCTGAGGCAAAATGAGTTTTTAACCCATTGAAGCCGGGAACGCATCTCCGTCATGCTTAGATTTCTTTGGGCTATTGAAAAATTGCAGATATACAAGCTCATAGCGCGGCACTCGGTGCCGCGCCATGAGCTTGTATATTGCTATTTTTGGGGAAAATCATGGCCTTTGAATATATTTCTAAAGCAAACATTTGTAACTCAAATCTTTGCTTCTGGGGGATTCTACAAATGTCTTCTAAATCTTAACAGTTTTTTGAAAAAACGTATGTTGCTACAATATCAGTGGTTCTCAAATTAAATTTATTTGGCCGTGGACCCCCATCTCAAAATATTTTGTTCCAGGGACCCAGGAGTTGTAACAGGAGTTAAAAATGTTCGTTTTAAAAAATAAATATATTCAAAGATTTGCACAAATCTTTAAAAAAATTGCAGATCTACAAGTTTGTAGCAGACTTGTAGATCTGCTATTTTTGTATAGCCAAAGACATCTTAAAATGACACAAATGCGTTCCCGGTCTTAATGGGTTAACTCAAACTTCTGATTGGCAGAGGTGGATAAAAAAAATACGAACTACGAAAAAAATAGAAGAAAAAAAAAAACCTAGACACAGTAGTGTGCTACACCAGAGAGGCAATGTAGAAATTCTGCTTTATTTTTTTTCTCTAGCTTGAATACATTATATTTTCTGAAGGGTTTCAGCAGTGTAGGTTGGACTGTCTGAATAAATAATGCAATCTCCAACTTACACCTGCTATTTTAATGCAGAGCGGTGCAGAGTTGAGGGACGGTGACGTGGGGGGGGGAGAGAGAGAGAGAGAGAGAGAGAGAGAGAGAGAGAGAGAGAGGGGGGGGGGGGGCTCGCTACACTATGAAGACAGCAAGAAAAGAGGAAAAACCTGACATGTTTGAGGGAATTGTTGGTGTTTATATGAAACGGTATCAAAGGATATAGCAAAGAATGAGCATCAAAATATCCCTTCTTTATTTGGACACAATAATAGACATTATACTGTAAAAAGCATGGATATACAGCAGAATATAGACATTATACTGTACAATACATGAATATACAGCAGAATATAGACGTTTTACTGTACAATGCATGGATGTACAGTATAATATAGACATTATACTGTAAAAAGCATGGATATACAGCAGAATATAGACATTATACTGTACAATACATGGCTATACAGTAGAATATAAACATACTGTACAATGCATGGATATACAGCAGCATATAGGCATTATACTGTACAATGCATGGATATACAGCAGAATATAGACACAATACTGTACAATGCATGATATACAGTAGAATATAGACATTAAACTGTACAATGCATGATATACAGCAGAATATAGACATTATACTGTACAATGCATGGATGTACAGCAGAATATAGACATTATACTGTACAATGCATGATATACAGTAGAATATAGACATTATACTGTACAATGCATGATATACAGCAGAATATAGACATTATTCTGTACAATGCATGGATGTACAGCAGAATATAGACATTATACTGTACAATGCATGATATACAGTAGAATATAGACATTAAACTGTACAATGCATGGATATACAGTAGAATATAGACACTATACTGTACAATGCATGGATGTACAGTAGAATATAGAGAGGACATAATGTCTACTTCTGTATTCACAGCCGCCTACTTACAGCAGAGGACCTGATGATGCTATTGACCTTTGTTTTCATCATTCTTCTGCACTGTAATTTTTACCGTCTTATTTTTCTGTTTTATATTTACTGTTTTTTAACTGTAGCCATTATATTTAAATCTGTTTATGTGGCTGTCTTGATGTCTTAATGCTTAAAGGGACACTTCGCCGATTTTGCTGCCCATAGCGTCAAATTACGTTTTCCGCAGCTTCTCACCTTATGTCCGCACTACATGACTGCAGGTGACTACAGGTGTAGTTCAAATCCAAACCAACCCCCATAGCTCAAAGGACCGGCCCCGAAGGTGTCACCGTAACATTGTTCAACCTTCTTTCCCCACTCGACCACTCCCATTAGCTACCTCACATGTACTAACCTCGCATCACCAGTCTTTCCACCTCGGAGGAAACATGTACTATCATGGCGTCTGCAAACATATCAGAGTTATACTATAGTACCCGGACCCACACGCAGCTATGCGGACAGTGAGGAGCAACAACCGTCGGGGATGTTTCCTAGTGGAACTGACAGAATGTACACGGACCGTGGACGGTGGACGCTTGTCTCTCGAGTAAGTAAACATGCTGTAAAGTTGCCACTATCACTATAATCTCATGTTGTATCCCTCGGGTAGACTAAACTAGCTTGTGGAGCTGTGGCGTGAACGGAACGTTTGTTATTGTTGACTTGTTGCCTGTAGCCACGGAACCCCATGTCTTTTTTTTGGGAACATGACTGTCATGGCGGATCTTCAACCTCGTTTTGGCACTTTCTCCATTCACAACCCTTTCATCTACATAAACGTTCATATTTCAAATATAAAGTTCTTACCCCGTGGCCACAGATGTTACAATTGGAATCGGATGGGTCTAAGTACCCGTATCTTCCGTATTTTTCAATAAAAAAACATTTAAATCCGAATGGTGGCCATTTTCTCTTAGATGTATAATGTATCAGAGTGCAATATACATCCCAACCGATAGGGTCGCGTAATTGAAAGCATAAGGAGAAAATGGCCACCGATTGGATTAAAATGCTTTTTATTAAACAATACGGAAGATACTGGTACTTAAGACCCACCTGATTCAAATTGTAACATCCGTGGCATGAGGTCAGCACTTTATATTTGAAATATGAACGTTTATGTAGATGTAAGGTCTGTACATGTAGAAAGTGCAAACACCAGGTTGAAGCTCCGCCATGACTGATATGTTTCAGAGCTACTCAGTACATGACGACGTCAGGTCCCGAAAATAGCAGATCTACAAGCTCACAACGCGTCGCGGACTCGACACTTTGTGAGCTTGTAGGTATGCTATTTTTGGTGCGCATGCAACTAAGAATAAATTAGGTATCACGTCGGATGATATCCATGTAACTAAATCTAATCTAATGTGTTCTTTCCAATGACAGGACAGAAAGTTGTCATCAGCCTGCAAAAATGAAGGAACTGCAGATGAAGACCTGGGACACTACAGCCATATTTTTTTTCTTCTAAATAAAACGGTTACATTTACACACTGCTTGCTCTACTCATTGGTATATTCTACATTGTGTAAGCATTTATAATGACAAAATGTATTTACACCCAATTCTATATTGGGTTCTTTTGAACTGTTTCATGATAGGAGATGGTCTTTCATTTGGCAGAATGGTACATAATTACATGACTGTAAGCATTACAGATATAATAGTGAAAAACTCTTGTACATTCTGTTAGTATTTACTTCTACATGTAATCATAATTTTTCTGGGGACCCCAGCACATTGGATTCAACTTTACTAGTCTTAGATACAATAGGCTATAGTAAAATCTAATATTATCCATTATACACCAATTGAAAGCATGAAACGGTCTCATTTGAAAAAAGAGAAAAAAAACGATTAGGCTGTGTATGACAAGAGTATTTGAACATTAGCATGTCATTCTAAAGTAATGCCCATGTTTTCTATAAGTTTAGTCCAAGAAATAGACCCTGGAAATGACAGTGAAACATTATGCTCTCAGAGATAAGGAGTCACACATGACATGAGTATGAAACGTTTTGTTTTATTATTATATTGTTGACTATGCTGCATATCCATGGATGTCCCGACTCCCAAGTAGAAGATGGACGTCACGTCACCAGCACCGGACTGTCTACATGGTGGGATGGAATGTAGGAAAAAAAATTGATGCACACGCGTGCGCGCACACAGACACACACGTTTAGTGTTACTATGCTAATTTATAAATGATATATTTAGTTTACTATAAGATACAATCAAATCAATACAGAACACAATACAACAGCAGCCAAGACTATAGTTTCACCTTGCTGGCGCAACAAAGACACGGTGATGATGATACTGACATCCTGGTATATAGCAAACTTGCAATGGGTAGGCCTACTGGTCCAACTGTACTGGTTCAACAGAGGCAGATTTCACGTGGTCCAAGAAAGAACATGGCTTCGATGTCTGTTTTGTGATCCAAAGGTAGACAAAAAAGTCGGAAAAGTTGGAACGTAACATTCATCATTCTAAAGCATTCAGTGTTGCCAGATCTTGTGAGAGAAATAAGCAACCAGGTATATGAAAACAAGCCCAAAAGAAAATACCTGTGCCAAGAGCACTTGAAACCTAGACATGGGTTATTTGAAAATTGCCGATCTACAAGCTCACAACACGTAACGATGTGACGCAGTGTGAGCTTGTATAGATCTGCTATTTTCCAAAAAATCTTGAGGGGAAAAAAGTGCAAAATGTGGAATATTTTTTAAACATTTTAACAACACATTTTTGGTAGGGTCTCCCTGGCAAATATGTTGGCGCGCAGTGCACAGATGAGGGTCCGTGGAAAAGTACATGAACATGTTTGAGAACCACTGGTTTAAACAACAATCAAAACATTTGGAAACGAGCCCAAATATCAACTACATTTTAGAAACCAGCCGCTTATAATAAGCAGACATGGCAACGCTGGCCAATGTGCTGTATGTGTTTGTTGATGTTGTTGTAGTGAGAACTGGGAGGGGAAAGTTACAATGTAGACCACGCCCCCACGCAGCCTCCTCCCCTCAAGGAAGGGCAGTGCCCCAAAGCATTGTGGTTATTGTAGTAATGCAGCCAAACCCCAGTCATCCAGTCAAAGTCAAGACTTCTATATTTTTCTGGCCATAGGGTGCAAATTTGAAATTTTGCTACTGTTATCTACTATATTATAATAGATAATTAATATATATATTATTAACATTGAGTGACTGCAAGTTCTTCCAGGGGTGAAATGCTCCTTTAATGTTGTGTGTAAAAGCTCTTTGAGTTGCCTCGAGTTGAAATGAGCTGTACCAATGCACTTGCCTTGCACATAGCTTATAGCAGTGGTTTGCAAAGTGGGGTCCGGGGACCCCCAGGGGTCCTTGCGAAGGCTCCAGGGGGTCCCCTTGCAAAATGAGTTAACATAGCGTCACAATCATTTTAACCACTTTATCCATTTATATGTTGGCTATTCAAACATAGCAGATCTACAAGGTTCCAGGCAGTGGTGTAAAGTAACTAAGTACTGTACTTAAGTACAATTTTGAGGTACATTTACTTTACTGGAGTATTTCCAATTTTCAGTACTTTTACTTCTACTCCACAGTCTCAGAGGCAGATATAGTACTTTTACTCCACTATAGTTATTTGAAAACTTTAGTTAATAGTTACTTTGCAAGTATGAATTATTACATTATAAAACATACATTAACCACTTTAGCGCTATTTTATACCTAGGCTATTTGAAAATAGCCGATATACAAGCTATTTTCAAACATTTAGTACTTTTAGTACATTAAGTACATTTTGATGCCAATACTTTTGTACTTTTACTCAAGTAAATGTTTAATTCCGGACTTTTACTTGTAACAGAGTACTTCTACATTGCAGTATTGATACTTTTACTTAAGTAAAACATTTGAGTACTTTTTCCACCACTGCAGGTGGTCCCCATGCCTCTACCTTTGATGTCGCGTCCTCTGGTCATTGAATTTTATGGCCGGTATCCATATTTTGTCAGAATTTCAACATTGTATTTATTCGTCCAACAATAGCGAAACTACCAGATCCACAAGCTCACAATACAAGCTTGTAGAACGGCTAGTTTTTTGCTATTTATCGTATGAAGAAGTATGCCGGGCATAGCGTAATTTTTGTTTTTGTTTAGTTTTCTAAAGGACCACACACACACACACACACACACACACACACACACACACACACACACACACACACACACACACACAGTTTGAATATAGTTTTATTTTTTTCCTGTATCGAGGTTAGAACAAACGGCTTATATTTCAGCGCGCTAACTTCCCAGGAAAGGCTGTCGTTTCTATTAGCTTGGAATTCCCATCGATGAGGTCATTGGTAGGCAGGTTCCTGAACTGTCCACAACCCACCAATGAGACGCACGAGTGATTAGACAGAAGTTGTGCCGTGCCATCTTATAGTAAGCATTACTAAGGACCAATTATATGAAGATATGGTAGAACATGGGTGGAGCGCTCCTTTAAACAAACCATAATAAACAAACCAAACCCTGCTGTACCTGCACAACACCACGCTCACAAGCGTAGAAATGAAGCCTTTACAGTAATGGGATAGTGTTAACAGCTTAACGGATAATTGTTTTTATGATCATGATGTGTGATGTTGGCGTATATATTTCCCTATGGCGCAGCACCCCTCTACAGCGAGTCTCAGCCCTTCTGACACGCCTTTTTAACGGCAAACACTTTCTCAGCGCATTTCCTCGCCCCTCATTCCTTTATCTTTTCATTAAGCAGTGGATGTTAGAGGCCACCTCTGTAGAGATTGGCACCTAGAACGGGACGGTAGCGATGGCGGTGGGATGTTAATATCACTGGGGCAGGCTCCGGAGGTTATTGTGCTTGAAAAAAAAAAAAAAACATCAACTGCTGAGCACACACAATGCCAGCAGCTTAATAGAGACAGACAATGACAGCCTGCCGCGACTTGAGAGGGACGCAGGCTCCCCTCCTAGGTGCTACTAAATAAAATAAAGAGCGGGTGGGCGGGATGGGGAGAGGGGAAAGGAGAGGGGGGTTGAGTTGACGCCAGCCAGGACGACGCACTCCGCCACACATTGTGAAGCGCTCGCTAACTGGATGAGCTCAGTGAATTACCGCGCTGTGAAAGACAGTTATAATTATCCCTGAGCGAGCAGTTTTATAACCGCCAAGCCGTTCCACAGCATGCCTACTCCTGTATTAATGTTGGATGAATGTGTGCTCTGCTAATAAATGCTGCATGATTTGGCCCCTTATTTTCAACCCGCCGCACAAAATGAAACTCCTGAGTGTCTTTTCCTCCTGTGCAAAAAAAAAAGAAAAAGAGTAGGCAAAAGAGGAAGCCCCCCCCCCCCCCACCGCCACCCGCCAACCCCCTACCATCCTCACCCCGGGGGGGCCCACACACACACACATTACCATTTTGATACGTCAAAAAATGATAAAGGAGCACTTAGAAGTAAAAGAGAAAAAAAAAGAAAAAGACGGCGGGAAAGTCTTAATGGGGTCATAATCGTTGCGCGCGGAACTGTTGAGTTTTATACGTCTTTTAAATGATTTACAAGCATGCATATAACCCAAGCAGGATCAATGAAAAATTGAGAGGTTATATATAATTAGCATAACTGTTGGCTTTATAGCCCGAATTAGCACATTTCGAACAATGCACCGACTGTGCGCCCGCTACGCCGTTACTGTGAGAGGAGCTAAACTAAAGACTGAAGATGTATGAAAGTAGGTCATTAAAAGATATACAGTGTCTCTGATCCACTTTCTACCATCTCTACAGTAAGTAGCTACTGTTGGCCATGTACGCGGTATATGGCTGTAATAATGTAAACATGTTCAGAACATTTAACTTAACAACCCTATTTTGGGCATTCCTTTATAAACGAAAAAGTGTTAAAAAAAAAAGAGACATTCGGAGAATAGCTGATTTATAAGTTCACAATGTGTCACGTTGTGAGCTTGTAGATCACCTATTGTTTGGATATTTTTTAAAGTATAAAACCTATACTATTCTGGGGTGAACCGAAAATGTGATACCTACAAGCCCTGTGATGTGTTGCGTGAGCTTGTAGATTGCCTATTTTCGGCCAAGAGCTTTAGCGTAGAGGGGCCGGGTGGATGGAGGGGGAGAGGTTCAGACCCCTGGGGGACCCTGGTCAACGAAATATAAAAGGTTTAAGTCAGTGGTTCTCAAACTTTTTCAAGTCGAGGACCCCTAAATTGACACTTATAGCCTGCGGACCCCCATTTGAAAAAATATGCCAGGGACCCCGATAAGAAAAGATTTGTTCGGCTCTAGCAGTGATTCTCAACCATTTTAATTTAAAGGACCCCCAGTTTGACATGCATTAGGCTACGGACCCCCATTTAATGGCATTTCTATCTCTGGGACGCCAATTTATATAGTCAAATTAATGCTAATTCAACTCTGAGAGTGTACAAATGGAACCAAATGTACCCGTTAGGGTCCATTTGGTTCCATTTGTACACTCTCTGAGTTACAGACCCATAAGGGTCAATTTGGTTCCTAACCATCTATCATTTATCTGGGGAGTGGGGACCCGCTGGAACTCCCTCAAGGACCCCTGGGGGTCCCGGGACTCCACTTTGAGAACCAATGGTTTAAGTAGTTTAACTATATAGCACTTTAAGTTCCATACACATCAAAAGTAGCATTCATAAGCAACCAAATGCCAGCCTTCCCTGGCTCCATAGACTCAGGGGTTTCACGGCTAGAGGCTTTACTGTATTATTTGGTAGGTTTTATCAAAAGCAGAGAGCATGGGGACCCCCTGGAACCCCATCACGGACCCCTATGCGGCCCCCGGACCCCACTTTGAGAATCGGTGATTTAAATTATGCATTAGGATTTTAGTAGATGAAGCTGCACAACGCTAATGCCCCGCATTGCCGGGACGGATAACATTGTTGGGAGACGGCCAAAACCACATGATGACAAAAGTGCATTCTGGGGCACTAAGACTGCCGGTAAGCCTTGCCATGGTGCTCACTGCCCCGACCCCTACAGTATATACACCAGTAGTGGACAGTAATGAAGTACATTTACTTGAGTACTGTACTTTTTCATTATTATCCTATAATATAATAAGGAAACCTCTTTCAGTCAGTTACTCATAACCTGTCTGTTCCAGTGGCTTGAGCAATTGATCTGAAACTGCCTGCGGCCATTGACCATTAGCGTATGCACACAACCGCGACGCCTTGTTTTTCTCGTTCCCAAAATGTAAGCTGTTTATTAGCATTGTTTGCGTAAACACCAGAGATTCCGAGTTCGGCCTATGGGATCTGGCGTAGTCATGGTTACAGCCCGAGTGGTGGAAAGTAACTAAATACATTTACTTAGGTACTGTACTTAAGTAAAAAATGTTGGTACTTGTACTTTACTTAAGTATTTCCAATTTCCAATACCTTTACTTCTACTCCACTACATCTCGGATCCAAATATTGTACTTTTACTCCACTGCATTTATTTGAAAACTTAAGTTACTAGTTAATTTGTAAATTTTTGATTATTAGGGGAGAACGGGGTAAGATGAACCACTTTTTACTTATGTTGACCTCTAGGCAAGGAAACATGAGATGGAAGTAAAATCTAAACATCTACTAAAACTTCAAGAAGTCTTCTATCAATTGAAATAATGAGTGTGCATCTATGAAAAATGGTTGTAAAAATATGGGTTCTAAAAAAAAAATGTGGTTCAACTTGCCCCAGGTAAGGGGTAAGTTGATCCTAGTCAAGGGGTAAATTACCCATATGATATTTTGCATTTTCAAGTTTAAACTTGAACAAATAATGTATTCACGTATCAACAATAATTTAATAACACATTTCCCTTTTGCAAATAGTCTTATTTATTTTCTTAATGGTATTTAAACAATATAAAACCAATTAAATAAAGTTTGTTATTCAGAACCTTTTAATATTTGCAATTGTTAATACAACATTGAAAACTTCTCTTAAATGAGTGTATTCATCCAAATGAAAGGTCATACAGCATAATTTGAGAAGCAAAGGCATAATACAAAATATGAATAGTGATTAATATTAGGAAAATTGGCTCAATTTACCCCAAGGCATTTGGTTCATCTTGCCCCATGGCCACCATTTGACCTAACCTGGCTAGCTTAATGCTTCAGGCTAAACTTTAGCTAAATGATTCACATGGTTTTATACATTGGAATATCACCAACATGCATGATATATAAGTTTAGACCTGGGTATATTTGCTTAAAAATAAAAATCCTTATACCAGAAAAGTAAAAAAAAATAACTTTGACCAGCAAAAAACACTTTTTTGTTTAGAAATATGCTTATCACTTTGCCCATGTGTCTCTCAACTTCACAGCCAGGTGGAAATGATGGGTGTGTCCTGATTTTAAGGTCATAATGACAACTCATGTGTATAGTTTTAAAGATACAGGGGGTGGTTCAACTTACCCAGAGGTTCATCTTACCCCGTTCTCCCCTATTACAAAACAGAGATTAGCCACTTCAGCCCTACATTTCGGCCATTTGATAATAGCCGATCTACAAGCTCAAAATGCGCCGCGATGAGACGCATTGTGAGCTTGTAGATCAGCTATTTTCAAAAGATTTTTATACATTTGAATGGGACATTCTGCATAATGAGTACTTTTAGTACATTTTGATGCCAATACTTTTGTACTTTTACTCAAGCACATTTTTAATTCCGGACATTCAATTGTAACAGAGTATTTCCATTTTGCAGTATTGATACTTTTACTTAAGTAAAAAATGTGAGTACTTTTTCCACCACTGCAGCCCCGGATATACTCTCGGTCCAAACCATTGGCCAGTCCCTGGGTAGATTTAGCTACGGGGCGTCAGAGAAAAACGTCTCTCTGTGAATCACAACGAGTGGAGCTGCACCTCACACGTGTGTGTGTGTGTGTGTGTGTGTGTGTGTGTGTGTGTGTGTGTGTGTGTGTGTGTGTGCTTGTGCGTGTGCGTGTGCGTGTGTGTGTGTTGTAACTGTCGGAGCTAGGCAGAGATCGAGTCATAGGAACACGCGCCTTCCATACATAACTCAGTCTGCAAATACTTTCAGTGCCCACATCCCCGGGCATGGACTAGTTATTATTATTATTCACTCAAATGGTACCATATTATAATGAGCATTAGTACGAATTATATGACGATAGGTTTTGATACTTTTACTTAAGTTAAACTACTAGTACTACTAGTAGTACGAGTACTTTTTGCACCACTGCCTGTACTGTTAGCACACCTGCTAATAAAGTCAATCAAATCATTAAAAACACAAAGTAGGCCTCCTCGGCGAGGAGGCTTGACTCACTGTAGGAGCATCCGTACACCTCCACCCTGAGGCCCAGCCAGCCACTGGGGTTCCAGTCCAGCGGAACGAAGCGCAGGAAGCGGGTCCTCAGCGAGGGGGTCAGTCTGTTCTGGACCACGCCCTCCCAATTCATGTTCCCCACAAACTTCTGCATTGACAAAGACAGACAGACAGAAAGAAATACATTTGAGCATAATCGTTGCTGCTGAATCTCAATTTTTTAAAAACTTTTTTATGTTTCTTTTATTGTTTACATCAGTGGTTCTCAAACTTTTTCATGTCAAGGACCCCCAACTTCACACTTATTAGCCCACGGACCCCTCATTTGAAAAGATATTATGCCAGGCAGGGACCTCCATGAGAGAAGATTCTTACGGCTCTAGTAGTGATTCTTGACCGTTTTAATTTCAAGGACCCCCAGTTTGACATGCGTTAGAGCTACGGACCCCCATGTAATGGCATTTCTATCTCTGGGACCCCAATTTATATTGTAAAATCAATGTTAATTTAACTCTGAGAGTGTAGAAATGGAACTGGTTCCATTTGTACACTCTCAGAGTTACAGACCCATAAGGGTCCATTTGGTTCCTAACTATCTATCATTTACCCCGGGGCCCGGGAACTCCCTCGAGTACCCCTGGGGGTCCCCGGACCCCACTTAGAGAACCAATGCGTTAGACGACAACCCCTACTTCATCGTACAAGAACCGTCGGCACAAAAGTAGTGAAAATAGCAGATCTACAAGCTCACGAGGCATTGTGAGCTTGTCGACCGGCTATTTTCCATTTTTTTGTTTTTTTTTAAGGAACGGTACTGGACATACGAGCTTTCCAGCCGGCGGCGACGATAACACTTACGCATGTACGTCCGTGTCGGTACGCGTTACAGACAAAGACAGCCCGAGAAAAGGAACATCGGTTATGATGGCAGCCTTCACATAAAAAAGCAGTGAAGACTGACAGATGGAGACATTGTTCTGGGCAGTTCGCTCGCCCCATTCAAACCCACCCCCACCCACCCACAAGTGTGCGTGCGCCCCACACACACACACACACACACACACACACACACACACACACCCACCCACACACAGCAAACTTCTGCTGACACAACCAGCAAGGAGAGAGAGAGGAAAGCTTCGGTATAAGACGCGTAAAGCCTAATGCATTCTACTAGCTACGGTTACCTTAAGTGCACCTCGAAAGGCACGGAGGTAAAAGTGCAATGCAACTTTAATGTCGGCTCATTTTACTGATGATAATCGGCCTTGAAGGACACAGAGGGTTTTTTGTCCAAAAGTTTGCAACGACCTTGGATCGCAAAAAAAAAGTAAATTGTGATTTATATTGCAGTGCTCGAGTTAATGTAAAAAAAAAAAAAGACTGTGGTGCCTTTGCTGTGATGAACTATCTATGTACGGTATGTGCACGCGCACACGCATGCATTGCACGAACGCACGCCGCGCACTCATGTTTGTATTACTACGGTATACTTGTGAGGACATCACCGTTTTAGTACGGCGACATTACGAATGTCATTTTCAATGTAGTTTTCGACGTTTTTAACCCTGTAACCCTAAAGCCGAAAATAGCCGATCTACAAGCTCACAACGCGTCCAGCGGTCCCCCTGATCCTCACAATGTCCATTTATCAAATTCTACTATACTTGTGGGGACATTTTGGCCCCTCACTAGTATAGTAATACAGGTGTGTGCGCACGGACACACGCACGCACACACACACATGCACACCCAAAGTTAATGCAGAACATTTAATGTGGACCAGCTAATGTGGAACGGTTCGCTGTATAATAATATTATTGCATTATATTAATTTGCTTTGATAGGAGCATGCATACACTCAAGTCGCACGGGCAAAACAAATTATATGTTTCATTTATGGCCTGAAGTCATTAGCGGCGGTGCTTGAAATGCAATGCCTTAAAGATGTAGATAAAGGACTTCACTGCAGCACATGGCACAGCGTGATTTTCCATTGTTGTTGCAATGTAATCTGACACACATCTCACACATACACACACACACGCAGGGTTTTAAAACAATCTCTGATATGAGACTGAATCAAATTCAACCTTTTATCTGTTCGTCTATTCAATTCTGGAACGAACGGCCATTTAAGTGTATAGCGCCGATTATGATGCAACCTCAGCGAAATATCTCCACAGAGAGCTGACCTAATCAGTGGGCGAAAGTATCTAAGTACATGTACTCAAGTACTGTACAATTTTTAGGTCTTTTTTTTTTTACTTTACTGGAGTATTTCCAATATTGAATACTTTTACTCCACTACATCTCAAAAGGTAAATATATTGTACTTTTACTCCAATATAATTATCTGAAAACTTTAGTTACTAGTTACTTTGTATATTTTGATTATTATTACAAAACCACTTATTTTATATACTTTGGCAATTTGAAAATAGGCGATCTACAAGCTCACAATCTCACAATGTGTCGCTCTGCAACGTGTTGTGAGCTTGTAGATCTGCTAGGAATTTCATATATTTGAAAAAACGAAATGAGACCTTATGCATAATGAGTACTTTTACTTTTGGTACTTTAAGTGTGATGCCAATACCTTTGTACTTTTACTCAAGTAAATGTTGAATACCGAACTTGTACTATTTCTACAATAGGGTATTGATACTTTTACTTAAGTAAAACTTAATGTGTACATCAACTGGACCTAATGAATATCACAGTCACAGTCAGGTGGAAACCAGAGTGAAACAAAGTGAAGATCCCAAACTGTTACTTTTCAGAAGAAGAAAAAAAGATAAAACCTGTGTTCCAATGAATCCAATGTAGTTATTGTTTAGTCACAAGCTCTTGTTGATAGTGTTCATTGGGTGTAAAACCCACACCCATTACTGAGGCCGATTCTTACTTATGTCTTCTAAAGCCTAGCTAACAGTTTTCTGAAAAAAATATGTTTCTATATCAGTGGTTCTCAAACCTTCAATGTCAAGGTGATATGATATGTATTTGGCCACAGACCCCCATCTCAAAATATTCTGTTCCAGGGACCCCCCAGAAGCAAAGATTTGAGTTAAAAATGTACGCTTGAAAAGAATATAAATATATTAATTTGCACACATTTTCTTGATTTTTCAAAAATAGCTTTTTAGCTCAAAAAAAGATGCGACACAGATGCGTTCCAGGTCTTAATGGGTTAAACACGTTTAATTTTCAAAAAACTAAGAAACAGAATTGACTGAAGAAGGTCTAATGACCAAAAAACTGGTCATTTTATTTTATTCTATACGAAAACAAACAGAAAAAGTTGAAATATGGAGATACACCGGTTTCTGCCCGACAGCGACAATATAATATAATATGCATATTATGAATATGGTTCGACAGCATAACCTTTTACCCAGATGATACCACCAGGTCTCAAGCATAATTTCTTATAGATGAGAAGACCCTTGGCGCTACAACTGAAAAACATCACAAATCCATACACTGTATTAACATTTAATCTAAGAGAAACAGTTACATCATGGCCCCCGAAGCTTCCTGGCTTTTTATAACACGGCATCATATTCCATAATCTCATGTGACCTATACAGTACTACCCAGTCTATTTCATCTCAAACCCAGCCATGATGCCATGTCCCGGGATGCCCCTTGTTATTAAAAAAACGGTTATCCTTGTTGTTATGTGGGAAACCTCTTATCGAGGGCTTGGAGGCTGGAGCGCAAAGGGCGTATGAGTGAAGTGTTCAGAATTTTACAGGAGAGCTTTTCATTGACTGTAATTATTTAATTAAACGCTAAATATTTAAGCAATATACAGATTGTAACAGATTCACAAGCTCAAAACGTGGCGCAAAGCGATGCATTTCAAGCTTGTGGATCTGCCATCTTTGAATTTGAATACTGAAAAGTAACTGTTTTGAGGATGTATGAGATTTCCACCCAAAAGAGACGATAAACACTATTCTTTTATCCTTGTATCGACTGCTGAGTGGCCCCTTCGTTGCACGTTCATTAAAAAGATCCCTGGCTAATAAGCCTTATAATTATAATTGCCCTCTATAACTACAATTAAAAAATTAAAACACCGTATTTTATAAATAGTTTCACTCAATAGGGACCACTCCCGTCGCACGTTGATGATGTCACAATTATAATGTATTAACCCTGTAAGACCGGGAGCGCATCCGTGTCATTTTAGATTTCTTTTGGCTATTCAAAAATAGCAGATCTACAAGCTCGTAGCGCGGCACCGCGCTACGAGCTTGTAGATCTGCTATTTATTTATTTTTATCGTGAAAATGTGGGCAAATCTTTGTCTATGTATTTTTTTTTGTACATTTGTAACTCAAGTCTTTGCTTTTCTGAGGGTCTTAAAGGGTTAAGGCTAAATAAGGCTAATATTAGCTTGGGACCCTTTTAAAGGAGGAGTTCACCCAAAAAATTACTTATTTTCTATCAATTACACACCCCATGAAGCCTTGATTTCATGGATTTATTTTTGTTTTTGTGGCATTCCTAAGACAATTTTTTTTGGGTGAACTCCTCCTTTAAGGCTTCCTTTACGCCTTCCTCTCTGGTGATGGTGAGCAGTGTCCTCATCAACACTTACATCAGCTGATCGCGCGCCTTGTCGCTATTTATATCCCCGTGGTTGAGAGCATGTGGATTCTCACATGACTCACAGTTATAACGCTTTGGCACCGATGCTCCGATGCACACGGCGAGGCACCAGTGGTTTTTACTAAAGTAAAAGTATCAATACTGCAATGTCGAAGTACTCTGTTACAAGTAAAAGTCCGAAATTCAAAATGTACTTGAGTAAAAGTAAAAAAAAGTATTGGTATCAAAATGTACTTAAAGTACCAAAAGTTAAAGTACAAATAAGTTTGAAAATGGCAGATCTACAAGCTCACGACGCGTTGTTAGCTTGTAGATCCGCTATTTTCAAATAGCCTAGGTATAAAATAGGGCTAAAGTGGTTAATGTATGTTTTATAATGTAAAAGATTATATCTACAAAGTAACTAGTAACTAAAGTTTTCAAATCATTGTAGTGGAGTAAAAGTACAATATTTGCCTCTGAGATGTAGTGGAGTAGAAGTAAAAGTATTGACAATTGGAGATACTCCAGTAATGTAAAAGTACCTCAGAATTGTACTTAAGGACAGTACTTAAGTTAATGTACTTAGTTACTTTACACCACTGCGAGGCACACAGGGGACTGGTCCAGGCACACGGCTGATCACTGTCGCAAAAAAAAGAAAAGGGAAATCCTTCATATTGAACCCGTTTTCTTTCCCTTTGTTCTCATTCTACCCGACTACCCCTCTCTCTTCCAGTGGTGGAAAGTAATTAGTGTGGTTGCCCTGATAGGGCAACCAGACTATAGTACTCTACCTACTTTATTCTTTATTCTAGATAAACTTTATTTTGCCGTGCTACTCCTCCCACATTTTTTTTTTCTCCCAATTTCGTGCCATGTCAAATTGACCGGCTTCATCGGGAATCCCAGGCTTGTACTTTGCTAAGAGATACGTTTAATTGATATTGATTTATTAGTGCATTAAATTTCTCCATCCACTTTCATGGAAAAATGAAAAAACTCAAATTCAAGTATTTTTTTGGGGCTAGTTACAAGAAATGGAGGGGAGGTTCATAATTTAGTGCGAAATTATTAAAAAAATAATTATATCATTTGGCCACACGGTGGCGCTATAAAAGCCACGCCAATTTGCGTCAGGATAAATGTTTTTAGAATTTTCTTCAAAACACACTTTTTGCACCTTTTCCTACAGATTTTTTCCAAATCTCACAAAAATCGGTACACGTGATCTATGGACCCATGCGATAAACCTGTCCGTAATTGGCTTCCAAAGTTAGTGGGAGGGGCCCGTTTTACCAAAAACGTCAAAAATCACGAACCAATCGATCCCAAATTTGAATCACATGTCGAGGGTTGTTTACTCAACAAATCCCCAAAAGCATTTCCACTTTGATCCATAGGGGGCGCCACAAATGCGCAAAACGTAACCATTCGATGCAAAAACATGATTTTTGGGGGGATCAATCCTCTCAGAATGAAACGCGAGTGATCTCAGGAGTGAAGTGACAACGTAATTGCCCCATTACATTTATGGGAGGGGCCTATTTCTTTAGTGGGAGGGGCCTATTTCCTCAAATAAAACGGCACGTGTCACGAAAGTGGGATCCGATTGGCACCGAATGGCACGTCGCACGGCCTCCGACGGTATTCCTCCGGGCGTATCCCTCGAGTCCCGGCGGCAGCGACCCGTGACCGGCGTCGGCACAACCACACTTTGCAATTTCCCAGAATTGCGACGCGTCTAGTTAAGTAATGTACTCGAGTATAAATCTGAGGAACTTTTACTTTACTTGAGTATTTTCAATTTTCAATACTTTTACTTCAACTCCACTACATCTAAGAGGCAAATTATATACTGTTATACTTACTACAATTATTTGAAAACTTTAGTTACCTGGTAGATTTGGATTATTGTTACAAAACATGCATTAACCACGTCATCCCTATTTGTATACATTTTGAAAGCTTGAAATTGGATATTCCGCATAATGAGTACTTCTACTTTTGGTACTTTCAGTATATTTTGGACAGACAGAATGGTCTAATCTAATCTTTGTTTGGCAAAGACATTTTCCCATCCCCAGGCCTTCTCTGGAAGCAGAAGGAGGACTTTGCATGGTCCCTGGAGCCAAGGCGGACTTGGGTACGTGTCAAAACGTCTCTGTCGGGGGGAAACCTCATATGTCCAAAACTGTTACTTTTCAGGATTCAAATTCAAGAGCTTTGCACTTCTGCTTTTGTTGCTACGAGCTTGTAGATCTGCAATTTTTTTTAAAGATCTTGAACATTTCTGCAAATCTTTGAATACATACATTTTTTTTTAACATAATTTTTAACTCAAATCTTTGCTTCTGGGGGGGGGGGGGGGGGGGGGGTCCCTGGAACAACATATTTTGATGGGTATAGGCGGCCAAAAAGAAATATAATTTGGGGGGTCCTTGACAAGAGAATTAAGGTTTGAGCACCAGTGATATAGCAACAATAGTTCTTTCAGAAAAATGAAGACATTTGTTGAGACATTTGACAATTACAAATGTTTGCTTGAAAAAATATATAT
This sequence comes from Gymnoscopelus braueri, assembly GCF_963280865.1. NCBI lineage: Eukaryota > Metazoa > Chordata > Actinopteri > Myctophiformes > Myctophidae > Gymnoscopelus > Gymnoscopelus braueri. The sequence continues at coordinate 44,596,220 of NC_137618.1, forward strand.
TCAAAGATTTGCACACATTTTCACAAATGTTCTAAAATAGCAGATCTAGAAGCTCGTAGCGTGGCACTCTGTGCCGCGCTATGAGCTTGAATATCTGCTATTTTTTGAATAGCCAAAGAAATCTAAAATGACAGAGAAAAAACACGAAACACACAAAAAGTTAGAATAATGGAGATGGGAGGTTTCTTGCTCCGACGGCAACGAAAAGAAGGGAGTGCACCTGAACACCATAGAGGCTTAACGGCGGAGGCTATAAGACAAGCAAAACTCTCCCACGGGGCAAACGCGGCGGAGCTTCTTTCTTTTATTCCGCCGCCTCTGATTTTACGCTACAGCGGCTCATAGGCAAACATCAGAGCGAGGGGGAGATCTATTATTTACTCTGCTCAATGAGGGGGAAAACACGGCAGAGCACCTGGGACAATAACTTTCAGAGACGAAGTGTCGTGAGGAGAGAGAGAGACAGACCAGATGATAAGAGTTTTGCCCCCGCATCATCCAACAAGTCCATCAGCTGTCCTGTGCCATCATGTCAACCCAGAGATGCACAGTGGTGGAAAAAAGTACTCAAATTCTTTACCTAGGTAAAAGTACCAATGCTGCAATGTAGAAATACTCTTTTGCAAGTGAAAGTCCAGAATTCAATTTACTTGAGTAAAAGTACAAAAGTATTGTTATCAAAATATACTTAAAGTAACAAAAGTAAAAGTATTAAAATGTTTGAAAATAGCAGATCTACAAGCTCACAACGCGTCGCAAGCTTGTAGATCGGCTATTTTCAAATAGCCTAGGGAAAAAATAGGACTTAAGTGGTAAATGGGTGTTTTATAATATAATAATTTATATCTGCAAAGTAACTAAAGTTTTCAAATAATTGTAGTGGAGTAAAAGTACAATATTTGCCTCTGAGATTTAGTGGAGTAGAAGTAAAAGTACTGAAAATTGGTAATGCTCCAGTAAAGTACAAATAAATAAAAATTGTGGGTTGGAGTGAAACTCATCTGAAAAAACTAATACGAGTACTAAAGTAAATGTACTTAGTTACCGTCCACCACTGGTTAAAAACACAGGAGACAAACGTTAACAGCGGGCGACTCTCGGGCGATCGCCGGCGACATCGTCCAAAAGATAAAGAAAATCCATCTTTTCATCGCCCCCCCACCCACTTCGCCCTATCGCCAGTAGTTGCCGGCTCTCATAGACATATAATGCACTTCCGGAAAATACTATCCTGAATCGCCCGCTGTTAAAACGCACCGTTAGGCCTACTGTACAAATAGGCCTATACCACAACAAAACGGAACCCACAGTGAGAGCTCTGTGAAATTAAAAGAGCAAACGTCCGTGTTATTAGTTTTATTATTATTTTGTTTCATGTTTAATGAAACCCCCAACGGCAATAGCATATAACATAAATGATTTCATGTTAATGCAATACTGTAAGGAGACAGCCAGGCATAACGCAATCATGCGATATATATAGGGTTATTCTAACTGAATCAATTAACTCTTTAAGACCGGGAACGCATCTGTGTCATTCTAAGATTTCTTTGGCTATTCAAACATAGCAGATATACAAGCTCATAGCGTGGCACCGAGTGCCGCACTATGAGCATGTAGATCTGCTATTTTTGAAAAATCATGAAAAGTTGTGCAAATATTTTAATTTGTTTATTTTTTTGACAGACATTTGTAACTTGCTTCTGGATGTTCCTGGAACTAAATATTTTACAAATGTTCGCTTTAAAAAATATATAATCCAAGATTTTGCCACGGATTTTCACGAATTTTCGAAAATAGCATGATCTACAAGCTCATAGCGCGTTCCCGGTCTTAATGGGTTAAGTGAACCAGTGGAGCCATGGTTTCAAAGCTGATAGGCTGTTTGTTTCTTTCTTGGCTGTTTTTTTCTCTCCCCCTCTTCCAAGTCCGTGGATGCAGTGGAACGTAAATAAGGTGTCCGCTTCTGAATGCAATCGGTTTATCCGACCATGCATCAGACAAGCCCCCCATCGAAGGCCAACGGCGAACGGCGAGAAGGGGGGATAGAATGGATTCAGTCCCTCCGAAGATCCATGGTCAATTAAAAATTCAACACCTTCAAGTTATTTGCCTGAACGAACCAAATGAGTCAGGGTTTTCTTCATCAATTAAGACCCTGCACCGCGGACGTCCGCCATTGACCAGCGGGGAACGATGCTCTAAAGCCACCCAATCTCGCAATGGGTAATAGACTATATATTGATCACCTCTGGGGGCTTGGCTGCGCTTCCTTCCGTGTAATGCCTTTGTTTATGCTCCGTCGTACGGACGGTGTCGCAGAACCGTAAATCGCCGATCTTTAAGCTTGTAACGTGTCGCGGATACGACACGTTGCGAGCTTATAGATCTGCTTTTTTTCGATCCGAACGGAAGGCCGAGAGAGAGAGAGCCGAGGATGGCGGGCGCGCCGGCGCGCAACAGCGAAGCATAAATCGGGGCTTAATGGAGGCCGAGGGAGCCGGTCCGGGGGATGGATGAATGACGAATGTAGTGGACGGAGGGAGAAAACTATCTGACTGGACGTTTTTTGGCGAGGTCAGCGAGAGGTAAGGAGAGAGCCTCGTATAGCTGGGCGAGCGCTCCACATCGAATTAGTCATTCTGTTCCTTTTGGAAGCGAGACAAAATGCTTAACACCCAGCACTGTCTGCGGCCCACACACAGAAAGGCAACTGCCGCCGTTGCAGCCAGTGGTGGAAAGTAACTTAAGTACATTTACTCAAGTACTGTACTTAAGTAAAATGTTGAGGTATTTGTACTTTACTTGAGTATTTCCAATTTCCAGTACTTTTACTTGTAGGCTACTCCACTACATCTCAGAGGCAAATTTTGTACTTTTACTCCAATACAATTATTTAAAATATTTAGTTACTAGTTACTTTGTTGATTTTGATTATTATTATAAAACATACATAAACCACATTAGCCCTATATATATATTTCAGCCAATTGAAAATAGCCGATCTACAAGCTCACAATGTGTCGCGATGCGACTCATTGTGAGCTTGTAGATCGGCTATTTTCAAAAGATGTTTATACATTTGAAACCTTGAAATGGGACATTCTGCGTAATGAGTACTTTTACTTTTGGTACTTTAAGTACACGTTCATGACAATACTTTTACTCAAGAACATTTTGAACTCCGGACTTGTACTTGTAAGTATTTGTATTTCTATCCACAAGTTTCCTAGGGCGTCGTGGGCATCACTTCCTGTCGATTTGATCAGGTATCAGCATATCAAATCGACAGGAAGTGACGCAAACAACGCCCTAGGAACTTCTGCTTGAGAACGACATATTTTTCCTTTTCTTTTATTCCCCCCCAGAAAAAGTACCTTTGTGCCGACATCAAAAGACTCGGTGACACCGTTCACGGAGAATTACGACGAGGGCGAACCCTGTGAAACCTTTTTTAGCACAATGGCTTGAATGGGTGACATTCTCTTCTCCTTATCAAGGACACAGTCTCACAGTGAAAGGAGTGAAAGCCCCTCGAGCAGGCCGAGCAGATACAGTAGGTTTAACCCATTAAGACCCGCGGGAACGCATCTGTCTCATTTTAAGATTTATTTGGGCTATTCACAAATAGCAGATCTACAAGCTCATGGCGCGGCACTCGGTGCCATGCTATGAGCTTGTAGATCTGCTATTTTTGAAAAATCTTGAAAATTTTAGCACATCTTTGAATTATATATATATACATTTTTAACGCAAATCTTTGCTTCTGGGGTCATTTTGAGATGGGGGGGGGTCTGCGGAAAAATTTTGGTTGGTCATTGACATTCTTTTGAGAACCACTGATATTATAGCAGGTTACAAAAAACCTGTTAGTATTTAGAAGACATTTGTAGAATCCCCAGAAGCAAAGATTTGAGTTAAAAATGTTTGCTTTAAAAAATATATTTATTCAAAGATTTGCACACATTTTCACGATAAAAAAGGAAAACAATTGCAGATCTACAAGCTCGTATGCTGCGCTATGAGTTTGTAGATCTGCTATTTTTGAAGTATTTTGTAAGTATAAAAATAATGGTTATAGCAAAACAAAAAATCGAAGTATGCGTTACCGGTCTTAATGGGTTAATAGAGAGAGAGGTTGAATTCATATGTCCCAGAGACGAGCCATCCGAGCGAGATAGGCTTTAATTTTTGAACGTGAATTATATGTATTATTGATTAGCACTTGAAAACGGCCATTTGATATGTTTTTTTTCTTTTCTTTTGAAAACTGGACAAGCAATTAGGGGGCCTTAGACGAGCGAACGCTTCGAAATGTTCAGGTTTCAATGGCTTTGTTCGCCCAGTCATGATGTCTTAACACCTGCGCCAGACAATTTTAAATCAGAAATTTTTATAGCCTTTTCTTGCAGATGGGAGTTAATTTATTTCATGGACATGTACCATTCATCATTTCTTTCTACAATTATAGCTAGGTTCCATAGACTCCTATAGTGTGTATGTATCTCCTATTGAAACCCGTTGCCCGTGGCTGTGCGTTCCTTTGCAGAGGAATGGAAATGACTGTAATTATCATCCATGCAACCGTCACATGTACAGCTAATTGTAATGTGTGACTGCTGTGGTCTGCACTGCGAAAGCCCCAGAATGTGCTGTATGTTCTGCTAGTCATCATTCAAACCAATGCAATGCTTGTAAAACTATGTCCTTAATTGCACTGCAATGTCAAACTCTGATTCAAAATTACCACCACCCTGATTAACTGTGTTCTCTCCTCTGTCTATCAAGGTACAGTACAGTATGTACATTCTCTGCACGAGTGGTTCTCAAAGTGGTGTCTCAGGGGTCCTTGAGGGGGTTCCAGGGGGTCCCGGGCAAAATGAGTTAATATAGCATCAAAATCAGTTTTATCAGGACAAACATACAAGACAAATCGTGAATGGGGTCCCACCCTGGCACAATTTAAAATGGGTTTATGTGGCTCACAACACCTCGCGATGCGAGGCGTTGTGAGCTTGTATATCAGCTATTTTCATAATTTTGGCCAATGCTTGACCATTTTTGTAGTATAAGTTGTTGGTTACTTTTGACGTAGTCATGGTCATTATAGAGGTATTAAAAATGTCTTAAAAGTCCTTAAATTGTCACTTTAGAAATGTGCAGATACCCTGTATACAGTATGTTGGTTTGTTTACCGTTGAGTGAGAAGGCAATGTTGCACATTAAGCTAATCCTCTGGGGATCCTGACCATAGATATATATAAAGGCTAGATGGCTCAAGGGGGCGGCGCAAGCGTAGCTCAACCGCGGCCATCTTGAAACAGTCATTCATAACATTATGTCTATGGTGCATATACTTTGAAATAACCATAGCGTGCTCAATTTTCATCCGATTTTCAAACGGTTTGGTGTGTTGTAAACACCAAAGATGTAGTTATGATACTGCATTCTTATAATTATAATCATGTTTTTTTTTATATATAATTTTAAGTATGCAGTATCATAACTACATCTTTGGTGTTTACAACACACCAAACCGTTTGAAAATCGGATGAAAATTGAGCACGCTATGGTTATTTTAAAGTATATGCACCATAGACATAATGTTATGAATGACTGTTTCAAGATAGCCGCCATGTGGCAACGTCGCACTCCATTGGCCAGTAGCGCGGGTGAGTCATCTAGCCTTTATATATATCTATGATCCTGACCCCCAGTTTGGGAACCATTGGCGCACACACACACACACACACACACACACACACACACACACACACACACACACACACACACACACACACACACACACACACACACACACACACACACACACACACACACACACACACACACACACACACACACACACACACACACACACACACACACACACATTATGTGAAGGATATTGAGTGATTTATTTCCTTGGCCTAGCAGCATGCACAAGAGACATTTTTGTGTTTAAGTGATTTGTAGACAAAAACAAAAACAAAAAACACTGTATTTTTAAATCAATTGTACGATGACACGCTGGCAGCCTATGCAAAGACCCGGAGAAACGGTGTAATTATGTTCAGCTTGCTTGCCGTTTGTTAGAACTCTGGCAGTACAGTAGCATTCTGAATGAGCTGTAAGTCCCTAAGTGCATTTTTTGCTGGGGATAAGGCCTGGGAAGATAATAGTCTTCCTGTACTGGAAACCAAAGCAGGAATTTGTTTTTGATATATTTTTTACCACTTAAACCATGTAGACCTGAGTTGAAACACAGTTGGCTCTGTACTTCGACCGCTTTTTTCCCCGTCTCCTCCAAATCTCTTCGCCAAATAACTGCCAATAGGGATTCATGTGGTTAAGATCAGTGGTTCTCAACCTTTACAGGCCACGACCCCCCCCCCCCCCCCCCCAAATAATCATATTTGAACTGGGGACCCCCCAAAATAATCACATTTGAACAGGGGACAGGGGACCGCAACGCCCCCCCCCCCCCCCCACACACACCCTGACAAGCATTTAACATTTTCGGTTCCACCAATAAACATTGTGAAAATAGCGATCTACAAGCTCGGCTATTAATATGTTTTTCCCCCTCTTTCTTATATTATTTGACAATTTGGCCAATGTTTGACCAGTTTCTATAGTATAGTTTGTTGATTACGTTTGATACCCGTAAGGGAGAGAGAGGGAGAGGGGAGAGACTCCCCAGGGTGCCTGGAGCATCAAGTGGATCTTTTGCGGATGCTTTCTTTTTCTGTGTGACATTGAAATGTGTATGCCTGTCACAATTATTACCTAATTGCCAAATAAGTGAGATAATCGCAATCATTTCCACGTTGAAAAAAAAAAATCATAAAATCATACATTTTAGAAAATGTTTCCAAAAACTGCAGAATGTGTATTACGTACCAATGTTCAATGCCAAACGATCAATTAAATTGTTAATTGCAATTGTTTGTGTGATAATTAATCATCAAGAAAAATGTCATGATTGTGACAGCCCTATAAAATGGGTTTAAGTTATTGGATACTGCAGCCGATACGGTCTCCAGTGGTGGATAAAGTACTCAAATTCTTTACTTAAGAAAAAATACCAATGCTACAATATAGAAATACTCTGTTAGGGCGCGCTCTCACCGCACTTTTATTTTACCTCTGGGGCAGAATCTGCCAATGCTTTGTCAATGTAAATGCGTGGATTCACGCAAGAGCGGATTTTTCCGCTTGTCGCGCAGACCTTGCGTTTATCTGCTCTACGCGACTTGTTCATTGGAAGCATAAAACTGCTGGAGGCAGGAGCTGATTTTCTCCCTCTGTCCAATCGGGTGAGTCGAAGGCGGACCGTCCCAAGACTCAGGAAGCACCATGGTGCTCAAGGCAGCAGGCGGTGCGGGCAATGGGGAGGGTCCTGAAAGTGAGTGACAGGCGCGTCACTCCCGTTTTTTAGAATCCGCTGGCTGCAAAAAACTGTGGCCGCGCACAACCTGCGTTTAACAGCGGCCAGCCAACTTTTGGTGAGAGCGCGCCCTTAGGGCACGGCCCCACCGCTCTTTTATTTTACCTCTGGGGCGGAATCTGCCAATGCTTTGTCAATGCAAATGTGTGGATTCATGGTCTTGCGGATTTTTTCCAAGAATCCACGCATTCGCATTGACAAAGCATTGGCAGATTCCGCCCCAGAGGTAAAATAAAAGTGCGTTGGGACCATGCCCTTACAAATAAAAGTCCAGAATTCAAAATTTACTTGAGTAAAAGTACAAAAGTATTGGCATCAAAATGTACTTAAAGTACCAAAAGTAAAAGTACTGAAATGTTTGAAAATGGCAGATCTACAAGCTCAAGCTTGTATATCGGCTGTTTTCAAATAGCCTAGGTATAAAATAGGGCTGAAGTGGTTAATGTATGTTTCATAATATAATAATTTATTTCTGAAAAGTAACTAGTAAACTAGAAACTAAAGTTTTCAAATAATTGTAGTGGAGTAAAAGTAAAATATTTGGATCCGAGATGCATGGAGTAGAAGTAAAAGTACTGGAAATTGGAAATAATCAAGTAAAGTACAAATTCCTCAAAATTGTACTTAAGTACAGTACTTACAGTAATTAAATGTACTTTGTTACTTTCCACCACTGACGGTCTCCTCAGGCTATGGAATGTAAACTCTACACTTGTCCGGGAGATAGGATCCAAAAGCCATGACATTCATGGATTACAAAGGGATGATTTAGCGCCAATGAATGAGTTTTATGTGCTCGTATTTTAATTATGTAAACACAGCCAGAACTAAGGGTAATGCTTCACACCACACATTTTACTGAAATGAATGTCGGCGTCAGCAACTTGACGAGAGTTAAAGTGTCCCACTTCAAATAAAATTCACTCTCTATCTGTGAAAAACAGTGGCCAAAGCAGTTGAAGAAGCACTTGATTCATTCTGCAGTATTGTATTATTAGCAACTCCCAGTGGTGGGCGGTAAATGAAGTACATTTACTTGAGTAATGTACTTAATTTTTCTCTTTACTATACTTGAGCTTTTTTTTTCTTTTTTTTCATGTAATCATTTCAGTGACCTGTACTTTACAGATGCAGAAAATCAAAGGGGGAAATAAGTACAGAGAAAGAAAACATAAAACATAAAGACATGGTTTAGAAGCAAAAATTGTTAAATTAGCCATACCGAATACAGTAGGTTTACAGTGCAGGCTATACATACACAGCAGATATGTATTAATATGCAGGGGCTTTGTGCAGAGTGTACATATATTGCTTCAGTATGCACAAACAAATAAGAGACAGGGGACAGGACAACAGGCTCATGAACAGAATACTGTCAAAATGAAATATGTATATAATTCACATAGCATAAAACATGTACTATTAATCCATATCTGGACTCAATGTCCCAGACACAAAACAAAGCAACAGTCCTTTGTGCCAGTGGCCATCTACTGTAGCTCCACAACCAAGCCAGACCCACCCAAACATTCTGCTCTGTGATAAAGACACATAGTTACATAATTCATTTATTGACCATTCAATCAAACAGGCTCTGAAAATGCACGCGGCCCTTCCATATTAATAAAAAACATCAAACTCTTTGACTGCCTATGATGAGATTTCACGTCATATTTTGCAACGGTGCAGCCTGCAGGACAATGACGAGATTTCGTGTTTTCAGTGGTTTTCCACTAGATGGCGCTGTTCGCTAACCTGGGAGTCACCATTTGACTCCCAGAGGAGCAGAGCAGCAGCAAATCACATGATTGCACAAAAAAACAGCCCGTTCACTTCCTTGTTATTCGATTTGGCGAAAACAACCAACATTCAACTGCCCACAGCTATGGAACGGATGATCGTGGCGCGCACTCACCCCCCCCCCCATTCTACGAGACTCAGATACGCCTTTTAAAGCGATCGGGGGATCGATCATACTGGATATAAATATTCCATGATTTTTCAAAGGTTAGTGAAAACAGCTGGCAGTGGCTTGGCAAAGTTTTATTTCTGGCAGTCAAAGAGTTAACCAATTAAGCCCTATTATATACTTAACTATTCAAAAACAAGCTCACAATTCATGAGCTTGTGGATCGGCTATTTTCTAAAAAGTTTGAGAAATGTGTACTTCGGTATTATAAGCATATTTTGATGCCGATACTTTTGTACTTTTACTCAAGTAACTTTTTTGAATACAGTCCTTTCACTTGTAACAGAGCATTTCTTTTTTAATATTGCTACTTTTACTTAAGTAAAAAAAGAAATCAGAGTACTTCTTCCACCACTGGCTGGCTGCTGAGCCAACACGAGGCCCCGCAGGCGCTGACTCATGGTATTTTTGGCCAGAGGTCTTATTTAGCCAATGTCATTCTATAGTGTGAGAGTGTGTGAAAGTGATTCAGATCTGCTTCCGCAGCTAGGCCAACGCTTCACAGCTAAGATTTAGCCCACTGAAGCTTGAAGGATACACACCTAAATACCATCTGTCCGTTATCATAAGACGTTTTGACATTGGTTATTTTATAGTCTCTGTCGGGTCGAAACCAGGCGCAAAAACTGTTACTTTTCAGGATTCAAATTCAAAAGCATCAAAAGTAGCAGATCTACCAGCTCGAAACGCGTCGCTTCGCGCCGCGTTTCGCGCCGCGTTTCGAGCTTGTAGATCTGCTACTTTTGATACTTTTGTGTGATGTTGTACTATGATCAAAGTAGGGCGTTGATTTATGAAAAAAAAACACAAAGTTAAAATATGGAGATAAGAGGTTTCTGCCCTCGACAGCGACGTTATGATGTAACATAACCAACGTCAGGATGTCTCATGACATGGATTAGGGCGATCCTGCCCACCACAGCAGTAACTGTAATACCATTTTGGAAATGACAGATGAGGGAAGAGAAAAAAAAGGCAAGATGAAGTTGACACGAGAAGGCTAGCCATATTGCACAGTTGGGGGGGGGGGGGGGGGGTGGGCATGCTTTTGCTTTTGATATCCCCCGCTCAGTGGTATAAACTTTAAGTAACTAAGTACATTAGTGTGCTGTTACTGAAGTACAATGTTTTGGTATTTTCTATTTTACCGGAGTATTTCCAATATTCAATACTTTTACTTCTACTCCACTACATCTCAGAGACAAATATTGTACTTTTACTCCACTACAATTATTTGAAAACTTTAGTTACTAGTTACTTTGCAGATTATGGCAAATAATTATATTATAAAACATACATTAACCACTTTAGCCATATTTTATACATGGGCTATTTGAAAATAGACGATCTACAAGCTCGTAGATCTGCTATTTTCAAACATTTCAGCAATTTTACTTTTGGTACTTTAAGTATATTTTGATGCCAATACCTTGGTACTTTTACTCAAGTAACATTTTGAACACGGGCCTTTTACTTGTAACAGAGTATTTTTTTTCTACACTGTGGTATTGCTACTTTTACTTAAGTAAAATATCTGAGTACTTCTTCCACCACTGCACCCTCTGGTCATTATGCTTCGTTTTATTTTTAAATCGCTGGTGGGGGTATGTTTTATCCCTTCTGGTATAACATATCCAGCAGGGATCAGACTGAATTAAATGCATGCATTTCCTTTAGGGATTAAATGAAAGACTGTCTGATATTTTCGTTTGATGATATCTCAATGTTACCAATTTGATTAAAAATGTGTGTTAACCGCACCAACCCAGGCGTTCGTGTTTTGGGCACATTTGTGTCCAAGGTTTTCATACTGCAGTGCACGGCTGCCATGACAACTGAATTTCCCTTGTGGGTTTCAATACAGATTTAGAGTATCTATTGAAGAAAAGGCAACTACTGTAATAAAAATATAAATAAAACAACCGGTTCCGTCCTTGAAGGGGTTCCAGGGGGTCAAACTCAGTTTAAACACTTTAACCATATTTTATACTTAGGCTGAATAGCCTATCTATAAGCGTGTTCTTGACATGAAAAATGTTTGAGAGCCACTGAACAACCGATAAACAACTCCTGAACAGCAAGTTCTAGCATTTTTGAGCATTGGGTAAAAAAAATCAACCATATCGTCTGTCGGGTGCAAACCTCATATGTCCAAAACTGTTACTTTTCAGGATTTAAAAAAAGGCAACTTGTTGAGTATGTTAAGGCCCTCAAAAACACGATTAATTTGTGGGAAGAAGGAGAAGAATCTTTACAATTTCAATAGGGCTTCAGTGCTCGAGCACCAAAGCCTCAAAAGTAGCAGATCTACAAGCTCGAAACGCGGTGTTTTATTCAATCTCCTGGAGGAACTCTGTAACTGCCTGACTCACCTATAGTCTGAGTATATATTTTCTTGTATTATCAGGTTGCTTAGCTGTACCTTGCTTGCTTCAGAGTATCAGTGCTGTATATATAGTTAGTGTGTTTAAAAGTAATGTGTTTAAAAGCATAACAGCTATATTGTGAGGTGTCATCTGATTGCCCTATCAGAGGGACTTTCACCTGAACCAGCCCAATAGCCTTGTTGATAGTAGGGGAGGGGCCTCCAGATTCTCAAGGTGTATTTAAAGTCTGTTCAGCCAAAGTTTCTTCAGTGTGTTATTCAATCTCCTGGAGGAACTCTGTAACTGCCTGACTCACCTATAGTCTGAGTATATATTTTCTTGTATTATCAGGTTGCTTAGCTGTACTTTGCTTGCTTCAGAGTATCAGTGCTGTATATAGTTAGTGTATTTATAAGAAAGTAGGTAGCTGATATATTGCACTTTTACCTGAGCGCTAGGTATACTCTTGGTTGCTTGTTTTTGCAGAAAATGCACTTAAGACTTCTGGTGATTAGTAGTTTCGTTCCCTACCTATGTTGAATGCACTTATTGTAAGTCGCTTTGGATAAAGCGTCTGCTAAATGACTGTAATGTAATGTAATGAAACGCGTCGCTTCGCGCCACGTTTCGATCTTGTAGATCTGCTAAAAAAACAACACCACAAAAAGTTTGAATGTGGAGATAAGAGGTTTCTGTCCCGACAGCGACTGTATGACAGGAACGGTCAAACAGAACAGATGACTCACCCCTACTCCGTCCTCCTGTCGGTGTTGTTTCCAGGCCCGGCCCGTGTCGCTGTAGAGCAGCCGGAAGCTGCTGACCCAGTCCGAGCTGTCGTAGCGCCCCTGTGTGGCCACGGCCGTCACCTCCACCCTGTCCCTGAGGTCCAGTTGCAGCCAGGGCTGTGTGTCGGTCAGCATCGGAGACCAGCCGCCCGCTCCTGATGGGAGAGAGACGCAAACAACCAGGGTTAGATTTTGAACAACAACAATAACAACTAGAAAATGTGCTCCTTGGAGCACAGGTCTCCGCCAGTACTGTTCCTGATTAATCCTGTCTTACCTATTTATATTACATATTGTCACGTGTCACTTGACCAATGTTAGCTTGGCTGATGGAAGCTCACTTCAAAAAATATGGTCTATTTTTGGAAGTGACACACCTATTTATAGGTTTCTATGTCATCATGTGTCTCGCTAGCCAATCAGAGCATTGGTGACAACAATATTGTCACGTGTCACGCGAAGCTTGACCAATGTTAGCTTGGCTGAGACGGGGGGACACACGGAAGGACAAGAACGAAAACATACTCTCCACCTCTGGCGGAGACAACAACAACAACAACAGGAGGGAGGGGGGGGGGGGTGCTCTTTCTTAACCACTTTAATTTCTTTATTCGGAGCCCCATTAGCTGCCACCAAAACGTATAGCAGCCAGTGGTGGAAAAAGTATTCAATACCGTAATGTAGAAATACTCAGTTACAAGTAAAAGTCTGGAATTCAAAATTTACTTGGGTAAAAGTACAAAGTGTTGGTATCAAAATATACTTAAACTACAAAAGTAAAAATACTCATTATGAAGAATGTCCCATTTCGCAAGTTCTCAAATCTTTTGAAAATAGCCGATCTACAAGCTCAATCGCGACGCATTGTGAGCTTGTAGATCGGCTATTTTCAAATGGCCGAAATGTATATAGGGCTGAAGTGTCAAATAATTGTAGTGGAATAAAAGTGCAATATTTGTCTCTAAGATGTAGTGGAGTAGAATAAAAGTAGGCTACTTAAAATCGGAAATCCTAAAGTAAAGTAAATATACCTCAAAATTGTACTTAAGTACAGTACTTGAGTAAATGTGCTTAGTTACTTTACACCTCTGATAGCAGCTACTATCCCTAGAGTCCACACACAACAAACATGTTACGACCCTGAGGTCGTAAGGTCATTTTATGCTTGTGTGTGCTTTTAAATCTTCTGTGTAGGTTTGTTTGTTGTGTGTGTGTGTGTGTGTGTGTGTGTGTGTGTGTGTGTGTGTGTGTGTGTGTGTGTGTGTGTGTGTGTGTGTGTGTGTGTGTGTGTGTGTGTGTGTGAAGGGGGCCTGCAGGTGTGCTTGATTGTTTGAGTGAGTGAGTGAGTGTTGTTGGAGGGAGCTGATTAGTTCCAGAACTTCTGGAGGGAGGTTTAAAAGGTGGGTTTTCCCCAGCTCCAGAGGGCTTTCCTCTTTCCACTCTACAGCCAACACAGTCAACACAATTCATTAACGTTAGTGTTATTGATTGTGTTTTTCCTAAAGCTAGCCTTGGCTGGGTGCTTGGTAACATATTCCATATTATAATGGCCCTACACATTACAGATCTGCATACTACTGGGTTAGGCTATGTCCTATACTTCTAGTACGACAAATAGAGGACATGGCAGATCTATAAGCTCACAAACTGATGTGTTGTAAGCTTGTAAATCGGCTATAAAAAGAAAAAGAACAACATTTAAATTGCCTTGTAATGGCATCCCCAAAATAGGAGGGCCATTTTAAAAGTGATTAATGAATGTATGGTTACAGAAAGAATGTCTATAAGTGTCAATCTAAAATCAGATTACATTCATCTGAAAAAGAAAAAACATTCAGGTGGAAGAAATATGAATATGAAATATGTTTTTTTTAGGTCAAATGTGAAAGTTGGTGGGTGGCAATTGTCATCCCCTGGAACCATAGAGTTATATGTCTAGAGAGCGGACAGCCCCGCCCCCAGCTATTAATTTCAATGAAAGTTGCTCACCAGCACACGAGGCACCCGGAAGAACACCAAAATGTGGTGCTCAAATCACCGAGCAGGCACACTAGGGTTTCAAACGGTATAGAAACATGCGCAGCAGCGCTTTAAATGCGGAAGCACTGCAATCCCAGATTTGACCACCAGGCGACGGCAGCTTCACTGTTCTACCGTGGTTCTGGGGACTTGCCTGGAACCTCAAATGACATCCCTGTAATGCCCCCCCAGCAACTCCCACCCTGGAAACAACATGACTCAGGAGGTTCCTCCAGGAACCACGTATACCTGCTGTATCGGGAAACTCAGCATGAACACACAATACACACGCAGCCCTGAACAGATGGTAAATGGCAACTGTTCTTGCCGTGTGCGAGCGTGCGTGCGTGCGGCGTGCGTGCGTGCGTGCGTGCGTGCGTGCGTGCACTAGAAGTGTGTAGTATTCTCTAATATACTTGCACTGTAGCTGCACTGTGACTCAGATAATTAGTTTAGACAATAGACATTACATAATAAGCTCAAACATAAAAAAGGCATTATAATGTATTACAGGTAGTACTGCATAGGAGCCCGGGTTTGACGATATATCTGCCATTATTTTTGACATTTTCGGTCGGTATCGACCCATTGTCCCAATATTTTACCACTTTCAACCTGGCATACCCATTTCGGGCATTCGGTCATTATAGTTGAAAAAGTTTATAAATGAACAGATCTACAAGCTCTCATGTGTCGTTGTGACATGTTGTGAGCTTGTAGAATGGCTATTTTTGAAGATGTTTGAATAGGGCTTGAGTGGTTAAATAAAAAAAGTTTGTGTGTACATTTTTATTGAGTATTTAATCAGATAGATAAATACATGTAACATTTTCTCAAATAGAAACATTAATCACATCACATTCAATTTGATTACAACATTAAGCAACATTAGCACAAAATATCGGTAAAAAAAACCAATTGGTAATCAGTGGTCTAGGACTCTCCAAAATCAGGATTGACATTGAAACCCCCAAAAATCTGGCATATGGGTCGGGCTTTGGTATTGCAGTCACTTTTACAGCAACGTGACATATTAAAGTACTGCTGAGGACGAGGCAGGCCCCAGTGTCTTCACACAGACACATTTAGACTCGACTAATTTCAAGGATTTCTTTTTTCTTCTTCAATAAAGTCAAGCAAGAGCACGTCGGAGACTTATATCCCCCACCAAAAAAACTGACAGTGAAAAGTAATTTAGTTCTGCACAGTCTATGCCCTCTCCCATCGCACTGTAGCTACAGTGATGATCAGCCCATGGGAGGAGATTGCTTCATCTATGATCTATTGATTTATTGCTCTGGATTTCAAACTTTTGGGGTTTATCTCTGAAGCAGAGCGAAAAAGAAATGGAGTGGAAAATGCCCCCTTTTTTCCATTCACTTTAAAGACCAGGCCAAGCGAGATGTAAAACGAATATAAGCCTGACAGTATATTGTTCTGTGCAAAAGTGTCATGCATGGGAAATGTCAACTGGAATACACTGGTCTATTCTCCATATTCACACGGCGGCCATTTTGCTATTAAGTTAATGAAAATAATGGCACCCCGGGTGAGATTTCTTCCCCACCCGCAAATATGACGTGAGAGCAAAATGGGCGCTGTGTGAATATAGTCAATGACTGTGGATCTAGACCATTGGTTCTCAAAGTGGGGTCCGGGGACCCCCAGGGGTACTTGAGGGGGTTCCAGGGGGTCCCCAGCTAAATGATGGCTAGGAACCAAATGGACCGTTATGGGTCTGTAACTCTGAGAGTGTCTTAACGGGTCCATTTGGTTCCATTAGTACACTCTCAGAGTTAAATTAACATTGATTTTACAATACGAATTGGGGTCCCAGAGATAGAAATGCCATTAAATGGGGGTCCGTATCCTAATGAATGTCAAACTGGGGGTCCTTGAAATTAAAATGGTTGAGAATCACTGCTAGCGCCGTAAACATCTTCTCTTATGGGGGTTCCTGGCTTATCTTTTCAAATGGGTGTCCGCGGGCTAATAAGTGTCAATTTGGGGGTCCTTGACATGAAAAAGTTTGAGAACCACTGATCTAGATGATTGTATATAAAATGACTTGGCTGAAAAAGTCTCCTACTGACCAGCCACTGACCAGCCACCGGTCATCAAATTATTGGCTCAGGAATATGCAAAAAAAAAAAAAAAAAACATCTCCATGAATTCAAGGCTTCATGGGGTGTGCAATTGATTTTGTGTGAACTACTCCTTTAAATGTTTTGTCAATTATTTGGGTTGCCCACTTGCAATATCCTCATGGCCCACCACATGGGGTCTCGGCCCAAAGGTTGGGAACCGCCGTGCTACGGGGCTCGTTTCCGAGACCCCGACGGCTTTAAAACAAAAGGAAACGGTTGCAAACAGGTTGCATGATGCATCCGCAGCTGTGGGTATTTCATAGAAGAGGCCAGGAATAATTATCTGGGTCCCCCCGCATATTCTGTATGTCTGGGTTTTCTAAATTTATGTCCAGCGGATGCGGAGACTTTTCTCACCTCGCCATCCATGCGCGGCGCGCACGACGCAGCCTAGTTTGTCCTCAGCCTACTTGTGCGGCGGCGGCGGCATTGTTATGAATTCAGCGACATGATTAACCCATTCAATCCGTAAAAGCATCTGCGTCATTTTAGATTTATTTGGCTATTAAAAAAATAGCAGATATACAAAGCTATCATATCAAAGCTATCATATCAAAGCTATCATATCATAGCGCGGCACTCGGAGCTTGTAGATCTGCTATTTTTTTAATATTGTGAAAGTTTGTGCAAATCTTTGAATATATATATATTATATTTTTAAAGCTAACATTTGTAACTTAAATCTTTGCTTCATGGGGGTCCCTGGAACAAAACATGTTGAGATGGGGGTCCACGGCCAAATACAGATCTAAAAATGTTTTCTAAATCCTAACAGTATATGTTGCTATATCAGTGGTGCTCAAACTTTTCCATGTCAAGGACCACCCAAAATGATATGTATTTGGCCGCGAACCCCCCCATCTCAAAATATGTTCTTCCAGGGACCCCCCAGAAGCACGAGTTAAAAATGTTCGCTTTAAAACACATTATATATTCAAAGATTTGCACAATTTTCCCACGATTTTTCAAAACAATTGCAGATCTACAAGCTCATAGCACGGCGCTTGTATATCTGCTATTTTTGAATAGCAAAATAAATCTTAAAACGACACAGATGCGTTCCCGGTCTTAATGGATTAAAGCGTGTGTGGAGATACTGTTAGACGTCGTGAGCTCCATAAGATGAGTTGAAGTTGCCCCCCCCCCCTTCCTCCCCCACCCCTTGGGCTCCCCCTAGCTATCAAGCTAAGAAGAAACAGGTCAGCTCTGGCAGAGAGGTTCATTACTCAGCCTGGCTGTGTGGAGGAACTGGGGGGGGGGGGGGAAACAACACCATGGGAGCAAGATGAGCGTGGAATATCAAACCTTAGGATTCCTCGGTGTGTGTGTGTGTGTCGAGAGAGGAAGCATCGTTTACGGATCTCCCCCCCTGGGGAGCCCGGGGTAATAGTGTTTGTAACCAGCGCACACGGTGAAGGTTGACCACGGTTTAACCCTTTAAGACCGGGAACGCGTCTGTGTGTAATTTTTTAGATTTCTTTGGGCTATTCAAAAATAGCAGATCTACAAGCTTGTAGATCTGCAATTTTTTTTAAATATCGTGAAAATGTGTGCAAATCTTTTTTTTAATCTATTTTTTAAAGAGATTTTTTTTTACTCTGTTACAACTTCTGGGGGTCCCTGGAACAAAATATTTTGAGATGGGGGTCCACGGCCATGTCATTTTTGAGAACCACTGATATTATAGCAAATATGTTTTTTCAAAAAACTGTATAAGCAAAGATTTGAGCTAAAAATGTTCGCTTAGAAAAATGTATATTATTCAAAGATTTGCACATATTTTCACGATGAAAAAAAAATACAGCAGATCTACAAGCTCATAGCGCGGCACTCGGTGCCGCGCTATGAGCTTGTATCTGACATTTTTGAATAGCCAACAATTTTTTTTTAAATGCCACACAGCTGCGTTCCCAGTCTTAATGGGTTAAATTAAACAGACTACAGACGTTTGTTTTGAGTGACAGGGCACGTACATGACTTGCATAGCATTTGCTGAATACACAATTTTTCCCCGTCCCGTTTCTTTTTTTTTCTCGCTCGGGGCCGACGAACGAACGAACTGCCTGGGCCAATCGCGAGGCTGGATTTCCCCTGACCTAGTCGGGATAACCCTGTGTCCTTGGCGAGGCTGCTTATTGGCCAAAGTAAGAATTATTATTTCCCACTGGAGATCCCCTGAGAAGAGCCGTGGCCCCGATGCACTGTTGCACTGTTGAGACGTTTTAATAAGCAAGCAGGCAGTGGTGGAAGGAAACTATGAGTACGTTTACTCAAGCGCTGTACAATTTAGGTGTTTTTTTTTGTGATTTATATCTTATCTAGCTTTTAAAAATGTTCAAGACTTACAGTGAAACACCTTAAGACAGTAAGACAAACAAAAAAAAACAGGAAAATATCCATGTATATTATTGAGGTATTTTGAGGTGTTTTTTACTTTACTTGAGTATTTAATGTATTTATTTTTTGTCGACTACATTTAGCCGATCTACAAGCTCAAAATGTATCGCATTGTACAGTGAGCCTATCCGCTTTATTATGTATGCCGTTTGACAAAATGACAACTTTCTGTACTTTTACTCTGGCACTGTAAGTATATTTTGATGCCAATACTTTTGCAATTTTAAGTAACATTTTGAAAACAGGTAATTTTCTTGTAACAGAGTATGTTTTATAGTGTGGTATTGAGACTTTTATTGTCTCCGCCAGGCCGAAAGGCATGGCGAGAGAGTATGTTTTGCACCATGTCTGTCCGTCCGTCCGTGTGTCCTGTCCGTCCGTTACCAGCTAATCTCCGGCACCGTTGGCCCGGTCGCTGCGAAACTGTGCACACACACTCCCTGGATGCCAATTCAGATTTCATATTGGCCTGTTATAGCGCCACCAGGAGGCCAATTTGTGCAAAACCCATTTTTTTATATTACTCCTACAGATTTTATCTAAACATAATGCAAATCGGTACACAGTATCTCTATAGTCATGTGATCAACACGGATCTGTCCGTGTTGATCAGGATTGCAGGATTGGTCCGTTTTGAACAAAAGGCCTCAAATCATGAACGCAGCTTGCGATTTCTGTGAAATTTCACACGCACATTCCCTCTAGGCCGAGGAAGAAATGCCACCCTTTTCACATTGGCCTGTTATATCGCCACGAGCAGGTCTAATTTAGCAAAACACATTTTCGGAACAAAATGCCTCAAAGCATGAATGCAGTGTCCGATTGCCGTGGCCGAGGAAGAAATGCCACCCTTTTCACATTGGCCTATTATAGCGCCACCAGGAGGCCAGAATAACGTACCTGACCTGGCGGAGACCTGTGCTCCGAGGAGCACTTTATCTAGTTGTATATAAAATAAAATAAAAGCAGAGTACTTCTTTCACCACTATAGCTCATGGACCCAAACCCGGCACTGTTGAGACATTTAGAGGCCCTTGACTAACACACACACACACACACACACACACACACACACACACACACACACACACACACACACACACACACACACACACACACACACACACACACACACACACACACACACACACACACACACACACACACACACACACACACACACACAGTATCTGTAGGTTTGTCCATGACCACGACTCCAGAGGGATGTTGGGTGGAAGCACATTCATAAATTAGTTATAACAAATATAATGAGGAGATGATGGGAGCCGACTGTAATCTGCTTCATTTTGCTTGTTATTAATTATTATGTATAATGCATGGCATAAATTAACGGTCAACAAAGACCCTGGAATTTCAGTGATTGAAAATGATCGCCGAGGTCATTCCAAAAGAGGCAGCATTGCGAACTTGTAAATCTACAGTGTCCGCCATTGTCTCGGAGGTGCAACACAGGTATCAGCATTCTCTCTGTGAGACGGATTGTGTAATGTATTTTTCTGTCCTAGACTATGATTACATTATTGTAGTGTAGGGACCGGCAACAATGACCATCTTTTGAAAAAATTAAGACGGGACCTTCAAATATTAGTTTTTCAAGTTCCCACCAGTGAGAGAAAGGAGCCAAATACAAGCAAGAAACGCCTTTGTTTGCTCCTAACACACTCAAGTGAAGTTGATTCCCTTCCCCTATTTTGCATGTATAAGGGCGTGACTGTAGCTAAAATAATTACACCAAATCTTTAATACAAATCCAACACCGCCACCACACCAGTGGTGGAAAAAGTACTCAAATACTTTACTTAAGTACAAATAAAAGTCCAGAATTCAAAATGTACTTGAGTAAATGTGCTAAAGTATTGGCATCAAAATGTACTTAAAGTACCAAAAGTAAAAGTACTAACATTTTTTAAAACAGCAGCTCCACAAGCTCACAACACGTCGCGATGCGACGCATTTTCAAAGAGCCTCAGTATAAAATAGGGCTAAAGTGGTTAATGTATGTTTCATAATATCATAATCTATATATGAAAAGTAACTTTTAGAATAATTGTAGTGGATTAAAAGTACAATATTTGCCTCTGAGATGTAGTGGAGTAGAAGTACAGAAAATGGGAAATGCTCAAGTATAGTAAAACAAATCCTCAAAAGTGTACTTAAGTACAGTACTTGAGTAAATGTACTTAGTTACTTTACACCACTGCACCACACCCTACTGTATATACGGTACTTTGTGTGATAGGCCTTTTGCATTGACATTTCAGAAGGCCACAGGGCAACGGCAAACACTGGTGATACGATAGCCTGGGACCAGACGAATCTGCGAGTGAAAAAAAAAATTGCACTCTGCGATTTAGTCTGTCTACGCCAGGCTAGTGATACGAAGGTTGTCTTAAGAGAATAGGTACTGATGGAAATGAACATGTTTTACAACATATATGTTTATCATATATGTGACATATTTGAAATTGGCTACCTGCATACATGTCTCTACATATGTGGCATAAAGGTGGACATATATAAGCTATATATGATACATAATTATATTTCCAATATCCACATACATGCACATATCGTTTCTGTCCGGCAGAAACCAGCTAACTAAATGTTTCCGCTTTTGCATTTTTTTTCCATAAATCAGTGCTATTGAACACCCTTTACAACTGTGTGTATTAAAAAAATCACACCCTGTGTGAAGTGGGCGGTGTCTTGCTAGCTAATCACAATACTGAATGGAGTCAACCAATCATGTACAAAAGATAAATACATTTATTGAAACACTCTTTATGATGGACGAAACCATAACTTGAAAAAAACAAATTTTTGGTTTTTTTCAAGTTATGGTTGCTTATATAGGGCTATGCACATGTGTCATGTGACACTGGCCAATCACAGTCCTGAATAGACTGTGATTGGCCAATCACAGCGCAGGATAATTCTACTAATTTCCTGGGCCCAGATCACAGCGCAGGAAAATGTACATTTTTCCAAATCTCACTTATAGGGGCGGTTTCACCGCCCAAAAATATTGAACCAATGAAAAGTACTATAAAGTGCTTCTGACAAAACCAGCTTACTCCATTGGATCCTCAAACTTTCTGCTAAACCAGCTGACTCCATCAAAGGGGGGTGGAGTTAGCTGGTTTTGCTGACTCCAGGCTCCACCCCCTTTTGACCTGCAACCTAATTGTGAGCTTGGAGGTTCATTTAGCTGTTCTTATCAATGATGAACAAAACCTCCTAACTCCACTTTGTTTAGTTTTTGTCATTTCCTGAAAAAAATACATTTTGGAGTTAGCTGGTTGCTGCCGGATAGCAGAGATATATATGATACATAACTATATTTCCTATAAATCCACATACATGCACATATATGAGCCTGAATATGGCATATATGCAGCATATATTCTGCATATACTTGCCATATATTGGCAATTGTTTTTTTATATATATATATAAAAATAAAAATAAACTGGCACTGCCAAAGACTATACAAATTATTGGCACTCAGCATCAAGGGTCGGATCAGGGGAAGAAGTCCGTGCGACATACTAGAGTCATGTCCATTGCGTGCACTTGTACATCATGTGACATACAGTAGTAGCGTCATATCCAGGTGGTGTACTTGTACATCAAGCTGCCTCACGCTACGGAAACAGGAGATAGGCTCCTGGACCTATGGGCCACATGGTTCTGGAACCATTGGTTCCCAAGGCTACTTACTTATTTACCTTCTGGTCCAGAAGTACAGCTACTGTATGCAGTAGGCTGGAATAAGTGCACAAAGCAAAATAGTCTCTCATGATATCAACAAAAAAACACTATATACCCCCATGTTTATCATAAATTACCTTGATGAAGGCTATGCCACAGATAGAAAACCAGCATTTTTTTTTCCATAGAGATTTCCAAAAATATGTATTTTTACACAGAATGTAAAAAAATGAATGGGTTTTCTATCTGTGCCAACACAAAATGGCCACCACTGCTATGCGCCATTACCAAATCCAACCACATAACATGTGATCCCTGGCTTCCCTATTCCGGGGCGAACGTTTGGTGAAAATAGCCGATCTACAAGCTGCACAATAACACCTTGCAACATGCGTTTTCATGAGTGGTGGGTGTGTATTTCTGCTGTCAGTGTTGACAGTAGAAAAGTTCTTGCCATTTCTTATTTTCCCCTCCACTAACTGTACTTAACACTTTTCTTCAGTCTGACACTGGAATAAAACTTCCATTTCAGAGCTTGAAACAGATCTTTGCCATTTACTGTATTAGCACATAACCCGAAGTGTGCACGCCGTAGGTGTTGACAGGGGCGTCTACTTATGCAAATCAACATCAACAACATGCATCTAACCCATTAACACCTGAGGGAGCTATTCTACAAATGCCTTCTATAAATCAGCAGTTCTCACACTTTCAAGATTTTTTCATTTTTTTTTAAAAATAGCAGATGTACAAGCTTGCAGCGCGGCACGAAGTGACGTGCTGTGAGCTTGTGTATCTGCTATTTTTTGAATTGCCGACGCAGACATTATCTAAAACGACACAGGTGCTTTTTCCGGTTTTAACGGGCTAACTGAGGAACAGCTGGCTTTCATCATCTGGTTCCCTCTGTGAGCTACAAAGTCAAGTTGCCTCCGCATGTTTTCATGAAGCCCACATTTATTTTTCATCGGCTCTTTTCCTCAAGAACAAAACAGTGAGAAGAATCTAAGAAAAGTTTTGTTGAATGATCGAGTTGCGCAAGGAGGAGAGAGTTCGGTGCCAAAACATATGGCAGCTGTATTTAAATGACTATCTGAAAAAAAAAGAAATATTGACAGAAAGCTAAGAAGAATTTCCATTTTTGAAGCGATATGATGATTTGTGCCAGTCATCTACTATCAACAGTTTAATAATAGTACTGCAACTATTACTATTGTGACCTGCATTGCGACCTCACTCTTTGCTACTACTACAATGCATCATCAACATTGTCTTACTTAATTAGGGTAAGTGATATTTGTTTTGGTGACAGATTTTGTTAAACGGTTAAAGCACATATTCTGGTAATAATCATTGCTACTGTATGGAGTGTTTGTTCAGTAACACTGCAGTACTTTAATAAACAGAACATACATTTTCAGGTGGGTTGCAAAATGTCAGCCAATCAGGAGAGGGTTCCCATTCATCAGCTTAATGTTTATTGTGTTCCAATTTTTTCTGCTCATTTCTTTGTGTCATAACTTCCAATTTCACTTGTTTATGCTGTATCCTGACTGAGTTCTCTATCCTGATTGGATAACATTGGTATTCCGACCTGAAAATACATTTTCTGTATAATTAAGAGCTGGCGAGACATGGAGACTCCTGTTACTGAACAAACACTCTATAGCAATGAGTACTATCAGAATATAGAGCTGTTTAACCAAAGAAAATCACTTACCCTACCTTGTAAGAAACATTTATTCTTGTTGAACAACCGTGTTGTATGACAGAAAATTGAGTTTCAGTTGGAAATACATTGTTTTTGTCAAACGATGTCGGTAATTTGACAAACTATGAATTAGACTTTAGTAATTTCTTGCCTTTTCTTCCAAAAAGCTTTACATACCGTTGTTATTGTTTTGCAATGAGACATTGCGAAAATAGACATGCCAATGACAGCCTGCTATATTGTGGAGACTCTAATCTCAGGTACTTGTTAATATTCTGAGCTCCATTTCAAACAATCCAATATTTATGAGTGTAATTCAGGGAGAGTAAATACTAGTGGTCAAGGAGGTTATGGAAGGGGGCAAGGTCTTCTGGGACACTCCAGATGTTTTATGTGTTATTATTTCAGCTATAAACCAGTGGGGGCATACAATCATATATTAAACGTCTATGTGATACGGTGTCCATCCAACAAGCACTCTCATTCATTGCTGCTATTAGAGAAAATGAAAAACATTACATTATAGCTACACTACAAAACCATGCATATTTTCTTAGAGTTGTTTGAGTGGTTAATGTGTTTTAGGAGCTGAAACCTCTTTTTCGGTGAGTGCTCATCTAAAAAACAGATTATGGTACTAAAAAACAACAACAACAACCACAACAAAGTAATGCTTTAGCGATATTCAGAGTGCAACGAACAACCAGGGATTTCATGGTTAAGCTTCAAAAACCCATTAACCAAAACAAAAACATGATTTTTGTTGGAGTGGGTACTTAACTGGAGGCCTCCTGCCTCCGGAGCTCTATTCTAACTCCTTTTTATCCTTAAACACCAATCTTGCTTTGTAGCGGGGGCTTTTCATATCAAGGTCCATTATTTATTCGCCATTTGAGTCACAGACCGTGGTTTGATGAGATTTAGACCTTTATTATTTTATTTTGTTATCGTTGGATAAGATTTTGTCCACAATTCCATGCTGTATTGATGTTGGAACCATAGGAGAGATAACAGGCAAACGATCAAAATAACAATTCTTTAATTAAGTACTGCAGATGTTTAACAATAATTTTACTCTTGAGCGTAAAATTAAACCAAATGGACCCTTACAGGGTCAGAGGTTTCATTTTACACTCAAGAGTAAAAGATCTATAAGGGTCCATTTGGCTACCAACTCTCCATCATTTAGCAGGGGATCACCTGGAACCCCCTCAAGGACCTCTGGTGGTCCCCGGACCACTGGTTGAGAACCACTGACCTAACCCAAAGGTTCTCAAAGTGGATTTTCTCTGGGTAATTTTTTTTGGCTCTTGTTCTTTCAGGCACAGCTGTCTCAGAGAACTTGGCAGGGGTGTAATTTCTTTGGAGAAACAATTTCCTCCTGAACACTTTAGTCTTTATAAACACTAGTCAGTATTTATTTTTCCCCCTTTGTTTGCATCACCTTTTCAGTCTCATGCCACTGTATTACATTCAACACCAGCTACAATGAGCAATGGCTGGGAAAACTGAACAGTTTTTCTATAGTCTGCCAAATGCAATCACAAGGCCCCCAATTTACAAGACTTACAATTGTGTGTAAATATCCAGTTTCATAATCACTCATCAATAACTGTTCATAAAAAAAAAACGTGTAACATCATTGATCTGAGAAATTCAATTTCGTCAATCAAATCATGTCATGTGATTGATTCAGTTATAGACTGAAGTCATTCTAAATTGCGTAAAGGATACCAGCATTTTTTTCTTCTCACATATCGTCTCTGTCAAAGTGGAAACCTCATTATATCGAGAACTGTTACTGTTAGGTTTATCGATCAATAACCATAAACCCCCTTGCTGTTGATCACACTCCAATAAAGATGACACGTGAGATCTCTTTTACTCGCGAGGAGTGTAACGACACATGTACCTCACTTCACATGGTCCAAGATCACACTGATCGTTACTTCCTTCCGCAAAGCACTGTATTAGGAAAAAGGGCGTCTCTTACATTGGTCTGCTTGGTGTGGAAAATTACTGACTGGATCAGTTTAAGTGTCCTATGTGAGTGCGTTTACAGATAAGGCTGCCTTTAGACAGTTGCATATTACACATTGATTTAATACATTGCAGGAAATCAATTAAATGAATACAATCAAAGAAAGAACTTATATACACACATTATATAATATATATATATCTGTACACAGATGTTATAAACCGGTCTTATCAGTTACTTTTCAGGATTCAAATACAAAATGCTTGTGTGTGACGCTGCAGTATGATCAAGTAGGGAGTTAATTTCACGAAAAAAACACAAAAAGTTAAAAATGGAGATAAGAGGTTTCTGCCCGACAACATATAGCCTGGGACCAGACAAATCTGCCAGTGCAAAAAAAAATTGCCCTCTGCGATTTTTTTCAGTGATATAGTCTGGCCACGCGAGGCTATGCTTCGACCAAAGTAATCCAATCAGACTGTTGTGTCACACGTTCCTATAGTCCCTCCTCTGCACCACATCATGGAGCCAGGGCCGGGCATCTGTCTTAGCCAGCAGCCATCTCAGGTGTGAATGATTCTAATCAACACAGCTGTTCCACATTGCCAACCTCATACCTGTCTAACTACTCCTCCAAAGTGAGTGACACCCACAGCCACAACACTAGAGGGAGCGACCATGATCTGGTATACCACCCACATTTAGAACAAACATGGGGACATTCTCAGAGTTACTCTGCCACCAAAATGTGGAATGTCCTGACAACATCCATTACAGGATGTGAGTCACTGGTTTCTTTCCAAATTGGCTTGAATTGTACTCATTTAGTCACAGTCCTTGGGCCCTGAAACCTAGGGTTAGACACAAAAAACACCTTTCTAGGTTGAGTAATGAATGAGATTTTAAGCTTCCAGCAACCATCGCGGACGCCATCTTGAAAATTATGCCTTTCCAGAAGTCAGATGTTCCTAAATCTTTAGTATGCTATTTAGCATCCTCAATAGTAACAGAATAACAAAATAGTTCAACCATACCATATTTCAACCATACCTAATTTAATATTGAAGTTATTGCAAACAGACCACTAGGGGGCGAACCCAACTCGTTTGCGATGGTTTTTGAAAACCTTATGCCCATACCTAACACCATGCCAAAAATGATTGATCATTGACTACTGTGGTCAGTTTAGCTGGCTGTTTAAAACAGTATTTCTGGAGTTCCTTGGAGAATTTTCGGAGCTATAGCCCTGTTCTCCTCTTGTTTTATTCCAGCAAGCTCCCTCCTCCACAAACCCAGTGTCGCCCAGCTTCACCCACACTCCTCAGTCCTGGATTTACAAACCCTCCCACCTTCCCCAGGATCTCCCCTCACGCTCTCGACAGACCCTTCCCCCAACGTAACCTTTTGGATTGAATAAACTCCTTAAACCAGTATTCTTGTCTCACGGTATCGGTCGAGCTTAACACAGACATCAATCGTGAAAATGTGGCCGTGTGTGTGCACACACACACACACACACACACGATAGTGACACACCACTGTTAGTGACATGGGGACCACAGTTTGGTTTAGCATACAGTAAGCATACATGAATACACACAAAATGCCCACTACTATTTGTCATTTCATTTCAGTGGAAAATGTAGGTGGAATAGGGCAGCTATTCATATGACAATAGCAAATATAGAGTAATTCATAATGGACATGGGCTAATGCAGATGGACATGAGCTATAGGGACTAAGTCAATGGCCCGTTTAAATGGTGACAGGTCCTAATGTTGAGGCTTCACCCAACCAATGCTAATGGGGTGTGTCTGATTGCATATATATTTATACACACACACACATATACACACACACACACGCACACGCAGTTGGACAGGAACCTCTTATCTCAAAACTGTGTTTTTTTCGTGAATTAACAGCCTACTTGATCATGCTACAGCGTTACATCAAAAGTAGTAGATCCACAAGCTCAAAACTCAAAATGATACAGTATGTGTGTGTGTGTGTATATATATATATATATATATATATATATATATATATATATATATATATATACTGTACATATACATATACATATACATATACATATACATATACAATCATTATTATTCTATAAAAGAAAAACACAAACTTATTCTATAGCAGTACAGGGAATTCACAACAATAATAACATAAATCATGGCCTGACAGGAAAATAGACTCCTGCACACCCAAAGTGGTTTAGAATTCAGTAATGATCCTTCTTGCAAAGTTTTCCCTTCAGGAGTCAGAAAATATTACTTCTAAATTGCCAGGAGATCAATAATGATAATAGGTGTTTGTGTGTGCGTGTGTTTGTGCGTGCATGCGTATGTGTGTGTCTTCATGCATGCATGCGTGAGTGTGTGCGTGTTCCTTTATAAAAAAAACCAAAAAGAAGGTAATTTTAGCCTCTTTGCAATTATCAATAAAGATCCATTTTGACAGCGTGGTCGGTGAGCAGTGAACACATGCACACCCCAGAAGGCAGCTACCGTACGTGCATTTCAAAATAAAAAACGGTGAACCAAGATTAAATGTCAACGCTAAAGCCGCGTGGCAATAATATTCCCTCATGTATCCAACTCCTGGTGTTTTACAGCTTGTACATCAGAATAAACCACTATGACCTTGGGCAATGATACCAAGTGATGACAGGAAGGATGACAGCTATGCTTGATGCATACTAAATTACGCACAACCCTGACACACATCTACACACAGGCAAATGATGGTTCTTCGTGTTCCTCATATTGTTCCAGATCACCTTTTGTTTCTTTGAGGAACCTTAAATTGTTCTTTGAAGCACCTTTTAACAACCCAATTGTCCCTATTTTGGGCATGTCTTAACTCATTCTGTGCCAATGATGTCTTTTGATGTCTCTTTTAAAAAAAAAAAAAAAAAACGTTAAGAACCCAAGATATCGTGATCCGAAGATGTGCTGCTCCATTCACTTCTTGGTTAACTTATTACTTAAAAAGGCTGTAGCTCGGCTCCTGTGTACTGTACTTTTTTTTGTACTATGTATTTTTGGTCCAGACATGTTATTTTCAAAGGCAGACCAGAAATGTCAACGAGGTCACGATGACCTCGTTGACATTTGTGAAACCACACAGTGAAGCCCTCAGTGATTAGCAACCATAAGGGGATCGATCATACTGGAGATAAATATTCTGTGACTACTTGAAAAAGGTAGGAAAATCGAAAAATCGCTGGCACAATACGCAATGATTTTTTTATTTAGTTGGCACGCATGAATGAGTTAATAAGCATTTGTCGAAAAACAGCAGATCTACAAGCTCTTGTAGACCAGCTATTTTCGAGCAAGTTATTTGGTGTAGAGGGGAAAAAGGAGTGGATCGAGTATAGAGCCCTGGAAGAAAACGGCCCGATAAAGTATGTAGGGTTTAAGTGGTTAAGTTAACCTCTTGACACCCAGTATGCCTATTCTGGGGTGAACATTCACCAAAAATAGCAGATCTACAAGCTGACAACAGCTGACTACAGCTTCGAGATCTGCTATTTTAGGCAAAGCGATTTGCTGTAGACGGGGGGAAAAAAGCGATCCAAGTAGGGTTGAAACTCCGGTCCGTTTCATTAAGACTAGAGGGCTTAAGCGGTTAAAGATTAAAGAAAAAAAAAAAGATTCTATGGCATCACTCTGAAGAACCAGTTCCGGTTCCAGTTGGCACCTTTCATTTCCCCGTGTACATGTAAATCAGGGCTTTGTTCTCTCTGCTCACCGTCTCTCCTGTTGAGCTTGGCGAATCGGGCGGCGTTGCCGGCCGAGGACTGAGACGAGCTCTGGAAGGAGGCCTCGGGCAGCACGGATGCCAAGGGGCCATCGCAGTTATCTGGGGAGACAGGAGAAGTGACAGGCCCATTATGATTGCACATCTAAACACATTATTCATTCATCCGCTCGGTTCGGTCGACTCGACTACCATCGCGAATGAACTCCTCAAGTGTGTCTCGCAGCTGTCTCCGGAGAATGACGGACGGCCCCGGCTATTACGACAAAGATAAACAACTTCCCAGTTACCTTGATAAATGGCGCCGCATAGGAAAGCATGCAAAAAAATATGAAAGGGCTTCTTCATTAAAAAGTCTTAACCCATTAAGACGGGGATCACATCTGTGTGTCATTTTTTGATTTCTTCCGTGGCAAAATCTTGCATTATATATTTTTTTAAGCAAACATTTGTAAAATATTTTGTTCCAGGAACCCCCAGAAGTAAATATTTGAGTTACAAATGTCCGCCAAAAAAAAAAGAAAAAAAATCTAATATCTTTTCATGATTTAAATAAAATTGCAGATCTACAAGCTCATAGCGCGGCACTCGGTGCCACGCTATGAGCTTGTAGATCTGCTATTTTTGAATAGCCAAAGAAATCTAAAAATGACACACAGATGCGTTCCCGGTCTTAAAGGGTTAAGATAAAAAGGCAAGCTGGGGGAAGACAGACGCCTGAAAGAATGGGTAAACCTGAAAGGGGGGTATCAAAGTTGTGCGGATGAAATACTGTATATACACATTTTTTTTTCTATTCTTTTCTCTATTTTTCTTTTATCCAGCTCTGTTGCCTTTCATGCAGTGTGGGCTGTATCTAATCGAGGACTTCACAATCGGTCACATTCATGTTCTTCAAGCCCCTTCTGTTCTCTGTCCAAGAGGAAAAGTTAAAAGAATAGCCCTTTGAAAATGCTATTCACCCCGAGCCATCTATCATACTGTACATGCTACAGATCGCAGCTCAGCTCGCGCATATCAATAGAGAGCTTTCTTCATGTGGAGCCAAATGGCACATTCATATAATTAAACTCATTTTGCACCATGCTGCAGATTTCTCTAGGGGGCCTAGCTGTCCTTAAAGGGCTGTGGAGTCACTTTATGCACAATTGAAGCCCTTCAAATGACCGACTGCAAACTGAGTATGAAGGGTTTGAACGAAGACACAGCGCTTTGGTCCGATGGAGGAAAGCTGTCACTTTAATCCACCATTGTTCGGGACAGAGTCATTTTCAGTTTAGAGAAAATCAACAAACAATCGCCAGCTAGCCCAGATAAAAGAGTTGTTTATTTTCTTCTTTTTGTGGTTTTGTTTTTGCCCTTTCTGGTTCTGTAAATCTATTGATAATTGATTTAGAACGGTGTGAAACAAATACAAAAAAACAAATCAAGGGAAAGCCATTACAGCTGGCTGTGTTAAATTTCATCACAGCTCCTAATTGAACTGATGAATTTAGCTGTTTCTTCTTTCAGTTCATTGTTTCTGGCCCTTTCTCAGACACACACTGTCAATTCACAGTATAGGGAGAGGGAGATGAACACCACAAACACAAAAAGTGTTTTTTCATGGTTTTATGACCCTTGTTCAGGGGTCTTCAACAGGGGGTCCTCAGAGTTACTACAGGGAAGTCTCCAAATATTTCTGTGATAGGAACTTTTTATTTGATTTACTTTCACCACTTGAACCCTAGCATCCCTATATTATGAGGGGAAAATTAACCGAAAATAGCAGATCTACAAGCTCACAATACTTGTAGATCGGCTATTTTCGGGGAAAATGAGCAGAAAATGAGCAGACCAAGTAAAGAGCCTAAGGTCAAGTTTATAAAGAGTTTAGCATTTCTGATAATACACTGACGACAGTGCTGTCAAGCAAGTCTATGAAGCCGTCTAAGAAATCTATAAAGAAGTTTAATTTATGCAACACAATTTTATACAATATGTGTGGGGGGTCCTTGCTTCATCGCTCAGCTAAGGGGTCCTTGGCCCAAAAAACGTTGAAGATCCCTAGGGTCATGTTTAGTTCTTTGTGTCTTATGTTCGAACCCAGCTTAGGGGTCACCAGGTGTTAACATACAGGAATGGACTTCCTCCTTCCCAGTCCCCAAACGCAGCCACCAGTTTAAAATCCAAAAGACAGTGATTTATTGTATAGTTTGAAAACAATGGTATAGGGACATAATAAAATCCCAATATAAAAATAAAAAAAACATTGGAATTGTTGTGTGTCTATACGAACACAATTAGCCCGTGTTCAGGGGAGGGAAGCCAGGCAGGGCGGGTGATAAGTGTTGCTGACATGTAATCCTAAAGGCTATCCACAAGTTTCCTAGGGCGTTGTGGGCATCACTTCCTGTCGATTTGATATGCTGATACCTGATCAAATCGACAGGAAGTGATGCCCACAACGCCCTCGGAAACGTGTGGATAGGGAGGCACCCGTCAGCAGGGAGTGTTGGGCAGGCGGAGTAAGGACGAAGGCTCTACGTCCTCCCGGTGGGGGCTCCTCACTGACAGGTTAGATCACAGCAGTGACAGCAACACACAGAAATGTGAGTGAGGAGGAAATAATTGGCACAACGACTACAATGGGGAGGGGGGAAAAAGCGGTCAACTGCAAACTTTATCTTTAGGCCTATGCATACCTTTATCAACCAAAGACTATAAAAATGGGACCCAATGCTTCCCTCCTTGGCACTATCAGCATCAAGGGTTGTATTGGGGGGTAAGTCCCTGCGACATATAGCGTGACGTCCAGGGGAGGTACTTGTACATCAAGCTGCCTCTAAGCTACAGCAACAGGAGATAGGCTCCTCCTGCCCTAAGGGCCACATAACAAAAATGAAAGTAGCCTACATGGATCTTACCAAATCTAACAAAAGAAAAACATGAAAAAATAAACAAAAAGATAAAGGTCACCCACCCCTACCCTTATACACTACCAAGGCTGTACACTAACTAACCCATGTTAACACTGGCAGAGCTAAAACACTAGCAAACAGGACGGGTGTGATGATTTTTATGAAACTGGAGCTTTATAGTGGAGTCCACCAACACACGAGCCAATCACCAGCCTTATTCCACCTAATAGTCAACCACTCACATTCAGTCACCACTCACACCAGCTGGTAGTCAATCAGCTACTCAGGCTCTATGCACAGCAGCCATATTAGTTTCCTTACTTCCTTAACAGGTCTTACCAATTGTGCTGATTAAGGCTCTGTTCCATTTAGTGTAGCACAGTGGTTCTCAACCTTTTTTAATTGCAAGGAACCCTATAACTCTGAGAGTGTACAAATGGAACCAAATTCCAAACCGTAGGGTAAGGGTCCATTTGGTTCCATTTGTACACACTCAGAGTCACTCAGTGGTACTTGGACAGACACATTGGTGTAGAAAAGTCTCTCTAGCTGCTACTTTTGAATTTTAATCCTGAAAAGTGACATTTCTGGACATATGAGGTTTCTACCCGACAGAAACGATATTCCACATCAACTTCATCCACTAAATGTTTAGTTTAATGTTGGGAACAACGTTGTGATGTTAAGAAATCAACATCAAGACAAAACATTGCAAATTCTACATAACAGATACAGATATCCCTTTTCACCACAAAAGCAATGAATCAAATAAATTAGGCCATTACAGAGAATGAATAAATAATGACACCAGCGAGTAGATACAGTAAAAGTGCAAATGACAGCAATAAACAACGTAATATTATATGCTGTACAGTAAAAAACAAAATCTAACAACTTATTATAATTTAATTTGAGACTAATGAATCTGCCAGAAAAGTGCAAATGGTATAACAAACAATAAATAAACAATGATAGAAACAATTATAGGCTGACACAGAAGACTTAATGAACTATGAAGAATGTTCCTGACTGTCCAATATTCACTTGAATAGAGTTTCATCGATCAACAACGTTGGTACGTTCATTGCGTGATAAGGCCAGTGGTGGAAACTACATTTACTTAAGTACTGTACTTAAGTACAATGCTGAGTTATTTGTACTTACTTGAGTATTTCCAATTTCCAATACTTACTTCTACTCCACTACATCTCAGATCCAAATGTTGTACTTTTACTTCACTACATTTATTTGAAATCTTTAGTACTTTGTAGATTTTTATTATTATCACAAAAAAATACATTAACCACTTCAGCCCTATATACAATTCTGCCTTTTTAAAATAGCAGATCTACAAGCTCACAATGCGTCGCATCGCGATGCATTGTGAGCTGCTATTTTAAAAAGATTTGTATACATTTGAAAACTTGAAATGGGACATTCTGCATAATGAGCACTTTTACTTTTGGTACTTTAAGTACATTTTGATACCAATACTTTTGTACTTTTACTCAAGTAAATTTAGAATTCCGTACTTTTACTTGAAACAGAGTATTTCAACATTGCAGTATTGATACTTTTACTTAAGTAAAACATTTGAGTACTTTTTCCACCACTGGATAAGGCCAAATAGTGGTATAGTCCGGCCATCTGATGATGGCCCGACGGAAATCGTTACAATGTCACCAACGTTCCATTGTCACCCGACCGCACCACGTTGGTGCTGGCACAACAAAATCAGGGTGGCATCGAGTGACAATCGAACAGAGTCGACTCACTTTTTTTTAGCTTGTGTCACAGTATGGAGGAAGTATGGAGGAAACTATAGGGGAGGATCAGGATGTGCTGTTTTTGTCCGTTATTATTATTATGGGATGTTCAGCAGCTCTTCTGCTAGGGCCAGTTGTGGAAAAAGTACTCTGATATTTTTACTCATGTAAAAGTAGCAATACCGCAATATAAAAATACTCTGTTACAAGTAAAAGGCCTGTGTTCAAAATGTTACTTGAGTAAAATGTGCAAAAGTATTGGCATAAAAATAATACTTAAAGTACCAAAAGTAAAAGTACAAAAATGTTTGAAAAAAGCAGATCTACAAGCTCACAACGCGTCGCGAAGCAACGCGTTCTGAGCTTGTAGATCGGCTATTTTCAAATAGCCTATGTATAAAATAGGGCTAAAGTGGTTAATGTATGCTTTATAATATAATAATGTATATCTACAAAATAACTAGTAACTGCAGTTTTCAAATAATTGCAGTGGAGTAAAAGTACAATATTTGCCTCTGAGATAGAGTGGAGTAGAAGTAAAAGTATTGAAAATTGAAAATACTCCAGTAAAGTAAAAAAAAATACCTCAAAATTGTACATAAGTACAGTACTGGAGTAAATGTACTTAGTTACTTTACACCATTGGCTAGCGCACAAACAGAACGTAGACACTACATGAGAGGTACTGTAAATCCGCTGAGCTGGCTGAATATCACATTCATGCGTTTTTGAATGCATCCTTGTAATCATGTCCATCAGATGTGTATACACATCTAAATGGACAGACTACAGCAGTAGTTCTCAAAACTTCTTCATGTCAAGGACCCCCAAAATGATATGTATTTGGCCACAGATGACCCCCATCTGAAAATGTTTTGTGCCAAGGACCCTCCAGAAGAGAAGATTTATGTTTAAAAAATGTCCAAACATTTTCAAAAATAGCAGATATACAAACTCACAGTTGTGAGCTTGTAGATCTGCTATTTTTGAATAGCCAACTTTATGTATGAATGGATAAAGTGGTTAAA
This sequence comes from Gymnoscopelus braueri, assembly GCF_963280865.1. NCBI lineage: Eukaryota > Metazoa > Chordata > Actinopteri > Myctophiformes > Myctophidae > Gymnoscopelus > Gymnoscopelus braueri. The sequence goes on from NC_137618.1 coordinate 44,632,251, forward strand.
AATTATTGTGATGCTACATTAACTACTTTTGCTGGGGACCCCCTGGGACCCCTCCAAGGACCCCTGGGGGTCCCCGGACCCCACTTTGAGAAGCATGGCGCATGATGCAGTTGTTTTCCCAACAACCTATAGTTGAACATTTTCATCTTTTTTTATTGTTTTTATTGCTGCTTCAATCATGGAACCAAAAACAAAGACTTTTACTTGTACTTGTGTACTTACTCTGTAACAATAAATGTCTTTAATCTTGGATCATCTTGAAGTGGTTATAATAAGCTCTCAACACACCCTCCATATAATCTGTTCAATTGTTTTATGTATTGTAGTTACCAGTGGTGTAAAGTAACTAAGTATATTTACTCATTAATTGAATTCCAGACTTTTTCTTGTGACAGAGTAGCCTACTTCTACATTGTAGTATTGATACTTTTACTTAAGTAAAACATTTGAGTACTTTTTCCCACCACTGCCTAACAATAAATGTCTTTAATCTTGGCTCATCTTGAAGTGGTTATAATAGGCTCTCAACACACCCTCTATATAATCTGTTCACTTGTTTTATGTATTGTAGTGACAGATATGAAAGCCAGACTAATTTAATAGCGGCATAGATAACAGCGTTCTGGAGCAGTGATTCTCAGACGTTTTAACTTCAAGGACCCCTATAGAGTTTCACCTCTGGGACCCCAATCTACAGTTACACTGTAAGAGTTACAGACCCGTATAGCTCGTCAAGGACCCCTGGGGGTCCCACTTATGAAAACCACTGAGAACCACTGTTCTCATAAGAGATTCACTGGAGTTGCTCACCCAGCGCATACTCCCTATTTACCCCTTCTTCCGGGTTGGGAAAGTTTGACTCTGCAGGGACCCTTTTGAAACCACACGGTTCACATGCTGGAGGAAGAAATGGACCCTGTGTTTTGCTTCCACCAAAAGACATGCATGTTTGGTACGCTCCTATAGCCAGCCAATGCCCTTGACCAAAAGGCACTGCCTGGCCTTAGAGCTTATACTGGTCCCTGGAAAATAGCTGCCCAGTGCCCACTGCTCCTAATGGTCAGGGTGGCAAAGGACAAATCCCAGGTACGTGTAAATGAATTTACTTGGCATTAATTACACACATTTAATTTCCCGTTCATGCTCTAGTTATTTTTTCCTTTTTAGCAGCTAGTAGGAATTTAGCAGTACGTACAGTATGTACTCTCATACTGTGTTCTATGTGGGTGGACTCGTTTCTAACCCATATAGATTTCCGAAAATATTTATATGAATTATTTTAAGCCTGGAACCAAGCCATCCAGGCTCCCGGTGAATCCTGACCATGAAACATTTGATTCAGTGTAAAAAAAAATAATAATAATAATAATTATGCCATACTATATTTAATACATATTGTTTTAATAAATATAATATATTTTAAATTTTTTATATATTTTTTTTGGCGGTTTTCAAAATATTTTTTGACACAGAATATTTTTGGGGGTCCCCAGATGAGAGTAAAGTGACAATTTAAGGACTTTTAGAAAAAAACAAAAAAAAAAACATTTCTGCATCAAAAGTAATCAACAAACTATAGACGAATCCACAGACGCGCTGCCTGTAGGCGGCCATTGCTGCGGTGTCGCGTCCGCGGAGCGTTGACACCGCAGCAATGGCTGCGCCCAGGGCAGCGCTCCGTGGATTCGTGTATACCCTAAATACAGGTCGAATATTGGCCAAATTGTAAAATAAAGCATACAATTATGAAAATAGCCGATCTACAAGCTCAAAAGTGAGCTTGTAGATCTGCTATTTTTTTGGGTGTCCACCAATATGGAAGTGACCTTTCAAGCCTCACCGGATCCTCACCAGATCCACAAGAAGCCACAGCGTTCATTCAATTATTATCATTTTAACAGAAAAGATCAGACAACACAAACAAAACAAACAAAGAATGCAGATGTTCCCACCCACAGCCAAACTCACAAAGACATGAGAGCGGGTGAAAAGGACATGAGAGCGGGTGAAAAAACTAAAGAATTTATTCATCATTCTGATGCATGACAATGTCATTCCAACTGCTCAGCCTCAGGTGTGAAACTACAATGAATTTGACTGGAACTTAGCCAGTCATTGGAATGCTGCCCTCATAAAACAGAGGCCCAACTTTACCAGGCACACATGCACACCATACCGCACGCACCAGAATTTAACTGAAAGAGAACAGACGTCAGGAATGGCATTTGATATTTTCATTCTTTTGAATCACAGCACATTCAGTGAGTGCATCACTTATCACACTTTAATGTTGCTGAGGGAGTAGTTCTATTGAACACATCAAAACAAATGACTTGGTATATGTGTGGTTTACAAAAGAGTGGGGGTAAACGTGGAACAATTTGGCTCTTTAGACCAGTGGTTCTCAACCAGTGGTCCGGGGACCACCAGTGGTCCTTGAGGGGGTTCCAGGTGGTCCCCAGCTAAATGATGGAGAGTTGGTAACCAAATGGACCCTTACGGGTCCATTTGGTTTCATTTTATGCTCTCAAGAGTAAAATTATTGTTAAACATCTGCATGACTTAATTAAAGAATTGTTATTTTGATCAACGTTTCCCTGTTATCTCTGCTAATGGTACCAGCATCAATACAGCATGGAATTGTGGACAAAATCGTATCCAACGATAATAAAATATTCAAAGTCTTGTGGGTCTGAGAGGCTAAATCTCATCAAATGGTGGTCTGTGGCTCAAAAGCCGAATAAATAATGAACCTTGATATGAAAAGTCGGCCGCTATCCATAACACATTTCTCCATTTCAACGCCTCCCCATTTATGACAATTAACCAGACAAATCATGACTTCATAATCTGACTTATTTTATTGCCAGGTAGGTTTAAACAAATCGTTGCCGTTGGGCAAAAACCTCTTAACTCCATATTCTAACTTTCAGTTTTTTCGGGAATTAACGCCCTACTTGATTATACTACAACGTCACACAAAAGCATAAAAAGTAGCAGATCTGCCAGCTCAAAATGCGGCGCGAAGCCGCATTTGAATCCTGAAAAGTAACAGTTTTGGACATAATGAGGTTTCCACCCGCCGAGACGATGAGGAATTTGTCTCAGTGAGGCTGGTACGTTACACAGAAAGCAACAACATAGAAATAGCCAATCAAATGAAGCTATGAGAACCTGACCCAGAACTGTTTTACACCTGTAAACCTGTGATGTGACAATAATGGTGATTATGATTCTCTTACTGAGAGTTTAATAAAATACCATTATTTGACTAAATGAGCTCTTATCATCTTTAAGGAGGGAGTTGCATCATAGCATGGAGCTCAATAAAATCAGTACCAGCAGCATGGACAATCATTTAGGGTGAAAGACAAATGTGACCTCTTGTATTTCTGAATATTCTTGGTTTTACCCAGACGCCAAAGGTGGAACATTAAAATTATCAATTTAATAACAGAATCCTCTATTCAAAAACGGCTCCCTTTTAAGTCGGTATCTGTGTGTGGGTGCGACACAGCATCATGCGTATTAACATTGTTATTCTTATCTTTAATATTACAATACAACTCACGTTCACAACGTTAGCTACTCCTATGGAGTGCACTGTATAGAGAACGAAGATGTGGGGCGTCAGATCCATGGAAAAGATAATGACAACTGGTTTGTAAATATCTCTGTCCTTGTGCTTTAAGGCTAAGTGGGCAGACATGCTGGGAGAATAAAAGGGAGTAAAGTTGGAATTTTACCATTTATAAGTGTGAAAAATACACCCACATAACCAGCATTTGTCATGCTGAATAAATGGTACAAGCTCTCAGTATCTATGCAACTGATTCTTCGCACTGCAAAACGATTCATTTCAGATTGATACAATTCACACACTAGAAGAACAAGTTGCTGTTTACATAATGACGCTCACAGTTGGATCGTTAGAATTGACATTGATGCATCGACGCAACAGATGAATGATCGTTGCACCCATACAAATAGGGCTTACTGTAAAGTGGTTACACATCACGACGTGTTGCGAGCTTACAGATCGGCTATTGTCACTAGTTTTGTGCAACACTCTTGTATGCTGAAGTAGGGCATTAATAAAAAATACAAAAAAATAGTTGAAAGATGGAGATACAAGGTTTTCTGCCCGACATATACTGTACCTGGAGAAATTATGTCGGGGGTTTCTCTCTCCCTGACCCTGGCCATTAGCTAATGTATAACTAAACTGGCAGAACTCAACATTGCGACAGTTTTGGCCACATACTGTAATTATGCTCCCCGAAATGTAATCTGTGTGACCTCAATATTTAATTGGAAGCATTTGTGAGAGCAAATAATTGCTTAGGTGTGACCTTTTTTACTTCCCTTTCTCTGGGTATTCTATACACTCGGTATGTGCCTTGCGCGAGCTGACAGAAGGCACTCTGTATGAAGGAAAGTAGGTGCTATGTAGCGTGGAATTAGAAATAGAAATGCATTGCCTACTTTGTGTTATGGACATGAAATTATGGCGGTCTGTCACAGGCTCAATGGTGGTGCACAGTTGAAGGTGCATGTGGTTCTTGAAGCAATAAGGTCTTTATTGTGCAGTTCAACACAGTATCATGCACTGTGCCAGTGGTGGGAGAGGTAATCTACTCTGTCTCTGATTTTTACTTAAAGGACCATACACCCATTTTCAAGTTTATCGTCATATAATTCGTCCTCACTAACGCTCCTTATTCAAATTTGAAATCCTGGACCCAGGATATTGCACAAAGACTCCAAAAACGGGACAATTTGGTAGTACATTTTGAAAACCGACATTTGAGTGTTCTACAGATATTTGTCGGGACTTGGCAGTTTGCACACCCAGCTTGAAACCGGCATAATCCCGGCCAAACCAGGACTTAAGCTGGACTCACACTACAAGATAATCGGGGTGATTTTTGGGTCGGAAACAACCCTCCAAGCTTTAAGCTCACTGTATCACACAAGGCAGGCGCGCCGACAGCTTGCCTGAGAAGAGCAGGAGCCACTCGGCAAATGAGTGAGTCTCTGAACCCTGCAGTTGATGGCCTGCTGACGTGTCAACAAGCGAGCTGTCTGAGTTGGTGGACGGAATAGGTTATCATCCGTTTCCAAATGGCACATAGTGCTAGACAAGAATTGTACTGAATATTCATTATACTGAAGAGCTGATTGCACAACCCTTGGCAACCTCCACAAAATGTCCAGTCAGAACAAAGTTCTAAAATGTCAAAGGAAATAAAGGGCATTCACAAATATGACTAATTAATTAACAGGTTTGAATGATCAGACACCTACATGAAATATTAATATAAGGCAACATTCAAACAACATTTGCATAGGACAATCAAAATAGCAAAGTGATTAAATACAACAAACATTTGTAGCACATATCAAAGGCGAATTAATTGTCTATATAGGCTACAGACAAAAAGTCTGTTAGCAGCAAATTCAATTAACAGTACAAATAATACAGCATTACAAACAAAGGTACTCACATTTAGTTGTACGCACACTAAAAAAACAGAACGTTTATGGGGAAAAACAAACACAAACTCCTCTGACAATAAGATCAGATGTTCAGCTTCTCTCACAGTGGACTAAAGGCAGGTACACATTGCAGGACCTTAAAGTGCTCGGGGGGTTATCTGATCGTTAAGCATTACACACTGCAGGAGTTTATTTCTTGAAATCGGCTGTCATAATATCGTTGTGGTCTTCACAACAGGATTGATCCCCGACAAGGGCTGACACACTGTAGGATAGTTCACTAGAATGCTATCTCCAGAGTCAGACCCAATACATACATTTGAGTTTATTCCAATTCATTTTAATCGACGTATCCCGTGATATGCCTCTCTCCCTCTCCCCCCTCTCTCGCTCTTTCTCTCTCTCTCTCTCTCTCTCTCTCCCTCTCTATCTCTCTCTCTCTCTCGCACTCAAGTGCGCAGAAGCCGTCAGTGACAGCGTTGCCATGTCCGCTTATTATAAGCGACTTTGGGCTTGTTTTTCTGTAGAGTTGCTTGTAAATATTGGTTGTTGCGGGGTGCATTTTTTGGGCTTATTTGTGTAGTTGCTTATTTGGCCTTGTTTCCTAATGTTGTTTAATATATACAAGATTTGTGTGGATTTGGAAAATATTCCAAAATGTTCTCAAGATTTTTATTTGAAAATAGCTGCGACGCGTTGTGAGCTTGTAGATCGGCTATTTTCAAATATCCAATGTATTTGTAAATAGGTTTAAAGTGCTCAAGTGGCCTTTTCTTGGGCATGTTTTCATAGACCTGGTTGCTTATTTCTCTCGCAACATCTGGCAACGCTGTTCATAACAGCGAGCACATGCTGCGCACACACACACACACACACACACACACACACAGAGCTCGCTCTTGCTCTCACTCTCTGTCTGTCTGTCTGTCTGTCTGTCTGTCTGTCTGTCTGTCTGTCTGTCTGTCTCTCTCTCTCTCTCTCTCTCTCTCTCTCTCTCTCTCTCTCTCTCTCTCTGTACAATTCCTCTAAAATAAACAGCCCACCGCTCATTCTCTCATTTTGTTTTATAATGTTAACTTAATACAGGTCTGGACGGTAATATTGCGGTAGGGACTGTTTGTTGTGGTCAGATCCAGCGACGCTCCCCTGGCCACGGTGGCTGTAATGTGCTCTCATTGGCTGTAGCGTGGATCTCCTCGCAGACCCTTTCATAATGTATGATACTGTCCGATCTCCTGTCTGGGACAGAGCTGAATATCTAACATGGTAGTTATCTGAAAACGGTCGGAAAGCCGTCGCAGAGCGGATAATCGCGGCCACATCGTCTCGCGGAACCTTTCACACAGAGCGAGCATTATCTCGCAGATCAAAGGCCGATCTGCGTCAGATCGGGAGGTTTTGTCGGCGAGCGCCAAAAAATGTCGGCGACAGCAATCTCGGACCAAATCTCCTGCAGTGTGTACGAGCCCTTAGAAGAATGATGCAACATTATGCCAGCAGCAGGCACTAATTGGCCACACCTGGCTTGTGGGTCTTACCACGAAGTGTTACATAAATTAGGCAGCCAATGAAGTTGCCTGACTGCAAAATGCTACTGACATGAACCAAGCATACTGAAAATATGATATGCAACATAAATTAATGAACAAATATAGTTTGAGGGCAATATTCACTGACCTTTTGTACAGTGCTTGACAACGACATGTGCAACTAGGCCAGGGATTCCCAAACTTTTCAGCTTGAGACCCAAAAGATACATTTGGTGTACAGTCCGTCTCCCAAACGTACAAAAATACAGGCTACCACTTAAGCATTATAAAATAGCGACAAAGGCCGAACTGCAAGCTCACAACGCGGCACGATGCGAAAATGGGTCCAGACACATTGTTTGGGGAACATTTATCTAGGCTAGCTAATGTTAGTGGCCTACAATGTAAAGTAAACAAACTGGCAAATTAACTGGGGAACATTATGATAGATCTCTGGGAACATACAGGACCCTGGGTCAGCAAAGTAAGGACAGGTGGCCGTGCCTTTGCTGTGTTGGCACCAAAGTTGTGGAACAAAATCCCTTTGAGGACCCTAGGGGCTTTTAAAAACATGCTTAAGACCCTCCTTTTCACTGTAGATCAGGGGTCTTCAATTTTCGGCCAATGTTCACAAAAATATTTGGCAGACCCCCTGTAGCAACACTGAGGACCGCCTACGGGTCCCGGACCCCCTGTGTGTGTGTGTGTGTGTGTGTGTGTGTGTGTGTGTGTGTGTGTGTGTGTGTGTGTGTGTGTGTGTGTGTGTGTGTGTGTGTGTGTGTGTGTGTGTGTGTGTGTGTGGGGGTGTGTGTGTGTGGGGGTGTGTGTGTGTGTGTGTGTGTGTGTGTGTGTGTGTGTGTATTTAGCCCAAGGGTGCAGCTTCCTGTTCTGAAATTGAGTCTATATACTGTAGGAAGTGAGTTCAAGTGACAGTTCAAATGAATGTCCTGTAGTTTCGCTGTTTTACCCCTGCTGGTGTCAGAAATAATTTCTCTCAATGCAAGTGGGTGGGTTTTTGACGAACTTTAGACTTGATTTTCTTACCTTAATAAACATTGTCATAAATACTATATGCTTCCAGTCGCTAGTTTAAAGTATTCTTTCAATCATCATGATATGCGTTTTGGTAAATAATGGTCCAATTTATTTAAAAATTGATGATAAAGTAGGGTATGCTCTAGGAGGGACGGGATGTTTTGATTGACAAGCTACACAACCAATAGCATTCATTTAGCGATTGATTTCCGGTTGCTTTTTTGTATATATTAAATATGGCGGATTTGAAATCGTTGAAAAATAGGCTTCATTTACGGTCTGTAGAGTCTGTGGGTGTGACTTTGTCCATCTCTTTTATACAGTCTATGGTTTAGCCTCTACTCCCTCCTGTTGTGACTGATTGACTGACTGACAGTCTGACTGGGTTCTTGTTGTCCTAGTCTAGTTTTCTTTGTCTTGTCCTATATATTTCTTTTCTCTTTCTTAGGACTGCGCCCTGGGCCAGTGTAATAATAACTGGATGGGGGCAGGGGGGGGGGGCACACTACAAATACCAAAACTATGAACCAATGACAATAGGCTGTGGGGAACATCCATGAAGGAACGCTCCATTACAGCTATGCTATGCTCCAGGGGATATTTTGTCTTGTCTCCTAGCAACATGTTTTTTTTTTGTTTTTGCATTTGACAGGTTTTTTTTTTATTTGTTTTTGTTTTTGCCGCATCTAAGCTTGACTCCTACAGCTTCCCCAGAGTGGATCCTGCAAACATGGATGTGATTACTAGTGCTGTATAAACTAAAGAGTTTGAGATGCCACGTGAAGCTGGTATAAAAAATAATAATAATAATGAGATCCATCAACAATTCATTAAGCCTTCACACAGAATAAATGTTTACAGATTATCATTCTGAACTAAATGTGAAAAAAAAATAAGCTCCAGACAGGTCTGCTGTGAAAATGCAGCTTAATGATGATGACAGATCCATTAACCACTTAAGTCCCATACTGTCCATCTCTCTCCCCATTTCCTGTCAGCCTACTGTCCTTTCAAATAAAGGCATAAAAGCCCCAAAATCTTTAAAAAAGGAGCAGATAATGCAAGCTTGAATCGCGACGCGACACGTTTTGAGCTTGTAGATCTGCTACTTTTGAATGTGAATCCTGAAAAGTAACAGTTTTGGACATATATCCACCCGACAGAGACTTTGCTATTCATTGTACTTTGCTGTAAAAATTAATAGCAAAAATAGACAATCTACCAGCTCACAAGAATAATTCTTGGGTACATGAATACAGGAAAGAAAGATTTCTTTGTTTCATTTGAGTGAAGGATTTTGAGTACCATAAAAGCGCTCTATAATGTATTATTATTATTATTATTAAAGTGTACATTGGTGCTTGCAAGGGTAGAGTGGTCAATTGGAAGGTTGGTGTTAGCAGCCCCTAATAATTGCTGCGATTTTCAACCTATCTTCATATAATTGGTCCTCACTAATGCTCATATATGGTAAAAAAAAGAAAAAAATCCTACCCCGTCTGTGTCTCAGACCAGTGACACCATCGATGGGGAACCCAAGCTAATATAGAAACTGCAGGCTTTCTATTCCTGGAAGCATGGGTAGCATACTATAATGGAAGCCATTGTTCTTGCGTTAACTAAAATATAAATAAAACATATATAGGCCTAACCTGCCTAACGATGATGTCACTGGTAGGTTTCTCAACTGTCCACAGACCTCCTATGAGACACAGAGCGAGTAGACAAAAATGGTTCCATTATTATAATGAGCATTAGTGAGGACCAATTATATGAAGATAAGGTTGAAAATGGGTGAAGTGGTCCTTTAACTGTCCAGTAGCTGCTAATGCTCCTAATACTTAAAGGACGTGGTAAATGAAGAGGATTAATTCTAGGTACTGTACGTACAAAATGTGCTTATTATAGAACTATAGAGCTTGTACACTGGATCGTGCTCCCATGGTTAATTTATTGGATTAGCACCAAGGTGGTGGCGTCTTAGCTCTTCCTCAGACAGAGCTAAGACGCTCAAAACGTCACCTCGGGTGCTAATCCAATAAATTAAATAACTGTGGGGGTACGATCCAACGTGAGGACTGTACGTTTCTATTTTAATGTGTTCTTCTACCTGGGATTTCATCTTTCGATTGTGTGTGCTTTGCAAACTTTTGTCAAAATGTGCGTATTCCCTTTCCCTCTTACAGGTAACAAGCTAGCAGCAATATCAACTCTTAAGCCTAGTCAGCCTCTGCTCGGCTAACGAACAACAATTCCTCAAGATGCTCATTTACATGGCTTAGACTGTGTTTGAACTGGCATAAAAATGATTCACTATTACATTCCAAGTGACCCCGAATGGAACATTTTGATTAAATCAAACTGAACAACATTAGCCTGCCTCCTGTCTTGGCACCCGCTCACTGTGCATTTCTTGTGCCTGCCGTGCTTCATTTTGTTTTTTTCTAGCTCTCTCTCTCTACCTCTCCCGCTTGGCTGTTTGTGCCTCCCCTGTCTCTCCCTTTCCCTCATTAGTGGAGCTTTCGTCTCATCTCCACTACACAGGGATTTGCTGGGCGACACTTTCTCCCCTCGTCAGCTGGATAAGACGATGGCCCCAGACTGCACTCTGTCTGGGACCTGTCACTGACCTGGTTCCCTTCCCCTCTTCCTCTCTCCCTCACTCCCCCATGGGGCCAACCAGCAGGTGAAAAGCAGAGGCCCTGGCATCTACTTTCACCCGTGTGCACGCATTAATATGCGCATGGATTAACCCATTAAGACCGGGAATGCATCTGTGTCATTTTAGATTTTAGGCTATTAAAAAATAGTAGATCTTCAAGCTCATAGCCGAGCTTGTAGATCGGCTATTTTTTTTTTAATCAGGAAAATGTGTGGAAATCTTTGAATATATACATGTTTTTAAAGCGAACATTTGTACTCAAATCTTTGCTTCTGGGGATTCAACAAATGTCTTCTAAATCCTAACAGTTAAAAACTAATATATTATATGTTTCTATATCAGTGGTTCTCAAACTTTTTCATGTCAAGGACCATCAAAATTATAATGCATTTGGCCGCGGACCCCCATCTCAAAATGTTTTGTTCCAGGGACCCCCCAGAAGCAAAGAGTTGAGTTAAAAATGTTCACTTTAAAAAAATATATATATTCAATGATTTGCACACATTTTCAGGATTTTTCAAAAATAGCAGATCTACAAGCTCATAGCGTGGCACCGAGTGCCGCGCTATGAGCTTGTATATCTGCTATTTTTTTAATAGCCAAAGAAATCTTATAATGACACAGACCACGTTCCCGGTCTTAATGGATTAATCGCTATGTGCAAACAGCATGTGGCAGCAGCCACTCTCAGGGCGGAAATCCTCCCGTGTTCATCGTCCTCCCACGTGGGCCATGCCTTCACCGGTTGCAACTATAGGGCTAAATACCACATAGAAGAAGACGGGGCCCCTGCATGGCCCCTGCGTGGTGGTCTTACTGGCGCTCTCCCCAGAGGGGCCCCTGGTTACGTTTCCAAGCCCTAAGCGGATTATTCAGCTAATTAACCTTTCAGAATCTTCTCAATGAGCCTAACATAAAAAAAAGGAAAAGAAGATGGCTGGGGGTTTTATGAATCGATTTCCACACAGACCCTGTCAAGAGTGACAGCTGAGAGAAGAGGCAGATGATGAAAGAGAGCTTGCAGAAGGTGAAAGGATTCCTGCTGCTTGCGGTATAAGACAGAAATAACCCATTCAATCCGGGGAAGCATCTCTGTCATTTTAAGAGTTATTTGGCTATTCAAAAATAGCAGATATACAAGCTACAAGAACTTGTAGATCTGCTTTTTTTTTGTTTTCATCGTGAACATTTGTGCAAATCTTTGAATATATATGTTCTAAAGCAAAAAGTTTTAACTCAAATCTTTGCTTCTGGGGGGTCACTGGAACAAAATATTTTGAGATGGGGGTCCGTGGCCAAATACATATTTTGGGGGTCCTTGACATGAAAACGTTTGAGAACCACTGATATAGCGATACAAGTTTTTTTCAAAAAACTGTTAAGATTTAGAAGACATGCTATTTTTGAAAAATCATGACAATTTGTGCAAATCTTTGAATATATTTTCTACAAATTTTGTAGAAAATATATTCAAAGATTTGCACAAATGTTCATGATTTTTCAAAAATAGCAGATCTACAAGCTCATAGCGCGGCACCAAGTGCCATGCTATTTCTTTGGCTATTTTTGAATAGCCAAAGAAATCTAAAATAACAGAGTGTTCCCGGATTGAATGGGATAAGCTATCTCATAGTGTGTGTGTGTTTCCTCCAAATATTAGAGAGAAAATACTTCACAGGCCGGGCAGATTTATGAGCACAAATCTCAGTGTTATTGCTGTGTTCAAGTGAAAACAAATCAAAACGAAACACCAAACGTCAGGCAACAGGTTAAAAAAAAGGTGCTTAGACTCGAGCGAAGCAGTGGTCGGGGAATTATTATTAAATCCTATACAAGACTGCCTTAGACAGGGGTGTTGGATCAACTGGTTTATAACCCCTGTGAATTAAAAATAATTAAAGTAAGTGATATACTGTAAATACACACACACACACACACACACACACACACACACACACACACACACACACACACACACACACACACACACACACACACACACACACACACACACACACACACACACACACACACACACACACACACACACACACACACATTTTTTTAAAGGTTAAAGTACTATATGCTGATAGTAATCATTGCTACAGACAATATTCTGATAGTAATCATTGCTACAGAGCGTTTGTTCGGTCACAGGGGTCTCTCCAGCTCTTTAGTAAACAGAATATTATGTACATTTTCAGGTAGGTCACACAATTTAAGCCAATCAGGAGAGAGCACTGAAAATGCATTTTCTGTTTAATAAAGAGCTGGAGAGACATGGGAGACTCCTTTTACTGAAAAAAACTCTCTATAGCAATGAGTACTACCAGAAAATAGAGCTATTTAACACTTATTTCAACCAAAGTAAATCACTTAGCCTACCTTTAATAAAACTATAGATTTTGGTAAATGTTGTGCCTGACAAGAAAAGCTGCATGGCAGCTTTAACCCCTATCAACCTGGCATCCAAATGTCATTATAGGAGAAAATGTTCAAAAACATTTGAAAGAAAACAGGGGATTAACTAATCGATTAAGAGTCGTGAGGACTCCCTCCTCGGCACCGCCAGTGTTCCCTGATCTGCGTATTAGTTTGTTTGGGCTTGTTTCTAAAGTGTAGTTTGCTTATTTGGTCTTGCTTCCTAAATGTCGTTTAAACCAGTGGTTCTCAAACATTTTCATATCAAGGACCACCCAAATTAATATGTATTTGTCCAACGACAAAATAAGAAATAAGCAACCAGGTCTATGTTTTCATAGACCTGGGTTGCTTATTTCTCTCGTAAAATTTGGCAATGCTGGTCATGAGCTCCCTCCCCGGCACGGCTCATCTCCAGAAACCGGCTGCAGTGTGTGAGCACTTTCAGACTGAATGATGAATGAACGAAGTGAAATGGAAATTCAGGCTGAGTGTCGTCAGGCTCTAGCCTTTACTAAAACTTCTGTCTCTTCGAGCATCTGAACGTTTTCTGTACACACAGTGCTCCATCCTTCAGGCACTGATCCATTGTGTCAGTTGTTTGTGTAATACGCTTCAAGGCTGCTGCCAGGTGTAATGGACTTGACACTCTCACAAGTGAGGTGATCGCCTTCTGAAGCTTCCACAGAACTTCTGTTCATCTGCATGTTTTATTCATGCTTCATCACGGCACTTCATCACACAGTCACGTTTTTATATTTCTGACTCTTTCTTTCTGACAGACATGCGTGCACTAACTCTATATGTTTCTCTATTCACACATTCTCTGTTTCATTATATTTCATACATTCACAAGGTCCTTTCATGTACCGTACTGTATAATTGACTTTAGCGAGGAAATGTGGGAATAGACTCTATCTATCTATGCACAGCAGCCATATTGTGAAGAAATTCACGGGTGTTGCCAATGATACTAATGAAGGCTCTGTTCCATTCTGGTCAAACAGAGTCAGGGTGCTGATATTGTGCATGTTGGCTCACTGGAAACACTCTGCTACACCAGTGGGTCTAAAATTGGGGTCCAGGGACCCTCATGGTTCCTTGAGGGGGTTCCAAATGTCCCCTTACGGGTGTGTAACTCTGAGAGTGTACAAATTTTGGTTCCATTTGTATACTCTCGGCGTTATGGGGGTCGTGGAAATTAAAAGGTCTGAGAAATACAGTGTGCTACACTAAATGGAACAGAGCCTTCATTAGTATCATTGGTAACACCTAAGTAAGGAAGTGATAATATGGCTGCTGTGCATAGAGCCTATTCATTTGGTGTTATTCAAGTATTAATATTATATATTTATGTACACGCATACACACACACACACACACACACACACACACACACACACACACACACAGTAAATTACGTACAGTATGGTGCTCCTATATGTTTTTGATGTTGGGAACACCACTGCGACCAAAAAGTAATTTTTAAGCCATGATGCCATATGGTTGATGATAGCTAAAGTAGTTAGCCATCTTCAAGATAGCATAGGCATACAATTTCATTCATGAGCATCCAATGTACAGTATATTCAATGTTCAATACAGACATTCCTGATAACTTTCACCTTGAAATCTCATTTAAATATTCATAGCTTCTACCTGCTCCAGTAACCAAAGCGCTGCCAGTCTGAATAATGGGGGCCTGGAACTGGAAACGTACAGTATGTACTAGGGCTGTGTGTCTTCTGCCATCTCACGATTCAATTCAAATCAGATTATCTGGGTCACGATTCAAACCGATTTTTGTTTCAAAAATCGATTCTCATTGGAAAATTATGATGATGATGAGGACTTTAAAGTTATACAATGCAGGTCCACAAATAACGATTTTTAGCAGCCTCTGCTGGTCATTACCGTCACTGCAGGCCATTCGTTTATTCCTCTGTTACCCATAATTCCATTTGTTTTACCCCGCGGACCCCCATTTGAAAACATATGCCAGGGACCCCCATAATAAGAGAAGATTTTTACGACTCTAGCAGTGATTCTCAACCATTTTAATTTCAAGGACCCCCAGTTTGACACGCATTAGAGGCTAAGGACCCCCATTTAATGGCATTTCTATCTCTGGGACCCCATTTTGTATTGTACAATGAATGTTAATGTAACTCTGAGAGTGTACAAATGGAACCAAATGGACCCGTTAGAGTCCATTTGTACACTCAGAGTTACAAACCCATAAGGGTCCATTTGGTTCCTAACTATCCATAATTTAGCTGGGGACCCCATGGAACTCCCTCAAGGACCCCTGGGGGTCCCCGGAACCCACTTTGAGAACCAATGCCCTCGTATGTTACAGTAAATCGTGTAGGTCTTCCGGGACTATAGCCGTGGAGAGGCTCCAGCACCATATGGACCAGTGCCTGCACTTGTCAGTCAGAGTTTTGGACAAAGTGATTTTGGAAAAGCTCCAGTGAGCTGGCAGCGTCATTGTCAGTAATGAAGCTGCCAGCCCTTTCTGCCCTAGTACTGTACCTCTGAGGCATTGACTGGACGTAAGGTCACTGTTACACTTTGTCACACCGACTCTTTCAGCAAAGTGACACTTGCTTAGAAACTCTAATCATAATGAGCTGTCTGCTGTCGTCCTTCTGTATGGGTCTTGAACAGCAGCGTGGTTATACAGCTATACTGCAATATTTATTGATCACATCCACTTCTATGTATGGCCATTTATAGTGCAGAGTGCCGCGCTATGAGCTTGTAGATCTGCTTTTTTTGAAAAATCTTGAACATTTGTACAAATCTTTATAGTTTTAAAGCAAACATTTGTAACTCAAATCTTTGCTTCTAGGGGTCCCTGGAACAAAATATTTTGAGATGGGGGTCCGCGGCCAAATACATATAATTTTGGGGGTCCTTGACATGAAAAAGTTTGAGAACCACTGCTCTACTGTCAATGGTAACTAGCCCTAAATAGGCCAAATAAAATCAACCAAAGAAATAAAGCATTGGCCCATGACAAAAATGTCAAAGCAAAAATAGTAGATTTACAATGCATTGCATCACGTCTTGTGAGCTTATAGATCAGCTATTTTCACTTTTCATTGTACCATGGGGAGGCCATAGCTGAGTGGTTAGTGAGCCCACCGAGGGAGCCAGAGGCCCTGGTTGCCCCAGGTTCGATTCCAGGCCAGGCCAGCATATGTGTCGATGAAATGAAATTTGTCCCTGAGCAAGACTCTTAACCCCTAATTGCTCACAGGTTCTCATTGGAAACAAGACCGCAAGGACTTTCATGAACGAACTGTTAAAAGGAATTATCCTTATCCTTATACCACAGAATTCCACTTGCGTGGTGGAGGCAGAAATGGTGCAGCACCTTTCCCTGAACTCTTGCAGTTCTATTTTTCCAATGGCTACCACTGTAAAATTAGAAGTCAAAAATTCACTGAAGGCGAACCCTTTTCAAATATGAGGTTCATTTTTTGACGCCTCCGAGACCAGACTTGCGTATCATCCAAAGGTGAAACATGTATTTCATACTATACACTACACTGGGTTACTGCATCTCTGGTCTATTATAATAATATCTTGAATTCATATAGCACCTTTCATGAATAAAGCAAGTGGTTCATAACCTTTTTTCCTCTGAGCCCCTCCTTCTTACATCTGACAAAACCGAGGCCCCCCACACGTGCACACAAGCGCACATACACACGCATGCGCACGCACGCACGCACACACACACACAACAACAAGGTATAATGTTCAAACATGGTAGGAGGAAGTTGCATAAAGAGGCATCAATAACATACTGTAGGTACTGTAATATATATATATATATATATATATATATATATACGCTCACCCTAACATCTTCCAATTAGCAGGTATACTGTATAGTTCATGTACAGAGTGTGTGTGTGTGTGTGTGTGTGTGTGTGTGTGTGTGTGTGTGTGTGTGTGTGTGTGTGTGTGTGTGTGTGTGTGTGTGTGTGTGTATGTGTGTATGTGTGTGTGTGTGTGTGTGTGTGTGTGTGTGCGCGAGTGCACACGCATGTCCAGATTGATGACCGATCATCAGTAGAAATGTTCTGGGACAAAAACAGACTTACATTTAGTCATATTGTCTCAAGGTCATCATTTTCAGTCGAGCAATGTGGAAAAAATTATACCAAAATTCAATATTCTACAGCATTTCAATGAAGCAGAGTACTTTAAACTAAGCTTGACATTTGGCCTGCCTGAACAATGACTCATCCATTTAATTGTACCAAACACTTTACACCTAGAGTCTAGACGCATATTTGCCTCTCAGGAGATTTTACGAGAGGAGCAAAAGTAAAGTAAACTAAATCATATTTCACTCGATACAAAATGGAAGGCTTTACGTTTACCAGTGCTTGTTTAACTACAAGCTTATCGTTGCGTCACATACGCGAAAATAAGCTTTTAGATTTGTAGCTTGTAGCCTATTTTCGGTGAGTGACACGCTTCCGTAGAATCCAAATGACTGAAAACACACACACACACACACACACACACACACACACACACACACACACACACACACACACACACACACACACACACACACACACACACACACACACACACACACACACACACACACACACACACACACACACACACACACACACACACACACACACACACACACACACACACACACACACGCACGCACAAAATGAAGGAACACATGCTTCCTCATTCACTTGAACACTAATCTCTCAAGAACAGATTCTGCACTGCGTTGGAATCTGTCGGGGAGGTTCGTCATAACAAGTGCGCATGGGCGTGCCTTCAGATCAGGAAGCGGGCCGCGCTTTACCCAATCAAATGTAGTGGGCGGGATTCACGTGTCCGTCGATCTTTCCCCCTCGAAACAAACCGAAACTAATTTAACAATAACGTCCGCGGAGCAGACAAAACCACGGAAAGATATTCACATTTTAACTCTTTCATCATAGAAACAAGTGGGCTTATAACCAAAACGATCGATGTTCTCTGGGAGAAGTGGTGTTAGTGTTCCGTGTAGAAATATTGTTAGTGGGAATGAAAACATAGTCGCACCAACCGGAAGTGACGCGTTGAAGGCATACAAAACACCGGTTTCCTTTGCGCTCTGGCTCTACGTTTTCTTCCGCCCAGAGCCAACAGACATAGAACAAACAGCAGAGGGCGCTGTTTTTCATTTTCAGTTGGCGATGGGTTCCCAGATTGCTTGAACACTGCTTCTCTGCTACCAGTAGGCTACACACACATACAGTATAATGCTGTTTCTGCTGCAAAGCTTATAGTCTCCAACACCCCAGCCTCCATCTTTCTAGTTAAAGAGTCTTGCCTGCGGCTCAACAGTTGAAAATAAATGAAATGTTGAGCTCTCAAGCTCTGTGGCTCCTCAAGTTCAACTGAGTTCAATGTGTTGCTTAGTCCCGCTCGTGCACCCATGGGTGTTTCTGCATTGCGTTCCCTGATTTACCTCGCTGCTTGGCTAAATAAGGAACAAACTGTGTCCCTTAGTCAGTTCAATAATAATAAGCAGTGGTGGAAAAAGTACTCAAGTTTTGTTTACTTTAGTAAAAGTATCAATACTGCAATGTAGAAATACTCTGTTACAAGTAAAAGTCCGGAATTCTAAATTTACTTGAGTAAAAGTACCAAAGCATTGGTATCAAAAAATGTACTTGAAGTACCTAAAGTAGAAAGTACTCTCTTTTGAAAATAGTAGACCTACAAGCTCACAATGCGTCACACATTGAACTCAGTTCAACTTGAGGAGCCACAGAGCTTGAGAGCTCAACATTTCATTTATTTTCAACTGTTGAGCCGCAGGCAAGACTCTTTAACTAGAAAGATGGAGGCTGGGGTGTTGGAGACTATAAGCTTTGCAGCAGAAACAGCATTATACTGTATGTGTGTGTAGCCTACTGGTAGCAGCATTGAGAAGCAGTGTTCAAGTGAATGAGGAAGCATGTGTTCCTTAAAGGGACACTTCACCCAAAAAAAACTTTGTTTCAATGGATTAGTCACCCCATGGAGACTTGAATTCATGGATATTTTTTAGTTTTTGTCTAATTTCTAAGACAATAATTTGATGACCAGCGGACCGGTAGGCAGCGGTTCCGGTAGGAGACACAACGAGTCGTTGTGTCTCCTACCGGAACCGCTGCCGGTCATCAAATTATTGTCTTAGGAATGAGACAAAAAACAAAAAATATATCCATGAATTCAAGTCTCCATGGGGTGACTAATCCATTGAAAAAAAATGTTTTGGGGGAGAAGTGTCCCTTTAATAATGGCCAAATATGGATATGCCTGACGTCAGCACTGTGTGTGTGTGTGTGTGTGTGTGTGTGTGTGTGTGTGTGTGTGTGTGTGTGTGTGTGTGTGTGTGTGTGTGTGTGTGTGCGTGCATGTGCGAGAGAGAGAGAGAGAGAGAGATTTCAGTCATTTGGATTCTATGGAAGCGTGTCACTCACCGAAAATAGGCTACAAGCTACAAATCTAAAAGCTTATTTTCGCGTCTGTGACGCAACTATAAGCTTAGTAGTAGTTAAACAAGCACTATATGCTTGTTTAACGTAAAGCCTTCCATTTTGTATCGAGTGAAATATGATTTCGTTTAGTTTACTTTACTTTTGCTCCTCCTGAGAGGCAAATATGCGTCTAGACTCTAGGTACTGTAAAGTGTTTGGTACAATTAAATGGATGAGTCATTGTTCAGGCAGGCCAAATGTCAAGCTTAGTTTAAATTACTCTGCTTCATTGAAATGCTGTAGAATATTGCATTTTTGTATCATTTTCTCCACATTGCTCGACTGAAAATGATGACCTTGAGACAATATGACTAAATGTAAGTCCCAGAACATTTCTACTGATGATCGGTCATCAATCTGGACGTGCGTGCGTGCGTGCGTGCGCGCACACACGCGCACACGCACACGCACACACACGCACACGCACACACACACACACACACACACACAATACAGTATACCTGCTAATTGGAAGATGTTAGGGTGAGCATATATATATATTACAGTACCTACAGTATGTTATTGATGCCTCTTTATGCTGTTCTTTCTTCCTCCTACCTTGTTTGAACATAATACCTTGTTGTTGTGTGTGTGTGTGTGTGTGTGTGTGTGTGTGTGTGTGTGTGTGTGTGTGTGTGCGCGTGCGCATGTGTGTATGTGCACTTGTGTGCACGTGTGGGGGGCCTCGGTTGTGTCAGATGTAAGAAGGAGGGGCTCTGAGGAAAAAAGGTTATGAACCACTTGCTTTATTCATGAAAGGTGCTATATGAATTCAAGATATTATTATAATAGACCAGAGATGCAGTAACCCAGTGTAGTGTATAGTATGAAATACATGTTTCACCTTTGGATGATACGCAAGTCTGGTCTCGGAGGCGTCAAAAAATGAACCTCATATTTGAAAAGGGTTCGCCTTCAGTGAATTTTTGACTTCTAATTTTACAGTGGTAGCCATTGGAAAAATTGAACTGCAAATGACCAACATTTTCAAAAGGCCAAAATGTATGTACAGTAGGCCTGAAGTGGTTAATGTATGTTTTGTAATAATAATAATAATCTACAAAGTAACTAGTAACTAAAGTTTTCAAATAATTGTAGTCGAGTAAAAGTACAATATTTGGATCCGAGATGTAGTGGAGTAGAAGTAAAAAATATTGGAAATTTGAAATACTTAAGTAAATGTGCTTAGTTACTTTCCACCACTGATAATAAGGGACACACATTTTAGTTTGCAAATAAGGGACGATTCCCCAACTTATTTCAAGGGACAATTATGGCAACTCTATTTTGAGCAAGTGCACCTTACCAGTGGGGAAAGAAATAAAACAAATAGGAGTCATAGGGACTTGTGATAGTGCTGTTTGAAGTGTTGTCAGCTTTCCTCAGAGAACATAATTGACCGTCATGGGGGTTTAGGATGGTCTGTGTTCTATCATGGGCATGTGGATCACTCCCAAGCTCTGTGTGTGTGTGTGTGTGTGTGTGTGTGTGTGTGTGTGTGTGTGTGTGTGCGCCTGCCTGCCTGCCTGCCTGCCTGCGTGCGTGCGTGCGTGCATGCGTGTGTGCGTGCGTGCGTGCGTGCGTGCGTGCGTGCGTGCGTGCGTGCGTGCGTGCGTGCGTGCGTGCGTGACATGTGACTGTGTTTGGATGAAAACACAGACACTGCTTTGATGACATTTGGATGAATGATTCACTGTGTCAGCGAGACCTGGCTGGCATTTACAAAGAAAATCCACACACAATGATGAACAGTGATAAACTGACACGCACCGCTCATCAGCCTGCAGCTGACAAGCTATCCACTTATACTGTATAATAGTCTCTGTCGGTTGGAAACCGTGTCCAACACTGTTACTTTTCAGGATTCAAATTCAAAAACAGCACATGCAAGCAGTGGTGGAAAAAGTACTCAAATGTTTTACTTAAGTATAAGCATTAATTAACTGCAATGCAGAAATACTCTGTTGTGAAAAGTGAAAGTCCGGAATTCAAAATGTACTTGAGTAGAAGTACAAAGGTATTGGTTTCAAAATATACTTAAAGTACCAAAAGTAAAAGTACCAAAATGTTTGAAAATAGCAGATCTACAAGCTCACAACGTGTCGCATGGCGACGCGTTGTGAGCTTGTAGATCGGCTATTTTCAAATAGCCTAAGTATAAAATAGGGCTAAAGTGGTTAACGTATGTTTTATAATATAATGATTTATATCTGCAAAGTAACAAGTAACTAAAGTTTTCAAATAATTGTAGTGGAGTAAAAGTGCAATATTTGCCTCTGAGATGTAGTGGAGTAGACGTAAAAGTATTGGAAATTGAAAATACTCAAGTAAAGTACAAATACCTCAAAATTTTACTTCAGTACAGTACTTGAGTACATTTACGTAGTCACTTTCCACCACTGAGCACAAGTGGCAAATCTGCAAGATCAAGCCGCGTTTCGAGCTTGTGGATCTGCTGCTTTTGATACTTTTGTGTGACGCTTTAGTATGATCAAGTATGGCGTTAATTTACACAAAAAAAACACAAAAACTTAAATATATGCATATGTAGGCGGAAGAGAATTCAAAAGAATGATAAAAATTATTGAACATCTACAAACTCCTAGCCTGAGACCAGACGAATCTGCCAGTGCAGAAAAAAATTGCCCTCGGCGATTTGGGTCTGGCCACCGCTCCGTTCTGAATCCATTTCCTGCTCCCGAAGTCTGGGGTGACCAATCAGGGCCCAGTATTCATATATGGGAGACTGTAATTGGTAGTTGGATGTTGGTCTATCCAATTGCGTCGAGAGCCATTGTTTTGATCCCGCCCCCTTGGAAAAAAGTCTGGCTACGCGAGGCTAACAAACTCCCAATTCATCGTAGGCTACAGCGACGTGAAAATGAGATGATTTTTAAGAGTTCAGTGATCTACGACTGTCGGTCTCTTCTTCCACTGTATTAGCCCTGCCAGGCACAGTAAGAGCAGTATTTGTGGGTGGTAAATACTTTATCTGATGATTACAAAGTAGAAAAGTAATTGGTATGTTGTAATTATTATATATATCGTCTCTGTCGGGTGCAAACCTCATTATGTCCAAGAGCTGCGGTGCGGTTTGAGCTTGTTTTGATGCTTTTTTGTGACTCTGAATGATCAGGTAGGGTGTTAATTTACAAAAGAAACACAAAATGTTAAAATATGGAGATGAGAGGTTTCTGCCCGACAGCAACAATATTATGTATAATAAATGCAACACCGATACAGGACAACACATGTCAGTTTCTGTAAACTGATACAATTCTTTGATCAAATAAAGTGTAATTCACATACATTACATAACATATTTATTGACGTTCCTCGCTGACAGGGACTCTATGAACTGTCCCTCAGCTGCCTGCAGCGCGCCGTCCTCTGACTGACATCCCGTCCATTGTGAGCTATCATTTACATCTGTGTCTTTATGTTGACGCTTTGATACCATCAGCAAAGAGAGAGAAGAAAGAAAGAAAGAAGAAAAGCCTGGATAGTTCTTTCATCAATCTGTCAGTGACTGGAATGAAACGACCGCAGCATCAGGTTTCAGGGACTTGTTGCCAGTGGTGGAAAGTAACTGAGTACATTTACTTACTGTAAGCACTGTACTTGAGTAAAATTGTGAGGTATTTGTACTTTACTTGAGTATTTCCAATACTTTTACTTCTACTCCACTACATCTCAGAGGCAAATATTGTACTTTTACTCCACTACAATTATTTATAAAGCTTTAGTCACGTGTTACTTTTCAGATATAAATTATTATATTATAAAACATACATTAACCACTTTAGCCCTATTTTATACATACAGTAGGCTATTTGAAAATAGCAGATCTACAAGCTCACAACGCATCACATCGCGACGTGTTGTGAGCTTGTAGATCTGCTATTTTCAAATATTTTTGTACTTTACTTTTGGTATATTTTGATGCCAATACTTTTGTACTTTTACTCAAGTAAATGTTGAATGATGGACTTTCACTTGTAACAGAGTACTTCTATATTACAGCATTGGTACTTTTACTTAAGTAAAACATTTGAGTACTTTTTCCTACACTGCTTGTTGCCTGCTGTAGATGATTTGTTTCCATCAGTTTCAAAGAGCAGTTGTCTTGTTCTCGTGTCAATCAGTCAACATACTTTCTTTACACAACAACCAGGAGAGAAAATATATATTGTCGCTAAAAGGCAGAAACCTCCTATTTCCATACTTTAACTGTGTGTGTTTTTTCGTTAATTAACGCTCTACTTGATCACAAAAAAATCAAAGGAATAGATCTATGA
This sequence comes from Gymnoscopelus braueri, assembly GCF_963280865.1. NCBI lineage: Eukaryota > Metazoa > Chordata > Actinopteri > Myctophiformes > Myctophidae > Gymnoscopelus > Gymnoscopelus braueri. Next base: position 44,656,258 of record NC_137618.1, read on the forward strand.
GCAAGAAACGTTTTTGAGCTTGCTGATTGATAGCAGATCTACCAGCTCACTGGATCAGTTATTTTTGAATATCCAAAGTAGAAAATAGCTTAATTGGGTGATGTACAGTATGTTTAGTAATAATATTCTAAATCTGCAAAGAAATTAAAATAACTTAATGGAGTTAAAAAACAATACACACACACACACACACACACACACACACACACACACACACACACACACACACACACACACACACACACACACACACACACACACACACACACACACACACACACACACACACACACACACACACAGTACCTCTGAAATGTACTTTAAGTACGGTACTTAAGTACAGAGTAAATTTACTTTCCACCACTGAACGGTAGAAAGGTGATGATTTGCAGATCCGTTAACCATATCAGTGGGACGTTTATTATCATTTTTACACTGATAAATGCAATCAAACTATAATTACATCCATCATATACGGAGATAGATTTTCTCTGCTATATGAACACGTTGCTCCAGGGCTTTCATTAGCCTGTTACCTGCTTTCTCAAGCGTGAAACACAGCTCAAGATGATGCACACCTGAAAGATAGTGGAATGATTGAAATGAGTGGAACGATAGAAATCCTTTTTTCAGTGACGTACCAGTTCCCTGGCCTCAAATGGTTAAATCATTGTATGCTGTAGACCAGTGGTTTTCAACCTTTTTCATATCAAGGTCCATTATTATAAAGGCAGATGTTTAACAATAATTTAACTCTTGAGAGCGTAAAATTAAACCAAATGTGGTTTCATTTTACACTCTCAAGAGATCTATAAGGGTCCATTTGGTTACAAACTCATTACAAACCATCATTTAGCTGGGGACCACCTGGAAACTCCTCAAGGACCACCGGTGGTCCCCGGACCACTGGTTGGGAACCACTGCTGTAGACCAGGGGTCTTCAACAGGGGGTGCGGGTGTTGTATATCACACACACACACACACACACACACACACACACACACACACACACACACACACTTTATCCAACATGTACACCCCCACATACAGTGCGAACATACACACACCCACATGCTCATCCTACACGCACATACAGTACACGCACAGACTTGCACTGTCCACGCACGCACATGCAGTTCAGTTCCATTTCCATATATGGATAGGTTTCAACATACAGTACTACCCACACACTCACTCACATACGCATACGCCTATATCACGCACACACATCTGTACCAACATGAATACAATAAATGCAAGTACATAGAAACACATGTTTAGTCTGCATATAAAATCTATGTAGAACAATAGACCCCCGCCCTGTAACCCCTGTCCCTCGCACCGGTCACACCATGTAACAGCAAGCCAGATTGACCTGTAACTTTTTACAATAAACTATTCTATTACTCTAACAAAGTTACGACCTGAGTCTAAATTTTTTTCCCATTCTGCAAAAACCCAAGTACGACACATTTCACCACACGGGACCCCTAGGTGGTCCTCAGAGTTACTACAGGTGGGCCGTTGAATCTTTGTATAGCATCCCTCTTCTTAGGAGGATTTTAGCCCAAAATAGACGATCTACAAGCTCAAATAGGCGTTGCGGCTATATTTGCAATTCTGCAACACAACGTTGGTTCTCAAAGTAGGATCCGGGGACCCCCAGGGGTCCTTGAGGGAGTTCCAGGGGGTCCCCATCTAAATGATGGATATAGGAACCAAATGGACCCTTATGGGTCTGTAACTCTGAGAGTGTACGAATGGAACGGGTCCATTTGGTTCCATTCGTAAACTCTCAGATGGACATGCCATTAAATGGGGGTCCGTAGCCTAATGCATGTCAAACTGGGGGTCCTTGAAATTAAAATGGTTGAGAATCACTGCTAGAGCCGTAGAAATCTTCTCTTATGGGGTCCCTGGCATATCTTTTGAAATGGGGGTCCGCGGGCTAATAAGTGTGAAGTTGGGGGTCCTTCTCATGAAAAAGTTTGAGAACCACTGCTATACAATAATGTAGTGGGGGGTCCCTGCTTCATCTTTCTCTCAGCTAAGGGGTCCTTGGTCTGAAAGACGTTGAAGACCCCTGCTGTAGACACAGACGGGATGCCACACGGTACATCGACTACGCCAGAAGTACGCGTGGACACGCATGCGCGGAAGCATACCGTGTAAACACACACGCACGTTTGTATTACTGTGCTTGTAAGGACATCGTCATTTTTAGGATGGAGCTTTTTAGAATACAATTTCTAACCCTAACTCTAAAGACAAAAATAGGTGAGCTTGTAGATCAGCTATTTCCGGTGCACAACACCGGTGTGTATTAACAATCCTGTATAATTTGCTGAAAACGCCTATACACAGCATACCCAAAGTAAATTGATTGTTGTTCTTGAACCATTTTGGAATAAATGCATGGGCATGGTCTCATTTTGAAGGTAAAAAAAATCAACTCTATGTGCAACTGACATTGACTAATATACAAGTTTGAATTACTGGAATAGAAGGTTTTTAATTATCGCCTAAATATTTTCGGTCGCAGCACCATTGACGATACACCTAATTAGACCTAATAAGGCGTAATTACAAATAATGTGTTTGTTATTAGAAATAACATGTTTTTATTAGACAGAAACAAACACAGTTATACCCTAATTATACTCAATTATCCCTACATTATGTTCTAATTAGAAATTGAATGAAACGTAACCTCTAACCTCTACCTGTCTAATCCTAACCAACAACAACCTGAATCTTTTGCTGATTGTAAAACAATCTTTTTTTTAAACAATAAATCAACCATTTGTCTTGTGAGGACCAGGAAAATGGTCCTCACAATGACTATTTCTCAAATTCTACTATACTTGTGGGCACATCTGCAGTCATAAGCATAGTAATACAACACACACACACACACACACACACACACACACACACACACACACACACACACACACACACACACACACACTAGGGCATTCACAGAATAGTCGAATATTCGAATATTCGAATATCAAACCGACTATTCGACTATCAAACCACTATTCGATTATTCGAAAAAGAAAAAAAAAGAGCAGACACGCAGCTGTGAGCTCTGGTGTGACGTCAACTCGCATTCCTTGAGTCGAGTCATCAATGCCATTGAAAAAAATAATAATAATAATTAAAAAAAATAATTCGAATACCATAAATCACTATTCGTTAATGCCCTAACACACACACACACACACACACACACACACACACACACACACACACACACACACACACACACACACACACACACACACACACACACACACACACACACACACACACACACACACACACACACACACACACACACACACACACACACACACACACACACACACTTACACTTCAAAACAACCCATCCGTGTGAGATTACGGCGCTTCCAACATACAGGAGCAGATTAACAGGTCAGTGAGATGTAAGCCCGTGTGTCTCATCCTGCCTGCCGGGGACAATGAGAGTACTGAGTGTGGCTGGAACCTCCCTCACTTCCATCCTGCGCAGTATGATATAAAAAAACAGTATAAAGGTAAAAGTAGGAATATATTAGTACTGGGTCACACCAGGTGAGCAGCATGAGTAATGTGAGCACTACTAGACACGATGCGGTATATAATGAGAAAGGTCATGCATGGCTAAAACTATTAATTATCTTCTTAGCAATTATTCTATCGATCAGCATCATGTCAGTATCATGGTCAGTATCATGGTCAGTATCATGGTCAGTATCATGGTCAGTATCATGTCAGTATCATGGTCAGTATCATGGTCAGTATCATGGTCAGTATCTGGTCAGTATCTGGTCATTGTCATGGTCAGTATCATGGTCAGTATCATGTCAGTATCATGTCAGTATCATGTCAGTATCATGGTCAGTATCTGGTCAGTATCATGTCAGTATCATGGTCAGTATCTGGTCAGTATCATGTCAGTATCATGTCAGTATCATGGTCAGTATCATGTCAGTATCATGGTCGGTATCATGGTCGTTAACATGGTCGGTATCATGTCAGTATCATGTCAGTATCATGGTCAGTATCATGTCAGTATCATGGTCAGTATCATGTCAGTATCATGGTCAGTATCATGTCAGTATCATGGTCAGTATCATGGTCAGTATCATGGCCAGTATCATGTCAGTATCATGTCAGTATCATGGCCAGTATCATGGCCAGTATCATGTCAGTATCATGGCCAGTATCATGGTCAGTATCATGTCAGTATCATGTCAGTATCATGGTCAGTATCATGGTCAGTATCATGTCAGTATCATGGTCAGTATCATGTCAGTATCATGTCAGTATCATGTCAGTATCATGTCAGTATCATGGTCAGTATCATGTCAGTATCATGGTCAGTATCATGTCAGTATCATGTCAGTATCATGGCAAGTATCATGTCAGTATCATGGCCAGTATCATGCAAGGTTTTAGCTAGAACAACAACAGCTGCAACTAACTCACGCTTACTGCTTTGGAAACCAATCATGTCATTGCACCGCTAACCAAAACTAACAACATAACACAAACTTAGAATTGGGAAAAAAAACATTTTAACTCACTGAAATATAAAATAGAAATGAGGTCTCTGTCAGTATCCAATATTAATGAAAAAGTAATGTAATGAATACAGCCGTTAATGACATTGCATATCTTTCATATTGGTATTAGGAGGCCTAACTGTTATCGCACGTTATGTAATTTATAATTATTTTTGAATTCACATCAATAAGATTTGATTTGGCTAATCCTGCTTATTGGCCCCTCAGAAGTGTGCATGTGCGTGCGTGCGTGCGTGCGTGTGTGCATGCCGCATGCGTGCGTGCGTGTGTGTGTGTGTGTGTGTGTGTGTGTACGAGCGCATGCGTGTTTGTTGTAAGTATCTCTGAATATAATGTGGTAAGATGTATTCCAAAAATACATATTGTCTCTACCAGGGGGAAACTTGTTGTCACTTTTCAGGATTCTAATTAAAAAAATAGCAAAAGGAGCAGATCGACAAGCTCAAAATGCGTTGCTTTGCGTGAATCGCGTTGCGTTTCAAGCTTGCAGATCTGCTATACTTTTGATGCTTTCGTGTGACACTGTAGTATGATCAAGTAATTCATTTACACAAAAGGTTAAAATATGGAGATAAGAGGTTTCTACCCGACAGCAATATGATGACAACACTGTGTGCCTTGAGATTGGGTTTCCTTAACGGGCAAGAAGGTTGAGAAAGCACAAAGATATAGTGTTAATATTGCACAGGTTTCGCTACAGGTATACGGTAGATATCATTGCACATGATAACAGATAGAATAGTGGGTATTAGAGGATTATTCGATGGGCATTTAGAGGAGCCACTCTGAAGCGTGTGGATGTGAGTCACATAATGGTAACTGGCACCGGATTAATTACAATTATCGCTCTGCTCTGTCAATCAGCGTTTAATTAATTCCTCTCAGTGCGAGAGAGAGAGGCATTTTGTTTTGGACGGCGTCCACTCCCAAGTCATTTGCGTCACTCTGGTCTAAAACTTTCATCTAGAATGTTTAATAGTCGTCTGTCTGCCACTGACATCCACTCGTAAACAAAAGTATAAAACGATAGCAAGATAGAATGCCTGGTTGGTTTGCTTGCTACCCGGTTTCCTGTGCAAGTGCTACTTTTTTAATGTTTTACCATTGAGCCATTAGTGCCTGCCTGCTTGCTCAGGGGATAAATTGAATCTTGTACCATCGGGTACAAATATGTGTCAGATCCTGTGTCTGGGTGAGACATGACCTTTGACACAATCTAAATGTCTACAATCTAACATTTTAACAACATACATCTTTTATGGGGTCTTTGGCACAAAATCTTTTCGAAAGGGATCTGTGGCCAAATTCATATCAATTTGGGGCTCTATGACATGAAAAGAATTGTTTCCCCTTTTTTTCCGTTGTTGACTCGTTATGCCAATTGATTCCTCCCCACACACATTTCTGTGTTGTCACTGCTGTTGCATCCAACTGACTCACCTGCCAGTGAGGAGCCCCCACCAGGAGGACTACTCCTCCCGCCCAACACTCCCTGCTGACAGGTGCCGACCCAGCCTGTAGGAGTACGTGCAAAATCACCCTCCTTCCCCGCCCGGCTTCCCTCCCCCGAACACGGGCCAATTGTGTTCGCATAGACGCTCGACAAAGCCGGATGCAAAACGGTGGATTTGAGCCCAGAACCTTTTTCTTCTAATTTTTTTCTTGTTCTAATGTTTCTTTCCGAAGACCGAAATAGAGAGTGGAAGTGAAATATCTGCCAATGAAACATTACGCAAGCTGCAACCAATGCTGGCATCGTGCTCTGAAGGGATTCTGATCTAGAGCCGGGGCTTCTTCATTGTTGTGAGCATACAGAACAGGCAGCATCTTCACCCTTTATAAACTCACCATTCTCATTTTATTCCACATCTTTCTCTTCTCTCTTGTGTGTGTGTGTGTGTGTGTGTGTGTGTGTGTGTGTGTGTGTGTGTGTGTGTGTGTGTGTGTGTGTGTGTGTGTGTGTGTGTGTGTGTGTGTGTGTGTGTGTGCTTTTACAGTCGGACAAATGTGCCTGCAAGTATAATAGAATTTGAGGAAAAAATACATTTTGAGGACCATTTTCGTGCTAGGTAATGGTTTCCTGGAAGGGAAATGGTAGTTTTATGGTCGAAAAACAAACAAAACAGAGTTAGGCATCACGTAGCCATACTATATCACTGCGTGGATATGAGTCTGGTGCCTCTATGAGGACGTTTTTTTCCAAGGGGGCGGTATCAAAACAATGGCTCTGGACGCAATTGGTTAGACCTACAACTAACTACCAATTACAGTCTCCCATATATGAATACTGGGCCCTGATTGGTCACCCCAGACTTCTGGAGCAGGAAATGGATTCACGATGGAGCGGTGCCAGACCCAAATCACAGAGGGCACTTTTTTTTTGCACAGGCAGATTCGTGTGGTCCCAGGCTAGCCCAACTCCAGGACAGGGTTAGGTTTAGAGGTTAGTTTTAGGCGTTATAGGGTTAATTAAAACATAGCCGATCTTCAAGCGTTGACATTTTTGGCTTTAATTAAAGGGTTAAAAAGAGGTTGTGGGTTCGAATCCACCGTGGTGCAGCCAGCTTTGTCGAGTTTCTACACGAACACAATTGGCCCGTGTTCGGGGGAGGGAAGCCGGGCGGGGAGGAGGGTGATATTAGTCACTGCACATACTCCTAAACGGGCTGTTAGCAGGTGAGTGTTGGGCGGAAGGAGTAGGACGAAGGCTCTACGTCCTCCCGGTGGGGGCTCCTCACTGACAGGTGAGTCAGTAGGATACAACAGCAGACAGTGACGACATACTGGGTCGGAAATTAATTGGCATAACCACTACATTGGGGAGAAAATGGTTAAAATGCCCCCCCGCCCCCCAAAAAAAAATTTGACGTACATATCGTCTCTGTTGGGTGGAAACCTCATATGTCCATAACTGTGACTTTTCAGGATGCAAATAAAACAATAGCAAAAGTAGCAGATCTACAAGCTCAAAACACGTCGCTTCGCGTCACGTTTCGAGCTTACAGATCTGCTTCTTTTGCTACTTTTGTGTGGGGCTGTACGGCATTAATTTACAAAAAAAACACACAAATATGTATATATTATGGAGATAGCAACAATATGTGTGTGCATGCGTGCGACGGTGCGAGTGATCAGTGGGCCTTACAGTGTGTACACAAGTAAGACTCAGGTCTTACTGGGGGGGGGGGGAGATTAGGCCCCCACTGCAGCGGCAGCCAGTGAGTCAGCCCTAATGGTCGGTGGTCGCATAATTACATTTCCCTGCAGTCAGCGCTTTAAAGGCTGCCGCTGCTGTATAGTGCACGCTGCACACGACAACCACGGCCATGTAATGGAGTGCTTTCACCGTGCCGTGCCGTGCCCGCCCCGAAAGGGGCTTCATAATAACAAGAGAGTTCACCAATCAAAGGCTGCACTCTCCGTTTCAAAATGACTTGCAAAATGTGTGCATTTTGACCTTTTCCCCGCTATTAGCATAAACTGTAGTTAGTAAACAGTTTGGCTGTGTGAGTCAACTGTAATTTTCACCACTTATAAGGTGGTGTAAGTGATTTTTTCTTTTTAAATAAGTGTTAAATAGCTCTATATTCTGTTGGCAATGGTTGCTATCGAGTGTTTGTTCGGTAACAGGGGTCTCTCCCTGTCTCTACAGGTCTTCAGAAAACAGAAAATGAATTTTACTGGGATACCAATTTGAAAACACTGCATTAACACATTCACTGCCAGGTATTATTTCATTAATTCTCCGCTGCTGCCAGCGTTTTTTCTTTTTACCTTTATATTGACGATCTTTGGAGTGCCGTGGGAGTCACGTTGTGCACGCAGATGTAAACAAAGAGTGTCTGGGGTGTGGGGGAGGGTATCCTCCATCCCCCGGAACATTTTTTTTTTTACCGCGATCGGCCATTTTGTTGCTATCGCCCGTTGAATAAGGCTTGTTTTCACCGAATAAAGTCGAAATCCGAACTAGGTGTGTTTTTCTACAAATAAAACAACAGAGTGGACGGAATTGACGGGGGGGGTTTTTGGGATCATTCCTAAGTTGTGTTAGAGCGCCCTCTTGTGGAATAAAAAAGAAAACCGAATTTGACGGAGATCTCCGTCAATGGCGGAAATGACGGAGATCTCCGTCTATGGCATAGGCAAGGTGTACTTTTGGCTGAGGGGGCGGGGGGCTTTTTTCTTATTTCCACACAACAGCTCTAAGGTGTATTAAAGACATAGTTCAATGTTGAAAATGAGTGGTATTCCCCTTTAAGGGGGGGAGCAACGAATGCTGGAGAAAGGTTCAAATCCTATACATCCTATTCCTAATACCTTAGAACCGCCATGACAGCCAGGCAGATTAGCAGGTGGATTCTCACAGTGGATTCAAAGTGAGCATTAGTGGAACATCATGTTTAGCCAAATACTGTTTCAGGAGGATTACTTTAACTCGGTATGCACTCTTATACATTAACTCAGGGGTCTTTAATGGGGGGTCCAAGAACCCTAACCCTTTAGGGGGTCCTCGGAGTAACTACAGGCGGTCCGCCAAATATTTGTGTGATGGAGGACATTAGCCGGAAATAGCAGATCTACAAGCTCCACAACGCCTCGTGCTGCAAGGCGGAGTGAGCTTGTAGATCTGCTATTTTTGGAGAGTTGGTGTAGAGGGAAAAAGAGCAGACCTACAGAGCCAGCGGTCAAGTTGACTAAATATTGAGGATTTGAAAGGTTGAATTTCTGAAAATACACATCAACATAAATCCAAAATATTAATAGAAAAGATTGTGTGTCAAACAAGTCTATGAAGCTAAGAAATATTATGAAAAAGTTTACTCTGCAACAAAACGTTATACAACATGTAGCAGGGTCCCTGCTTGCTCTCCTTTTCATCAGATAATTCATCAAAAGATATTGACCCGGATGACGTTTCTGATGAAATTGCAGAGACGAAATATGGAAATATGAATTTGTAGACTTAGTGCAGGCTAGATTTGTAAAAGATTTAGACCAATTGCCAATTTGAATTTATTGGTATACATTTTTGCATTTTAGCATTCTTATTTATCTATTTTTTATTTATCTGAGCACTGTTTTCCAATTCCACAATAGTCAAGGTTTGTTAGCACTAAAATAAAATTGTAATTTTACATGGTGTGTGTGGTATAGTTTCAGTAGCTTGTACAGCTGTAGCCTCAAGTCAAGAGAAAGTATTTACAATTCCAAGGCTTTTTCCCCATTCTATTTTTGAAAGAAAACAATCTACAAAAACAACTGCCCTATATATCCCAACACTCAATTTACAAATAGCTACTGTAGATGCAAGCCGATGTGATCTAAAAAAATGCAATTCATCTGCCCTGAATCTAGCTCTCCCCGATGTGTTTCTATGTTTAAAGTGCGTTTAACCATTCACATCGTTCCCCCCTTTTTTGTTGGTAACTTTCTTCGCGAGCCCTGGAGCTTTTGTCCACCCAACTGAAAATGACAAATGACAAATGCCAAATGTGGAGAAATGCACAGTCAACACAGGGGAAATCAAGCAGTTTTTCTTCAGTTTCCTGAGACTGTCTGCTCTTTGGAAGATACCAGCAGGGTTTCCCTGGGATACTACGCTCAATATGGACTCTGTTAATGAACCAAACCCTGACTGGAGGGCACAGAGAGGCTGCAGGCAGGCTAGGCGCTGGGCAGAATGTCTAATGGACATGCGGGCCACAAACGTCTCCGTAAATCACCCAAATAAAACCAGCCAAATTGGCCACGCTTAAACCGTTAAGAGTGAAACTAGGTGCCCTCCCTAATCCCCCTCACATGTAACAACACAATTAAGAGGAACGCGGAGAAAATGAAGTCATTTTCTTTCTAATCGCACTTAATCAGCCGAAACATTAGCATTGGCACGATGGCCTCCCGGATATCGTTGCAGAAACCTCAGGCAGAAACCTCTTATCTCCATATTATAACTCGTTATGTTTTTTTTTCGGAAATTAACGCCCTACTTCAGACAAAAGAAGCAAAAGTAGCAGATCTACAAGCTCGAAATAAGGTGCGAACTCTGCAAAACAATGGGGTTTGAGCTTGTAGATCTGCTGCTTTTTCTGTTTTTTAATGAATCATGAAATGAAATGGGTTTGAATCCTGAAAAATCACAGTTTTGGACATATGAGGTTTCCACCCGACAGAGACGATATACTTACTGCAAGCCACGTTTTAGTTTTTGTTACTTACTGTTTGACACGTAATGAGTTTATTCTTCAGACAGGACAATGTAAGAGAGAGAGACAACCAAGGGCAGGGAGAGGAGAGAGACGTGCGAATTTAAGACAGGAGTTGGATTCGAACTCTCTGGGCCCTCAGGGCTCGCACGGAGCTATCGGTCCGTGCACTAACTGTCTGAGCTGCCACGGTGCCGCAAGCAGCATGTAAATGTGCTCCAGCAAGGTGAAAGGATGTTGTCATAAGTATAGGCATGTATGACATTTTACAGTACGGTACGCTATCTAATCTAACACAATACTGCAGGTGTAGTGTATTCTTACGGTATTGGCTGTTTAATAGCCTAGTCCAGTGGTGTGTTCTACCGGTATACGCTAAGTACTTTTACTCAAGTACTGTACTTAAGTACAATTTTTTGGTATTTTTTACTTTACTGGAGTATTTCCAATTCTCAGTACTTTTACTTCTACTCCACTACATCTCAGAGGCAAATATTGTACTTTTACTCCACTACAATTATTTGAAAACTTTAGTTACTGTACTAGTTACTTTGCAGGTATTAATTATTACATTATAAAACATACATTAACCACTTTAGCCCTATTTTATACCTCGGCTATTTGAAAATAGCCGATCTACAAGATCACAACGCGTTGCACTTTAAGTACATTTTGATACCAATACTTTTGTACTTTTACCGAAGTAAATTTTGAATTGCAGACTTTTACTTGTAACAGAGTACTTCTACATTGCAGTATTGATACTTT